>NC_135761.1:8921757-9023015 GCF_052425735.1 Oculina patagonica | reverse complement strand
TACTAAAATATAGTTTGCTTCGAGAACGAAACAATCTAGTTGTTAAATTAATGTGATTTACCCGTCAAAACATCTGGCCAAGTGATAAGTTTATTGCCGAGGAAAGGTATCGAGATACCCCCTGAGGCACTTTGTTATGAGTGTCACGCGATGATTTTAATCTGAAATAAATACTGGATACACGAATAACAAATTCAGAGTTGCTTACAGACGGAAGCGCTTTTGAAATGAGTAATAATGCCGTATAATCCAGACATGAGCCTGCTCGATTCCTCTTTGCTTTGCGAGTTCTTGACAGACTGTGATCTCCCTGCAACTGTTCAAATTGTCGAAGGATACGATCATGAATACGAGGAACAATCGTGGTCTCAAGGCGAAATTGTTTACTTGCACGCCATGAAGGATGTACCTCAGGTTCTAGCTCTTGACAAGAAAGGAAATCGCTTTTGTATCCCTTTAAACTACCCGGAGAAAATATTTGAGAGTATTCCGAACAGATGCGGCGACGAGTACAAAACTGTTGAAGAGCTTATTGCTGAATTTCCGAAATATGTTCGCTCGCTTGGGAACATATCTCGAAGTGGGGTCAAAGTCGGGGACATACTTCGTCTTGTAGAGACATCACCAAATGCTGCTGGCGTCATGGAGCTAAAGTGCTGGGTAAAAGGATCAACTCGTTCAATAACCCTCTCTGGTGACCAGGTTGGACCTTTTGAAACTCTTGAAGACATTAATCCGACTACTATGCGAGATGTCATTGATCAACACCTCCTTCCTACACGAGTGCGAGTTCGAGTTGGAACACAACCACTCGGTGAAACAAACATAAACAAGAGGACGATGTTAGAAGGACTTGTTACTTTAAAAGAAATAGTACAGGAAAAAGTTTTAATAGTTTCTACCTTGGTTGGAAAGGATTTAAGAGTTGTGAAACTTCCGATTGACTTGGAATTAAGAGTCCAAAAAGAGAGTTTAAACCTTGACCAAAAGCTGTTCACCGAAATTTGTCTACTAATCGAAGAGAAAGTGAAAATTGAGTCGACAATCTTAAGCGGAAACGGAGAAGCATCTTGGAACTTTGATATTGCAGATATCAAACGAGACATCGAGGAACCACAAGCTGACGACATCTACGAAGAGCTTATTCCTCCTGTTCCACCTAGAGCACCATTGAAATTAAATGAATCAAACTTAAAGCAAAATACAAAATTAAAAACAACAGACAGCGAAACTCGATATGCTCCATCTCCCAAGCGAAAACCTCCAAAAAACACTGCAAGTTCTGAAGTTCAAAAAGGAACTGAGAAACCGGGTCCTCCTCCTCCAGTTGCCAAAAAGCCCAATGTACACAAAGAGAAACCTCATCAATCAATTCCGCCATTGGCAATTGCCAACACAACAAACACCACGCCACAAAACATCGAACAACACAATGAACCCCCAAACTCAGAAGTAACATCTCACCACAACAGACCTGATGAGGCAGGAGACCACACCGGATGTATCAGTGGTACCCAATCTGTTTCACCTTCTAAGCTAAAAACTGCAAATAAACCTATCAAACCTGCTGTTCCAAAGGAAAGCGCGAAACCGGTTTCCTCTCCACTTGTCAAACCGAAACCAAATGGCTCCAGGCAAAAAGCACTAGAACGGGAACAGCCACCAAGCTCCCACCACTGCACTGCACCACCAACAGTAATAAACAACAACAACGGACCTGATGAAACAGAGGAGTACTACGACAGTATCGAGAATATTCAATTTGCTTCACCTCCAAAGGCAAACTCTCCAAGTAATTCTGTAAGTCCTGCCGTTTCGCTGAAGGAAAGCTTGAAAAGCGCTCCTCTTCCACACGGCAAACTAACGCCAAATGTGATCAAACAGAAATCAGAAGAGAAACAGCTGCCAAGAGCCCAGAACCCTGCTCCGCCATTGCAAAATTCCAGCAGTTTCAAGACATGCGAAAGTAAAGACAACCCAGACAACCCAACTAAGTTGACTTCGCAAAACGCCGAATCACATAGTAAAGCAGAAATGTCAGCAGTAAGCGAGCGACTTGATAAGGCAGAACGCGATGCTGGAGTGGTGCAAGACAAAGGCAAAGAACATTTGAAGGACATCTCGGTGTCCGAAGTCTCCGGATGGCTAATGAAGCTTGGCTTAAGCGCGTATGTGGATAGATTTGTGAAGGAGTCGATTGACGGCAACTTTTTACTAGAGCTGGATACGGAAATGATGCAGTACCTTGGAATTTCAAATCCATTGCACAAAAAGAAGCTCATGATGTTTATCCAGAAAGGTTGGACTCCAAAAAAATAAGCTAAAACTTTATTTGTTTCACTGACATTGTTTTGTAGAGAAAAATCAAAGTTCTTGCTGCACCGATGTTAATTATGCAGTTGGCATTCGTAGAAGTTGGTTGTTAAAAATATTTAGATAGCGCTTATCCAGGCCTGCTTTAGGCGCTTTATTGACAAAGAAAATGTTGACAGTTGTGTTTGAAAAAATCTATTCTGGGATAATAATTGAAAAAATCTATTCTGCACAATGCCGAGTTAGCTATCTTTTTATATCGTACTGCCAGTAGCTATAGAGATCATAAAGCCGAATTACTAGGATTGTTTCGGATTGTTATTATCTCAACAACTCATCCACTTATTCAATAATCATTGAAGTTCCACACAGTGCTAGCTAAATTTTTTTCGTTTCAGCTCACTTAGTTCGAAAGAAATTACTGAATTAGGCAAGAATTGTCATATGGCCGAATGGTCATGATAAAGACGGGGGGAGAGGGGAAGGGCGAGGGTTGATGGGTTGGGGGAGGGGGTGTAGGAGAAGCGGAATGACAGTAGAGGTGTACAATATATGTTTGATCAGACATGATTTGATTCAACAAAACTCTTTCTTATTGTGGTTTAACAACAAGATCGTATGGTTTATTTCCTCAAGTAAAAGATCAGACAGACACAAAATTTTGATGAGGCAAAAAAAAGCGTGAGACCCCCGGAAGCAATATTTTGATTGACGTACGCGGTCAATATTGAAAGGCTTAGATATAATTATGGTACCGATTGGTCAGTTGACAAAGACGTTATTGCGCAGCATGGTGGACCGCTGTTGCGGAACGTCTTGACTTTTGGACTGACTTGAGAAAATATCTGTTGAGGTTTAATTTACTTTGAAGGATCCTGAGAAGCTGGTAAAGCTTTTTTGATTATTTCTTGTAATAATGTGCGACCTATAAATATGACCAAAGTTACTGTATATACTAAACAAGGAGAATGTATGTTCAGTATAGTTTGTCCATTGCATAATAATGTAAAGTAAGCTAATTATGCAGTTGAAACATCAGTTTTTTTCAAATAGGCTTGTGTAATCGTATCTAGCTTTGAGTATCATTTCATTAAGTTAACTTTCTATCCGCAATTTAGAGATTATTAAATCTATATTCACCTTGTTTTTACTTAATTACAAGTAGCAACACTTAATCTAAGTGAGGATGATTCATTTCCAATTGCTTAAACACAGCTTAGTAAGTTTTCTGATGTGTTATTAACTTGTACTATAACATTTCTACTCTCTACAGATATTCCATTACCAATGGCAATATGCATTCAAATATGTTTATACGATTTATCGACTTGAACTTATCAGCTAGGAGATCTCAGTTGCAATACAGGAAATAAATAGACATGCTGCATAGCTGAACAATATAAAGAAAGAATTAAAACTACACTAAAATAGCTAGCAAAATATTCAGTGAACTAGAAAAGTGGTAGCCAAAATAAACATTGTAAATGAAATTCTATAGAAATTGAGGAAGTAGGGTAACACTTAAACTGTACTTCATTAGAAGGTTTTAAACTAATAAACAGATTTCACTTACGACATAAATGTATTTTGTTTACTAGAAACACAAAGGTATATCTGGGTCGCTAATAAATCATATTTGGAAGCTGTTCACAAACTAAAATGCAGATATATCAACAAAACATTTAAGAGAATCCAGAATTGGAACCTATACGCTAATCTAATATGTGAATGGTATTTTTAAACTATTTTGCCTACGTGATAAAGAAATCAAAGGCATACATACAGTTTTCGTCAGAAATCACTCTTTTAAAAGACGTTCACAAGGAGATACATTGAAAGGTATAAACAAAATGCAGAAAGTTTTGGCTAAACGATCAAACACTTTTATCTAGCATCATGTTGAATAAACTTGGCTAATCGCTTAGCCGCGGCCCTAGTTCGAACACTTTCATTCAACACTTAGAAGAAAAAAAAATACTTTGATCATTTTGCTAGGGCAAAGACAAAGCGAAATTAAATTACATCTGTATATGCCAAATTAACACAAAAATCATCGACTGAAGTATAACATAAGAAATTGTTTGCTGATCGATAGAGACACCGTACATCAACAAGGTCTCTTTTAAACGTGTCAGCATTCGTAAGTCTTCTAAGCCCTGATAACCTTTTACTCCTGACAAGAAAATAGGCGGAAGAAAGGTATATACAGTCTTCACTGTTAATGCTAGGATGATATCAGACCCGAGAAACAGTATCTGCAGACTGTACGCTGGCCATGCCATACTTCAGACAATGGTCGAGACCGACGAGACCGGCGTGTTGGAGCAACTGCGGCTTGAGAAGTCCTGGATTAATTGCCTGTGAACACGCTCTCTGGTCGAGGATTAGGTGAAAACCCTTCTTCTTCAGATTGGGAGCCTGCACGCAGGCTATGGATCAACGATAGGCAAAAGGGTCCGAGGGTAGTTTAAAGAGGTCTTTTTGAAAATATTTCGAATAAGGCTTGTTAGAGATTTTCTTCTTTAAGTTTTACCTCGGTTGCGCTTTTCTTGCTGACGTTTGGGTGCGTTTTCACTGGTTATCTTTATAGCGGCTAAGTGATTCAACTCGACGAGGGCGAGGTGGTGGTGTCTCGTCATCAGCGTCAATATTGGATGGGTAGATTTGCTCATTATGTATCGGTTCAACAAAGATATAATCTTCGTCAGAGTCACAATCTGAACTAGGGTATGTATCTTCCTCGTCATCTTCTACATTATATTTGCTGTCTTCCTTACAATCATGAGGTGATGCCCCTTCATAATTGGATGGGCCTTCTTTCGGTGCCTCTAACACATCGTCATTCATCAGGTTTTCATACGTTGGAACAGGCCTGCGATTTGGCTTAGGCTTGGGTTTTGGTGGCAGAGGCTTTACGCTTTCGTACTCATGGTCAACATCCACCACAGGGTCTTCAGTGGGTTCTTCAAAAGATTTACAACCATTTTCATAGAGGTTTACCTTTGTGTGCTCAGTTCCGTGGTGGATTTCTTCGCAGATTCTGTCATAGTCTTCATTGCCTATCACAGCTTCACGTGCAGGACACACATTTACATCCATATCTATTGGGATCGTTAAATCTGCGACCGGTGTCATATCGACGTCACGAAGTGTTGCAATAATTGCTGTCGGAGTGCCCTGTTGAAGTTCTTGTAAAAAAACTGGGCCGAGTGACTGGAAGTCAATGTTGTTGCTGTTTGCATCTTGTGTCGTGGTGTCGCAGGATGAAGTGAATTTCACTCGAACAGGAAGCTCAAACGAGTGCAGGATGTCTTCGAACTGGACTGGTTCTCTACTGGCTAAGGGTTCAAAAGCAGCTTTGACATTGAAAGGAAGATTCACAAGGTACTCAGTCCGGCCATAAAACACACATTGTAGAAACTTTACATGGTTTTCTGTGACGGTCCTTCTCGGTTCCAAGATGTCTCCTGCTCTAATGCGCAACGAAGGTGAACAAGAATAAACTTTAGCGACACGAATGAACTTGAAATCAGCCGAATGAGTCCAGGAATCCACAACATCTTCCACGCTGTCATACCTGTCCTGGCATAGTTTAGGAAGTATTTCAACTTTACAGGGACTATTAAGTGGTAGAAGATACTCCTTGTGATTGGCGTCTTTTACGATTAGGTTTTGAGTTCGTTTTATGGAGTGTAGCATAAGAATGTCATCTGCTGAAAGTGTCTCACCATCGTCCTCGCTATAGAATCCGTCTTCGACTTTTACCAGTTGTGGAAGATTGTAACGGGTTACAAAAGTCTTCAGGGTACAAGGTTGATCACTCCAGCCGATAGTTTCAGTCTTAAAACCTTCCATACTGCAAACTCGTCAAGTCAGACAATAAAAACTAGGACTCGGCTCATTCACGTCAGTCATCTGTGAAGATGGCAATGTATGCGCATTTTAAAATTGGTAAACAATTTTTATCACGCACTGGTGATCAGTAGTCAAAACAGTACTGTTCTAGTTGCAAGTCGGGAGAGAGAGAGCTACGTTGTTTCACTGCATGTGCTCGGTCATGGTTTTAGTTATGAAGTAGCACTGTTATGCCTAAAAAGAGTGGCAATACAGAATTATGCCGTACTCAACATTACTCAGTTTAATCAGTTAACGAAATTGAAAAAACGTTGCCAATAATAATGTGCTAAATATTGATCCTTTTTTCCCATCTGTCTCGTAATGAAATTGCTGAGAGGATAGAAAGATGTTTTAGGTGTTTCTTTGTTTCGATGGAATGCACGTTTTCATGTACAAGATTTACTTGTAGGTGATAAATAAGTGTGAGTTTGCCAGCTAATATCAAGATCTGTATGAATTTTGATCACGTGACAAATATACTCGAGATAACGCAAGGTGAATACTAAAATATAGTTTGCTTTGAGGACGAAACAATCTAGTTGTTAAATTAATGTGATTTACCCGTCAAAACATCTGGCCAAGTGATAAGTTTATTGCCGAGAAAAGGTATCGGGACACCCCCTGAAGCATTTTGTTATGAGTGTCACGCGATGATTATAATCTGAAATAAATACTGGATACACGAATAACAAATTCAGAGTTGCTTACAGACGGAAGCGCTTTTGAAATGAGTAATAATGCCTTATAATCCAGACATGAGCCTGCTCGATTCCTCTTTGCTTTGTGAGTTCTTGACAGACTGTGATCTCCCTGCAACTGTACAAATTGTCGAAGGATACGATCATGAATACGAGGAACAATCGTGGTCTCAAGGCGAAATTGTCCACTTGCACGCCATGAAGGATGTACCTCAGGTTCTAGCTCTTGACAAGAAAGGAAATCGCTTTTGTATCCCTTTAAACTACCCGGAGAAAATATTTGAGAGTATTCCGAACAGATGCGGCGACGAGTACAAAACTGTTGAAGAGCTTATTGCTGACTTTCCGAAATATGTTCGCTCGCTTGGGAACATATCTCGAAGTGGGGTCAAAGTCGGGGACATACTTCGTCTTGTAGAGACATCGCCAAATGCTGCTGGCTACATGGATCTCAAGTGCAGTGTACAAGGAACAACTCGTTCAATAACCCTCTCTGGTGACCAGGTTGGACCTTTTGAAACTCTTGAAGACGTTAATCCGACTACTATGCGAGATGTCATTGATCAACACCTCCTTCCTACACGAGTGCGAGTTCGAGTTGGAACACAACCACTCGGTGAAACAAACATAAACAAGAGGACGATGTTAGAAGGACTTGTTACTTTAAAAGAAATAGTACAGGAAAAAGTTTTAATAGTTTCTACCTTGGTTGGAAAGGATTTAAGAGTTGTGAAACTTCCGATTGACTTGGAATTAAGAGTCCAAAAGGAGAGTTTAAACCTTGACCAAAAGCTGTTCACCGAAATTTGTCTACTAATCGAAGAGAAAGTGAAAATTGAGTCGACAATCTTAAGCGGAAACGGAGAAGCATCTTGGAACTTTGATATTGCAGATATCAAACGAGACATCGAGGAACCACAAGCTGACGACATCTACGAAGAGCTTATTCCTCCTGTTCCACCTAGAGCACCATTGAAATTAAATGAATCAAACTTAAAGCAAAATACAAAATTAAAAACAACAGACAGCGAAACTCGATATGCTCCATCTCCCAAGCGAAAACCTCCAAAAAACACTGCAAGTTCTGAAGTTCAAAAAGGAACTGAGAAACCGGGTCCTCCTCCTCCAGTTGCCAAAAAGCCCAATGTACACAAAGAGAAACCTCATCAATCAATTCCGCCATTGGCAATTGCCAACACAACAAACACCACGCCACAAAACATCGAACAACACAATGAACCCCCAAACTCAGAAGTAACATCTCACCACAACAGACCTGATTTGGCAGGAGACCACACAGGATGTATCAGTGGTACCCAATCTGTTTCACCTTCTAAGCCAACACCTACAAATAAACCTATCAAGCCTGTTGTTCCAAAGGAAAGCGCGAAACCGGTTTCTTCTCCACTTGTCAAACCGAAACCAAATGGCTCTAGACAAAAATCAATAGAACGGGAACAGCCACCAAGCTCCCACCACTGCACTGCACCGCCAACAGTAATAAACAACAACACCGGACCTGATGAAACAGAGGAGTACTACGACAGTATCGAGAATATTCAATTTGCTTCACCTCCAAAGGCAAACTCTCCAAGTAATTCTGTCAGTCCTGCCGTTTCGGTGAAGGAAAGCGTGAAAAGCGCTCCTCTTCCACACGGCAAACTAACGCCAAATGTGATCAAACAGAAATCAGAAGAGAAACAGCTGCTAAGAGCCCAGAACCCTGCTTCACCATTGCAAAATTCCAGCAGTTTCAAGACATGCGAAAGTAAAGACAACCCAGACAACCCAACTAAGTTGACTTCGCAAAACGCCGAATCACTTAGTAAAGCGGAAATGTCAGCAGTAAGCGAGCGACCTGATAAGGCAGAACGCAATGCTGGAGTGGTGCGGGACAAAGGCAAAGAACTTTTGAAGGACATCTCGGTGTCCGAAGTCTCCGGATGGCTAATGAAGCTTGGCTTAAGCGCGTATGTGGATAGATTTGTGGAGGAGTCGATTGATGGCAACTTTTTACTAGAGCTGGATACGGAAATGATGCAGTACCTTGGAATTTCAAATCCATTGCACAAAAAGAAGCTCATGATGTTTATTCAGAAAGGTTGGACTCCAAAAAAATAAGCTAAAACTTTATTTGTTTCACTGACATTATTTTGTGTAGAAAAATCAAAGTTCTTACCACACCGATGTTAATTATGCAGTTGGCATTCGTAGAAGTTGGTTGTTATCGTATAGACCGAAAAAACAACATCCAAGCCTGCACAATGCCGAGTTAGCTATTTTTTTATAACGTACTGCGAGTAGCTATAAAGATCATAAAGCCGAATTACTAGGATTGTTTCGGATTGTTATTATCTCAACAACTCATCCACTTATTCAATAATCATTGAAGTTCCACACAGTGCTAGCTAAATGTTTTTCGTTTCAGCTCACTTAGTTCGAAAGAAATTACTGAATTAGGCAAGAATTGTCATATGGCCGAATGGTCATAATAAAGACGGGGGGAGAGGGGAAGGGCGAGGGTTGATGGGTTGGGGGAGGGGGTGTAGGAGAAGCGGAATGACAATAGAGGTGTACAATATATGTTTGATCAGACATGATTTGATTCAACAAAACTCTTTCTTATTGTGGTTTAACAACAAGATCGAATGGTTTATTCCTCAAGTAAAAGATCAGACAGACACAAAATTTTGATGAGACAAAAAAAAAAGCGTGAGACCCCCGGAAGCAATATTTTGATTGACGTACGCGGTCAATATTGAAAGGCTTAGATATAAATATGGTACCGATTGGTCAGTTGACAAAGACGTTATTGCGCAGCATGGTGGACCGCTGTTGCGGAACCTTTTGACTTTTGGACTGACTTGAGAAAATGTCTGTCGAGGTTTAATTTACTTTGAAGGATTCCTGAGAAGCTGGTAAAGCTTTTTTTGATTATTTCATGTAATAATGTGCGACCTATAAATATGACCAAAGTTACTGTATATACTAAACAAGGAGAATGTATGTTCAGTATAGTTTGTCCATTGCATAATAATGTAAAGTAAGCTAATTATGCAGTTGAAACATCAGTTTTTTTCAAATAGGCTTGTGTAATCGTATCTAGCTTTGAGTATCATTTCACTAAGTTAACTTTCTATCCGCAATTTAGAGATTATTAAATCTATATTCACCTTGTTTTTACTTAATTACAAGTAGCAACACTTAAACTAAGTGAGGATGATTCATTTCCAATTGCTTAAACACAGCTTAGTAAGTTTTCTGATGTGTTATTAACTTGTACTATAACATTTCTACTCTCTACAGATATTCCATTACCAATGGCAATATGCATTCAAATATGTTTATACGATTTATCGACTTGAACTTATCAGCTAGGAGATCTCAGTTGCAATACAGGAAATAAATAGACATGCTGCATAGCTGAACAATATAAAGAAAGAATTAAAACTACACTAAAATAGCTAGCAAAATATTCAGTGAACTAGAAAAGTGGTAGCCAAAATAAACATTGTAAATGAAATTCTATAGAAATTGAGGAAGTAGGGTAACACTTAAACTGTACTTCATTAGAAGGTTTTAAACTAATAAACAGATTTCACTTACGACATAAATGTATTTTGTTTACTAGAAACACAAAGGTATATCTGGGTCGCTAATAAATCATATTTGGAAGCTGTTCACAAACTAAAATGCAGATATATCAACAAAACGTTTAAGAGAATCCAGAATTGGAACCTATACGCTAATCTAATATGTGAATGGTATTTTTAAACTATTTTGCCTACGTGGTAAAGAAATCAAAGGCATACATACAGTTTTCGTCAGAAATCACTCTTTTAAAAGACGCTCACAAGGAGATACATTGAAAGGAATAAACAAAATGCAGAAAGTTTTGGCTAAACGATCAAACACTTTTATCTAGCATCATGTTGAATAAACTTGGCTAATCGCTTAGCCGCGGCCCTAGTTCGAACACTTTCATTCAACACTTAGAAGAAAAAAAAATACTTTGATCATTTTGCTAGGGCAAAGAGAAAGCGAAATTAAATTACATCTGTATATGCCAAATTAACACAATAATCATCGACTGAAGTATAACATAAGAAATTGTTTGCTGATCGATAGAGACACCGTACATCAACAAGGTCTCTTTCAAACGTGTCAGCATTCTTAAGCCTTCTAAGCCCTGATAACCTTTTACTCCTGACAAGAAAATAGGCGGAAGAAAGGTATATACAGTCTTCACTGTTAATGCTAGGATGATATCAGACCCGAGAAACAGTATCTGCAGACTGTACGCTGGCCATGCCATACTTCAGACAATGGTCGAGACCGACGAGACCGGCGTGTTGGAGCAACTGCGGCTTGAGAAGTCCTGGATTAATTGCCTGTGAACACGCTCTCTGGTCGAGGATTAGGTGAAAACCCTTCTTCTTCAGATTGGGAGCCTGCACGCAGGCTATGGATCAACGATAGGCAAAAGGGTCCGAGGGTAGTTTAAAGAGGTCTTTTTGAAAATATTTCGAATAAGGCTTGTTAGAGATTTTCTTCTTTAAGTTTTACCTCGGTTGCGCTTTTCTTGCTGACGTTTGGGTGCGTTTTCACTGGTTATCTTTATAGCGGCTAAGTGATTCAACTCGACGAGGGCGAGGTGGTGGTGTCTCGTCATCAGCGTCAATATTGGATGGGTAGATTTGCTCATTATGTATCGGTTCAACAAAGATATAATCTTCGTCAGAGTCACTATCTGAACTAAGGTATGTATCTTCCTCGTCATCTTCTACATTGTATTTGCTGTCTTCCTTACAATCATGAGGTGATGCCCCCTCAAAATTGGATGGGCCTTCTTTCGGTGCCTCTAACACATCGTCATTCATCAGGTTTTCATACGTTGGAACAGGTCTGCGATTTGGCTTAGGCTGAGGCTTGGGTTTCGGTGGCAGAGGCTCTACTTCTTCGTACTCATGGTCAACATCCACCACAGGGTCTACAGTGGGTTCTTCAAAAGATTTACAACCATTTTCATAGAGGTTTACCTTTGTGTGCTCAGTTCCGTGGTGGATTTCTTCGCAGATTCTGTCATAGTCTTCATTGCCTATCACAGCTTCACGTGCAGGACACACATTTACATCCATATCTATTGGGATCGTTAAATCTGCGACCGGTGTCATATCGACGTCACGAAGTGTTGCAATAATTGCTGTCGGAGTGCCCTGTTGAAGTTCTTGTAAAAAAACTGGGCCGAGTGACTGGAAGTCAATGTTGTTGCTGTTTGCATCTTGTGTCGTGGTGTCGCAGGATGAAGTGAATTTCACTCGAACAGGAAGCTCAAACGAGTGCAGGATGTCTTCGAACTGGACTGGTTCTCTACTGGCTAAGGGTTCAAAAGCAGCTTTGACATTGAAAGGAAGATTCACAAGGTACTCAGTCCGGCCATAAAACACACATTGCAGAAACTTAACATGGTTTTCTGTGACGGTCCTTCTCGGTTCCAAGATGTCTCCTGCTCTAATGCGCAACGAAGGTGAACAAGAATAAACTTTAGCGACACGAATGAACTTGAAATCAGCCGAATGAGTCCAGGAATCCACAACATCTTCCACGCTGTCATACCTGTCCTGGCATAGTTTAGGAAGTATTTCAACTTTACAGGGACTATTAAGTGGTAGAAGATACTCCTTGTGCTCGGCGTCTTCTACGAGCAGGTTTTGAGTTCGTTTTATGGAGTGTAGCATAAGAATGTCATCTGCTGAAAGTGTCTCACCATCGTCCTCGCTATAGAATCCGTCTTCGACTTTTACCAGTTGCGGAAGATTGTAACGGGCTACAAAAGTCTTCAGGGTACAAGATTGATCACTCCAGCCGATAGTTTCAGTCTTAAAACCTTCCATACTGCAAACTCGTCAAGTCAGACAATAAAAACTAGGACTCGGCTCATTCACGTCAGTCATCTGTGAAGATGGCAATGTATGCGTCTGTCTGAGAATGCCGCTTTGATCGCAACCTCTATGACCCTTTTAAGCTTGATTGATTTTCCTTTATTACTTAAGTACATTGTACATTATCTGATGGGCAGGTGACGTGACCACAGCGCGTTTCAGCGCTGAAACGCTGCTGAATCGGTCACGTGGTTTTTTAAGGCTGTTGTTTTTCACAAAAGTGAAAGCAAAGTCATTACCTGTCGTTATTCACTTTAACGTGTGGCTGACTCCTTTCTAGCGTATTTCCCGCCCCCTTCTGTGCCTGTTGCCAGGATTTTCGTGGGTGCGTTAGTGCGGCGTATGCGCGAGGTTGTAGGGGAGGGGAGGGGAAGCGAAGGGGAGGGGGTTTGGGGTAACCTCTCCAGCCCGAAGAAGTTTGAAAGCTTTTAGAGCTTATTTTAGGACGGAAATTTGCGTTTTAAAAATCGCTGGGTTTCTATGCGGACGGACACTGTGTCTGAACAGCTAAAAGTTGTTTGGAGCATACAAGAATACCACATGGAAAAACTCTCACAAGTCCTTCAGTCGTTTGACAAACATTAAAGGTCTCTGCGCATTCTCTAACAACGTAAAATACAAAACAACCCAACAATATGGGCTTACACTCGGAAGGACTTTTGCGTCTGAGTTTTATGGGACATTATATTTGGGGTGGGGGGGGGGGGGGGGGGGGGGGAGGAGGCCTATTTCGATATATAATAATTCTTACGTGGCTTCGAAGGAGAATAAAACAAAAGAAATCACATCGAGGTCCACAGATAAAAAAATATATTTTTTATTTTTTTTCTTCGGTCAAGTTAGAATTTTGCTGTTTTGACATTCACCTATAATGAAACAAGATTTAAGTACATAGCAAACACGGCCAGGAGACGCGTTAAAATCGACACGGTGTCTTTGGACAAATTCCACCCACTTATTTCGTACTACCGGATTAGATGAAAATTGGTGCATGTCGATTCTATCTGTGTAAGAGTTGTTCTTACAACTAGTGTTTTTTCTGCGCTCCTGTAACGCAGTATCTTCCGCCGCTTTTCTTTTTACTTGAACTCGCTGTACTGCTTTCCGCACTGTCGTCCACGTTGGTTTCGAAGGCCAAGGCTAAATGATACCATGCTCAACTATATGAACTTGAGATTCTTCCGGCTTTGTGAGTATCACATGAAAACGTAAAGGGGACAAGGCCTTTTTTATTGGTTTAGAAAAACATACTTACAGCTACGAGACTTATGTATTTACATTCGGCGGAACTAAACTGTGAGTGGTATGAACGCATGTGAGCCGTTATGGCGTTAATTGACTCTATTGTTGTAACGTATATAGGGATTGATAATCGAGCAATGTATGTATCTCAGCTCTCGAACTTTACAACTTTTGTTTTATACACTTTTGTTATCTTTGTACTTTACCTTTAATAACCCCCAAAGGTTCACGCGCCTGCGTTTGGTCGGGGAGTACTTTGCAATTTTCCCCAATAGGTTTTTGGGTTTTTGTACCAGGCGGCACATAGGCTTGTAGTCCGAGTAGTGTTTCAGTTATGTGTGTTTGAGCAATGTACTTGATGAGGACGGCATTAAATACTCGGACATATAGTACGAGCTGCACACCCGCTTTGTTTGTTTTATGGTCGTGATTATAAATAAGAATACAGTAGAACCCCGGTAACTCGAACTCGGATAACTCGAACAACCCCGCTAACTCGAACTAACTTCCATTTCCCTTGGATTTCACAACACTTTTCAGTCATTTTTACCCGGTTAACTCGAACTCGGATAACTCGAAAACCCCGCTAACTCGAACTAAATTTCGTTTCCCTTGATCAAAATTTGGGTCAAATTTACCCCGATAACTCGAATTCCGGTTCTTGCAACTCACCACGGTGGCCCATTGATTTATAGAGCAACGAACCGATCACGTATTTGACAGCCATTTGCCACTCTTATCATAAGAATTTATGATCATGTTAGAGTTTCTGATGAGATTAGTTTAATTTGCACTGTACTGTATACTGAAGTGCTGAAAAATCAGTTAACTTTCAATTATTAACTTGGCAAATTAATTATTCAAATGACCCCGATAACTCTAAACCCCGCTAACTCGAACTGTTTTTCGTTTCCCTTCAGAGTTCGAGTTATCGGGGTTCTACTGTACTTCTTTTACAACTGTAACCGTATCATTTCATTTGCGCCATTTCGTAAGCCTATAAAAAGGCTGACTGTTTCTTTAAAAAAATATTTCAGCTAAAATGACGACGTAGAAAGTAACCTTGCATAATTTATTTCCTACATGCATAATTAAATAGGAATCGCGTTTTGAAAATTTAGGAAGGATTCCCTGAAACGTTAGATGTAGAGAAAATCTATCTATGGATGGAAACTATTCAATAGATAACTTCCTTTTTAGCAGGGCAATTCTTTCATCTTAACAAACACCGTTTCTAAACAGAAGCCCTATCAATCTATGACCACCTGTCATAGGTTAGAGCCAAAATGGCTAAAAATGGTAAGGAAAAAACTGACAATTGCAAACTTTTCAATATGGAAAAAGCGTTTCGAAAATAACTGGTTATCATATTTCAGTTTCGAAACTTTTAAGGAAGACAACAGCATTTGTTTCAAAAACGACTCGTCGATCTTGACAAGAAACCAGTTTCATTTCGAACGGAAGTCGAGTTGAGGCAATTTAACAGTAAGAAGACTTAATAGCTCCATGGAGTTCGTCTTCCCTTCACGAGGCAGCGTTAGCATGCAAAGCTTAGGCTCCGGTCACTGAAGAAGAAGAAGCGTAATATTACTAAGACATTAGCAGGTACCTAATTCCACCGATGTGCGACTTTCGAATGATTAATTCCGTTTCAGCAAGTAACACTGGCTCATACTCACTGAGAGATTTTCTAGATAAGTTTACTCTCCCTCAACTAGTGAAGGTGCAGGATGGATATTACGACGAGTTACAGTGCACAACTATTGGAGCGGATACTGTCTACAACTTGTTGACGATCGAAAGCGTCGAAACTGTGTTGTTTGAAGACGCAGAAGGCGAAGAAAGTCGTATTCCGCTTGGCTACCCTTGTACTGTGGAACGGGTAGCAGAAGAGAGATTTCAACAGAAGCTCAGGCTTCAAGACCTGGGCCATGATAGCTCGGCTATAAAATTCGTGCGCGTTATTGAGACCGATCCCAACTACGAAACTGTCATAAAGAATGGCGACAAACTCAAGATTAAAAAGAAAAAGTCTCGTGAAAACTTTGTGGCTTTCAAAAAAGTTAGCGACAAGGGGAAACCTCTGTTGAAAGTTCCAGCGAGTTGTCAAGCGAAATTTCAAGCGCTCTGGGACGGTGAAGAGTTACCACTTGCCAAATTTGTAAAGAAGAATAAGCTCCCCGTCTATGTGAGATTTATTGATACAATTACAAACGAGGATACTGCGGAAAAAGAGGAAATACGCGGACCTTCAAAAAGAGATTCTTACCCAGTTTTGCCTGAAGGTGTTGTCAAATTGAAGGGGATTCTGGCAGACTCATTCGTGACGGCTACAACGGAAGTCCAAGGCGTGACCTCAAAGTTCTCATTTCCCAAGACGCTACCGATCAGCGTCGTGCCTTTAACAATGAAAGCTATACCTAAGTCACCGGATGTTTCCTTGAAGTTTATATCGACGAAGAACGAAGCTGGTAACGATATCAAAGAATTTCTCGACGACGAAAATCAGTATGAAGACATGTCTGGCTTCAAACCACTGCCAAGCTCGTCTCAGCCAAAAAGAGGAGTTACATTTAAAGGAGACAGCGAAATCAGTGGCAAGTGCATGACAATCGCACAGTTGGGTCACGACGGGTTAGGAGCCCGCCATAATACTTATTCACCGGTGCCTCCCAAAAGAGTGTTAAGAAGCAAAAGTGTGACACTTCCTGGTAAAGGAACTGTTTTATTACAAAGGACTAACAGCGAATTACAACTACAAGCAAACGTCATGGACAGCAAGGAACACGTTTACGACGACTTGAATTTTAGCGCACGGCCAGAAGCGAAACACAATCCTTTGTTAATGGAGAGAAGAAGAAGCGACTCGAGCACTCATCAAGTATCGAAACAGAATTTAAACAAACTGATGCACGTAATGGATCAAACCTCGGAAGATTCTGAGAGCTGTCAACATCAAGGTGAAGTGGTTTCGTTGAAGATTTCGAAAATGTCCCCGACCTTAATGTCATGCACGAAGATGAAAACGTTCGGAAGGAAGGAAAAAGTGGCCGAAACTGAAAGTGCTCCCGGCGGCGCAGACAATTTTATCGTCCAGAGCTGTGCTAGCCAATCACTGAATAGGAATCCGTTGCCGCAAACGACAACTTCGTCGGCAAAGAAAAACCTGTTTTATGGCTCTGAGGAGACGGAGTCAGAGACAACTGTTGCCTTAAACCAAAACATCTTGCTTGTACCGAAGGTGACTCGTTCAAGCGGTGATGCACTTCCATCAGTTCCTTTTAAACAAGGAAGTTGTTCAGGGGGATCTCAATTGTCCAGCGGGGATCGTCCAGTGGGCACTAAACCGGAGGCAAACGGAAGACATAGCGTTAATGGTATGCGGGTACTGCCAACCAGCACAAACAAAACGGAAAGTCTGCCAGAACCTCCTCAAAGAAGTGACAAGGACGCGAATTCCAAGACCCAACAGCAAGGTACACTTGTGGCTGACACATCTGCAAGTAAAACGGTCAAAAAGGACCCCCCACCACGTCCTTCACGTATCAAACACACCGGGGAAGTTATACGTCCCGAGATTCCTCACAAAGCGACAAACGTATTAGGAGACAAAGTTGCAAGCTTCAAAGGCCGCCAACCTGTT
This sequence comes from Oculina patagonica, assembly GCF_052425735.1. Taxonomy (NCBI): domain Eukaryota; kingdom Metazoa; phylum Cnidaria; class Anthozoa; order Scleractinia; family Oculinidae; genus Oculina; species Oculina patagonica. The sequence goes on along the minus strand of NC_135761.1, from coordinate 9,005,280 downwards.
CCATCCCCAAGGGTTAAGCCACGTTCTTTCTCGAAAACATCACAAGATGAAAGCCACTTGTCTCCGACTAATGAACAGAAACTTCAAGTCACTCCAGGCATCGGCCACGACACAACATCAAGACCTAAAACAGGGCAAGAGCCAACAACATCAGAAGAATTCCAGTCAACTGTGAAAGATGTTTCGAAGACCAGTTTTATTATTCCACAAGACTTAACTACTCTGAGAGTCACTGAAGTACTCGAGTGTTTAAAGAGCCTGAACATGCAACAATTTGAGAAGATTTTCAACGAGCGCCAGGTTGATGGCAGCATGCTCGTCTGCTTGGATGAAGAAGCTTTGGAGTCGTTTGGAATGGATCGCTTCCACCGTTTGAAACTTCTTAAAGTAATTGCTGGGTGGAGACCGCAGCTATAGCGGTTGGCAGGACACACATACCCCTTAAACTACGAGGGCCTAGACTCTGTTAAAAACGTGCAAAGGAACAGCCTGTTATATGTATTCTATAGGAGAACATTTAAACTGCTACTAGCGTGATGGAGCTTTGCTGTTTCACTATAGAGTCTTACAGGCTCTTTTCTGATATTTTATTTCTTAAATTTTTTTTTTTTTTTTACTTGCTCGTCGTTTCATGGCTGGCCACTGTGCAACGGCCGTTGGAAAACGTTTGACACGGATCTGACAAAGAATACCCATTGACCTAGAGAATATCAAAAATAATAACAATAATAACAGATTTATAGTGCGCTTTTCCTCAAAGATCCAAAAGCGCTATTACAAAAACAGTAAAGAAACGAAAAGGGCATGATGAAATTAGAGACTGGAGATGGTCCATTCTGAGGCCACTAGCATGTAACCTTGAGTTTTTATAGCAGTCAGTTAAATGTTTTGAAAATGAAAAGGGTGTTTACGAAGCCCTCATCCGACATATTTAGCTAAAAATGTTGGAATCGTTTGACCATCCTGTTGGGACATGTTGCAAAATGTTGGACAGAAGTTTGATGCATGTCAAACTTACAACATGTTCCAACATTTGCAAAATCGTTTGGAACAGTCCAACATGTTAGAACATGCTGTGTTCTTTTGGCAAAAACGCCCAATGATACTGTTAGATGCTGAATCCAAATATTGGGAACATTAATCTAAGGGTTTATAGCTCTTAAGTCACTTTTCCTAAAAGACGAAATCGAATGAGAAAGTACCTCGATATAACGATCGCGAAACCTCGTTATAGCGAACAAATTTTGTCAGTCCCTTGGCCCTTCGTTATATCGAGGTTCCACTGTACCCTACTAAGTTTTGCCTTCATGTGCCATACCGAAAATGTACTCGACTATTGTACAATACCGTGTCCATATGAATTCTTATCTTGTTTGCAAGGAGAATTTGAGAGTGGCGAGTTACTGTACTCACATTGTCCATACACTTACCATTATTGATATTTTAAAGAGAGAAATAAATAACTTATTGATCACTGTTAGGACTGCAAAAGGATAAACAGATATAAAACAAAAGATAAGAAGATGCTAAAAGGTATAAATACTTGTAAAAAGGCTATTTATCACAAGGCATTGCAGCGTGGTTCGAGGAGGCAGCGTGGCCGAGAGGTTGAAGATCTTGATTTCAAATTCCTGAGGTCCCGGATTCGTGTCTCCATTCCGACCACTTACTGGTGTAGTAATCACGGTCGGACCGCTCGGCTACACTTGTAAAATAGCTAACTGGTCTGCCTCATGCTAGTTGGGATTTTTATCCATGAACATTGTGTTCATTTGCAAAAAGCTATTTCAGTATTTGTTTGTATTTATAACGTTGCATGACTAAAAATAGAACTTAATAAAGCAATATCGAATATAACATCGTTAACATGACACGGGGTAATTCACGGGGTATGTTTCTAAATAGTGTTCTACAACATTCGATGTTGTCTAAAGACAATATTTGAGATAAATTCGGTCTGATGTGGACGTCCAACAAGATTTTCAGTCGCTGCTGGTGTAGCTTTCTTGTGTAAAAAGTCATTTAGATTCTACGAAACACCCTAAAAAGTGAGACATTTTTGGACGATTTTTGAAAAACTCTAGAACCCTTTGAGCAACACCCAAATATCTTTCACAGTTTTTGAAAGATCACTGGAAATTTTTACTGATTGTGAAGCTGTTCAACTTGTGGAAAGAAACGAAATTAGCCTGAAATAAACAACGACTGACTACTCATTTGACGGACATAAATCTCATTTTCTCAAGTGGCCTTCACGTAATGTGCTCATCAGTACTTTTTTGATCCATACGATGATACTTGTATAGGTCGAGGTATGTGAAACTGTCGTAACAATACGCGGAGGTGGTTCTTCCTTATTTCAGTTTTCCTTGTTACGTGATCGAAAAATAAATGCCTTGTTGTGTTCCTTGTTGTAGCTTAATTCTTTCACAGATGGACTGGACATTCTGTGGCCTGGGTTCTTGTCCTCAAATCTAGCCAGTACTGATGTCAATCTCGGTCATCTTGTCTGCCTTCTGCCAGTTGGGATTTTTAACCAAAAGCCTTTGTTTATTTGGAATATATAGATATTTCCGTGTTTGCTTACATCAGAACCTTTGACCAAAAATAGGAATTTGTCAATATTAGGTATAAAATGTGAAAATCGTGAACGTGACATCGAAAGCAACATTTAAGGGCATGTCGGATGTCAACTTCAGCTGGCGAAGCTTTCAAGGGTAAAGACAAAAAGAGACATTCAAAAGTGAGATATTTTCGGACATTTTCGAAAATCTCCAAAACTCATGAAGCAACGTATGGTAAGAAACTTTGCACGTTTTCGAAATATCGATGGAAATTTTCTTATAATTTCGAAACTTAGTTGTTCTGGATATGGACTATTTATAGAAAAAAAAAGAAATTAACCTTCACATTACTCACTAAGTGGACATCAATACCATTTTCTCAAGTGTTCTCTGCGTGATGTTCTCACGGTAATTTTTAGATCCATTAGATGATACTTGAGGTATGTGAAACTGTATGCGTAATAAAAACAAAGGCGGTACTTCCTTGTTTCGGTATTCCTTGTTATACGTGATCGGAAAAGTCAACATCTTCCACGCTGTCATACCTGTCCTGGCATAGTTTAGGAAGTATTTCAACTTTACAGGGACTATTAAGTGGTAGAAGATACTCCTTGTGCTCGGCGTCTTCTACGAGCAGGTTTTGAGTTCGTTTTATGGAGTGTAGCATAAGAATGTCATCTGCTGAAAGTGTCTCACCATCGTCCTCGCTATAGAATCCGTCTTCGACTTTTACCAGTTGCGGAAGATTGTAACGGGCTACAAAAGTCTTCAGGGTACAAGATTGATCACTCCAGCCGATAGTTTCAGTCTTAAAACCTTCCATACTGCAAACTCGTCAAGTCAGACAATAAAAACTAGGACTCGGCTCATTCACGTCAGTCATCTGTGAAGATGGCAATGTATGCGTCTGTCTGAGAATGCCGCTTTGATCGCAACCTCTATGACCCTTTTAAGCTTGATTGATTTTCCTTTATTACTTAAGTACATTGTACATTATCTGATGGGCAGGTGACGTGACCACAGCGCGTTTCAGCGCTGAAACGCTGCTGAATCGGTCACGTGGTTTTTTAAGGCTGTTGTTTTTCACAAAAGTGAAAGCAAAGTCATTACCTGTCGTTATTCACTTTAACGTGTGGCTGACTCCTTTCTAGCGTATTTCCCGCCCCCTTCTGTGGGGGGCGCCCCTTCATTCCCTGTTGCCAGGATTTTCGTGGGTGCGTTAGTGCGGCGTATGCGCGAGGTTGTAGGGGAGGGGAGGAGAAGCGAAGGGGAGGGGGTTTGGGGTAACCTCTCCAGCCCGAAGAAGTTTGAAAGCTTTTAGAGCTTATTTTAGGACGGAAATTTGCGTTTTAAAAATCGCTGGGTTTCTATGCGGACGGACACTGTGTCTGAACAGCTAAAAGTTGTTTGGAGCATACAAGAATACCACATGGAAAAACTCTCACAAGTCCTTCAGTCGTTTGACAAACATTAAAGGTCTCTGCGCATTCTCTAACAACGTAAAATACAAAAACAACCCAACAATATGGGCTTACACTCGGAAGGACTTTTGCGTCTGAGTTTTATGGGACATTATATTTGGGGTGGGGGGGGGGGGGGGGGGGGGGGGAGGAGGCCTATTTCGATATATAATAATTCTTACGTGGCTTCGAAGGAGAATAAAACAAAAGAAATCACATCGAGGTCCACAGATAAAAAAATATATTTTTTATTTTTTTTCTTCGGTCAAGTTAGAATTTTGCTGTTTTGACATTCACCTATAATGAAACAAGATTTAAGTACATAGCAAACACGGCCAGGAGACGCGTTAAAATCGACACGGTGTCTTTGGACAAATTCCACCCACTTATTTCGTACTACCGGATTAGATGAAAATTGGTGCATGTCGATTCTATCTGTGTAAGAGTTGTTCTTACAACTAGTGTTTTTTCTGCGCTCCTGTAACGCAGTATCTTCCGCCGCTTTTCTTTTTACTTGAACTCGCTGTACTGCTTTCCGCACTGTCGTCCACGTTGGTTTCGAAGGCCAAGGCTAAATGATACCATGCTCAACTATATGAACTTGAGATTCTTCCGGCTTTGTGAGTATCACATGAAAACGTAAAGGGGACAAGGCCTTTTTTATTGGTTTAGAAAAACATACTTACAGCTACGAGACTTATGTATTTACATTCGGCGGAACTAAACTGTGAGTGGTATGAAAATTTTTATTTATACGCATGTGAGCCGTTATGGCGTTAATTGACTCTATTGTTGTAACGTATATAGGGATTGATAATCGAGCAATGTATGTATCTCAGCTCTCGAACTTTACAACTTTTGTTTTATACACTTTTGTTATCTTTGTACTTTACCTTTAATAACCCCCAAAGGTTCACGCGCCTGCGTTTGGTCGGGGAGTACTTTGCAATTTTCCCCAATAGGTTTTTGGGTTTTTGTACCAGGCGGCACATAGGCTTGTAGTCCGAGTAGTGTTTCAGTTATGTGTGTTTGAGCAATGTACTTGATGAGGACGGCATTAAATACTCGGACATATAGTACGAGCTGCACACCCGCTTTGTTTGTTTTATGGTCGTGATTATAAATAAGAATACAGTAGAACCCCGGTAACTCGAACTCGGATAACTCGAACAACCCCGCTAACTCGAACTAACTTCCATTTCCCTTGGATTTCACAACACTTTTCAGTCATTTTTACCCGGTTAACTCGAACTCGGATAACTCGAAAACCCCGCTAACTCGAACTAAATTTCGTTTCCCTTGATCAAAATTTGGGTCAAATTTACCCCGATAACTCGAATTCCGGTTCTTGCAACTCACCACGGTGGCCCATTGATTTATAGAGCAACGAACCGATCACGTATTTGACAGCCATTTGCCACTCTTATCATAAGAATTTATGATCATGTTAGAGTTTCTGATGAGATTAGTTTAATTTGCACTGTACTGTATACTGAAGTGCTGAAAAATCAGTTAACTTTCAATTATTAACTTGGCAAATTAATTATTCAAATGACCCCGATAACTCTAAACCCCGCTAACTCGAACTGTTTTTCGTTTCCCTTCAGAGTTCGAGTTATCGGGGTTCTACTGTACTTCTTTTACAACTGTAACCGTATCATTTCATTTGCGCCATTTCGTAAGCCTATAAAAAGGCTGACTGTTTCTTTAAAAAAATATTTCAGCTAAAATGACGACGTAGAAAGTAACCTTGCATAATTTATTTCCTACATGCATAATTAAATAGGAATCGCGTTTTGAAAATTTAGGAAGGATTCCCTGAAACGTTAGATGTAGAGAAAATCTATCTATGGATGGAAACTATTCAATAGATAACTTCCTTTTTAGCAGGGCAATTCTTTCATCTTAACAAACACCGTTTCTAAACAGAAGCCCTATCAATCTATGACCACCTGTCATAGGTTAGAGCCAAAATGGCTAAAAATGGTAAGGAAAAAACTGACAATTGCAAACTTTTCAATATGGAAAAAGCGTTTCGAAAATAACTGGTTATCATATTTCAGTTTCGAAACTTTTAAGGAAGACAACAGCATTTGTTTCAAAAACGACTCGTCGATCTTGACAAGAAACCAGTTTCATTTCGAACGGAAGTCGAGTTGAGGCAATTTAACAGTAAGAAGACTTAATAGCTCCATGGAGTTCGTCTTCCCTTCACGAGGCAGCGTTAGCATGCAAAGCTTAGGCTCCGGTCACTGAAGAAGAAGAAGCGTAATATTACTAAGACATTAGCAGGTACCTAATTCCACCGATGTGCGACTTTCGAATGATTAATTCCGTTTCAGCAAGTAACACTGGCTCATACTCACTGAGAGATTTTCTAGATAAGTTTACTCTCCCTCAACTAGTGAAGGTGCAGGATGGATATTACGACGAGTTACAGTGCACAACTATTGGAGCGGATACTGTCTACAACTTGTTGACGATCGAAAGCGTCGAAACTGTGTTGTTTGAAGACGCAGAAGGCGAAGAAAGTCGTATTCCGCTTGGCTACCCTTGTACTGTGGAACGGGTAGCAGAAGAGAGATTTCAACAGAAGCTCAGGCTTCAAGACCTGGGCCATGATAGCTCGGCTATAAAATTCGTGCGCGTTATTGAGACCGATCCCAACTACGAAACTGTCATAAAGAATGGCGACAAACTCAAGATTAAAAAGAAAAAGTCTCGTGAAAACTTTGTGGCTTTCAAAAAAGTTAGCGACAAGGGGAAACCTCTGTTGAAAGTTCCAGCGAGTTGTCAAGCGAAATTTCAAGCGCTCTGGGACGGTGAAGAGTTACCACTTGCCAAATTTGTAAAGAAGAATAAGCTCCCCGTCTATGTGAGATTTATTGATACAATTACAAACGAGGATACTGCGGAAAAAGAGGAAATACGCGGACCTTCAAAAAGAGATTCTTACCCAGTTTTGCCTGAAGGTGTTGTCAAATTGAAGGGGATTCTGGCAGACTCATTCGTGACGGCTACAACGGAAGTCCAAGGCGTGACCTCAAAGTTCTCATTTCCCAAGACGCTACCGATCAGCGTCGTGCCTTTAACAATGAAAGCTATACCTAAGTCACCGGATGTTTCCTTGAAGTTTATATCGACGAAGAACGAAGCTGGTAACGATATCAAAGAATTTCTCGACGACGAAAATCAGTATGAAGACATGTCTGGCTTCAAACCACTGCCAAGCTCGTCTCAGCCAAAAAGAGGAGTTACATTTAAAGGAGACAGCGAAATCAGTGGCAAGTGCATGACAATCGCACAGTTGGGTCACGACGGGTTAGGAGCCCGCCATAATACTTATTCACCGGTGCCTCCCAAAAGAGTGTTAAGAAGCAAAAGTGTGACACTTCCTGGTAAAGGAACTGTTTTATTACAAAGGACTAACAGCGAATTACAACTACAAGCAAACGTCATGGACAGCAAGGAACACGTTTACGACGACTTGAATTTTAGCGCACGGCCAGAAGCGAAACACAATCCTTTGTTAATGGAGAGAAGAAGAAGCGACTCGAGCACTCATCAAGTATCGAAACAGAATTTAAACAAACTGATGCACGTAATGGATCAAACCTCGGAAGATTCTGAGAGCTGTCAACATCAAGGTGAAGTGGTTTCGTTGAAGATTTCGAAAATGTCCCCGACCTTAATGTCATGCACGAAGATGAAAACGTTCGGAAGGAAGGAAAAAGTGGCCGAAACTGAAAGTGCTCCCGGCGGCGCAGACAATTTTATCGTCCAGAGCTGTGCTAGCCAATCACTGAATAGGAATCCGTTGCCGCAAACGACAACTTCGTCGGCAAAGAAAAACCTGTTTTATGGCTCTGAGGAGACGGAGTCAGAGACAACTGTTGCCTTAAACCAAAACATCTTGCTTGTACCGAAGGTGACTCGTTCAAGCGGTGATGCACTTCCATCAGTTCCTTTTAAACAAGGAAGTTGTTCAGGGGGATCTCAATTGTCCAGCGGGGATCGTCCAGTGGGCACTAAACCGGAGGCAAACGGAAGACATAGCGTTAATGGTATGCGGGTACTGCCAACCAGCACAAACAAAACGGAAAGTCTGCCAGAACCTCCTCAAAGAAGTGACAAGGACGCGAATTCCAAGACCCAACAGCAAGGTACACTTGTGGCTGACACATCTGCAAGTAAAACGGTCAAAAAGGACCCCCCACCACGTCCTTCACGTATCAAACACACCGGGGAAGTTATACGTCCCGAGATTCCTCACAAAGCGACAAACGTATTAGGAGACAAAGTTGCAAGCTTCAAAGGCCGCCAACCTGTTCCATCCCCAAGGGTTAAGCCACGTTCTTTCTCGAAAACATCACAAGATGAAAGCCACTTGTCTCCGACTAATGAACAGAAACTTCAAGTCACTCCAGGCATCGGCCACGACACAACATCAAGACCTAAAACAGGGCAAGAGCCAACAACATCAGAAGAATTCCAGTCAACTGTGAAAGATGTTTCGAAGACCAGTTTTATTATTCCACAAGACTTAACTACTCTGAGAGTCACTGAAGTACTCGAGTGTTTAAAGAGCCTGAACATGCAACAATTTGAGAAGATTTTCAACGAGCGCCAGGTTGATGGCAGCATGCTCGTCTGCTTGGATGAAGAAGCTTTGGAGTCGTTTGGAATGGATCGCTTCCACCGTTTGAAACTTCTTAAAGTAATTGCTGGGTGGAGACCGCAGCTATAGCGGTTGGCAGGACACACATACCCCTTAAACTACGAGGGCCTAGACTCTGTTAAAAACGTGCAAAGGAACAGCCTGTTATATGTATTCTATAGGAGAACATTTAAACTGCTACTAGCGTGATGGAGCTTTGCTGTTTCACTATAGAGTCTTACAGGCTCTTTTCTGATATTTTATTTCTTAAATTTTTTTTTTTTTTTTACTTGCTCGTCGTTTCATGGCTGGCCACTGTGCAACGGCCGTTGGAAAACGTTTGACACGGATCTGACAAAGAATACCCATTGACCTAGAGAATATCAAAAATAATAACAATAATAACAGATTTATAGTGCGCTTTTCCTCAAAGATCCAAAAGCGCTATTACAAAAACAGTAAAGAAACGAAAAGGGCATGATGAAATTAGAGACTGGAGATGGTCCATTCTGAGGCCACTAGCATGTAACCTTGAGTTTTTATAGCAGTCAGTTAAATGTTTTGAAAATGAAAAGGGTGTTTACGAAGCCCTCATCCGACATATTTAGCTAAAAATGTTGGAATCGTTTGACCATCCTGTTGGGACATGTTGCAAAATGTTGGACAGAAGTTTGATGCATGTCAAACTTACAACATGTTCCAACATTTGCAAAATCGTTTGGAACAGTCCAACATGTTAGAACATGCTGTGTTCTTTTGGCAAAAACGCCCAATGATACTGTTAGATGCTGAATCCAAATATTGGGAACATTAATCTAAGGGTTTATAGCTCTTAAGTCACTTTTCCTAAAAAGACGAAATCGAATGAGAAAGTACCTCGATATAACGATCGCGAAACCTCGTTATAGCGAACAAATTTTGTCAGTCCCTTGGCCCTTCGTTATATCGAGGTTCCACTGTACCCTACTAAGTTTTGCCTTCATGTGCCATACCGAAAATGTACTCGACTATTGTACAATACCGTGTCCATATGAATTCTTATCTTGTTTGCAAGGAGAATTTGAGAGTGGCGAGTTACTGTACTCACATTGTCCATACACTTACCATTATTGATATTTTAAAGAGAGAAATAAATAACTTATTGATCACTGTTAGGACTGCAAAAGGATAAACAGATATAAAACAAAAGATAAGAAGATGCTAAAAGGTATAAATACTTGTAAAAAGGCTATTTATCACAAGGCATTGCAGCGTGGTTCGAGGAGGCAGCGTGGCCGAGAGGTTGAAGATCTTGATTTCAAATTCCTGAGGTCCCGGATTCGTGTCTCCATTCCGACCACTTACTGGTGTAGTAATCACGGTCGGACCGCTCGGCTACACTTGTAAAATAGCTAACTGGTCTGCCTCATGCTAGTTGGGATTTTTATCCATGAACATTGTGTTCATTTGCAAAAAGCTATTTCAGTATTTGTTTGTATTTATAACGTTGCATGACTAAAAATAGAACTTAATAAAGCAATATCGAATATAACATCGTTAACATGACACGGGGTAATTCACGGGGTATGTTTCTAAATAGTGTTCTACAACATTCGATGTTGTCTAAAGACAATATTTGAGATAAATTCGGTCTGATGTGGACGTCCAACAAGATTTTCAGTCGCTGCTGGTGTAGCTTTCTTGTGTAAAAAGTCATTTAGATTCTACGAAACACCCTAAAAAGTGAGACATTTTTGGACGATTTTTGAAAAACTCTAGAACCCTTTGAGCAACACCCAAATATCTTTCACAGTTTTTGAAAGATCACTGGAAATTTTTACTGATTGTGAAGCTGTTCAACTTGTGGAAAGAAACGAAATTAGCCTGAAATAAACAACGACTGACTACTCATTTGACGGACATAAATCTCATTTTCTCAAGTGGCCTTCACGTAATGTGCTCATCAGTACTTTTTTGATCCATACGATGATACTTGTATAGGTCGAGGTATGTGAAACTGTCGTAACAATACGCGGAGGTGGTTCTTCCTTATTTCAGTTTTCCTTGTTACGTGATCGAAAAATAAATGCCTTGTTGTGTTCCTTGTTGTAGCTTAATTCTTTCACAGATGGACTGGACATTCTGTGGCCTGGGTTCTTGTCCTCAAATCTAGCCAGTACTGATGTCAATCTCGGTCATCTTGTCTGCCTTCTGCCAGTTGGGATTTTTAACCAAAAGCCTTTGTTTATTTGGAATATATAGATATTTCCGTGTTTGCTTACATCAGAACCTTTGACCAAAAATAGGAATTTGTCAATATTAGGTATAAAATGTGAAAATCGTGAACGTGACATCGAAAGCAACATTTAAGGGCATGTCGGATGTCAACTTCAGCTGGCGAAGCTTTCAAGGGTAAAGACAAAAAGAGACATTCAAAAGTGAGATATTTTCGGACATTTTCGAAAATCTCCAAAACTCATGAAGCAACGTATGGTAAGAAACTTTGCACGTTTTCGAAATATCGATGGAAATTTTCTTATAATTTCGAAACTTAGTTGTTCTGGATATGGACTATTTATAGAAAAAAAAAAGAAATTAACCTTCACATTACTCACTAAGTGGACATCAATACCATTTTCTCAAGTGTTCTCTGCGTGATGTTCTCACGGTAATTTTTAGATCCATTAGATGATACTTGAGGTATGTGAAACTGTATGCGTAATAAAAACAAAGGCGGTACTTCCTTGTTTCGGTATTCCTTGTTATACGTGATCGGAAAAGTCGCCTTGTTGTGGTCGTTATTACAGTTTTAAAATGCTGTCTCAAAACTGAAAACGCAAAAAAAAAAAATCAGTTGGATCCCTGCAGTTTACCCAAAAAGGTTTTTATTTACGGACGATGAAACCCATAGGGCCTGCAGCGGGACGAAAACGCTTACGCGACAGATAATCTGCGTGCAGACACACAACAGCTTAAACAAAATTCTTCCTGTGTCGAAAATCGGGACAGAAAGGCGGAATTATTCGTCTGCACGCATTCAGTCTAGAGAACACTGTACGGAACATGGAAAGAGGACTCATTGATGGTGTAATTTGGCCACATTTTGCATTTCGAGAACAAGTGGCTACAAGCGCTATCACAATATTTACGGACCAAGAACTAACATTCTGTGCTTTTGATTCAAATAAATTGACGTAACATGCAATTACATGTACCAAACCTATGACGACCACAGGGATAAAGTATTTAGGAGTATTTTCCTCGCCAAAGGAAACTACAATATTTTCTCTTCATTATATATTTGTTTGATGCTGTGACGAATCACTTCTTTAATTAGTATTCACAACATATTGTTCGTAGGAGCATAGGATGGGAAAGGTTCAACTTGGAGCGTCTTTTAATGTTTATATATAATTAGTCAAAATAACACAGCTCGAAGATGATTTGGTTCCAGGAAGTGTTTTCGTGCACAGTGAATAAAATTCGAAAAAACTGTTTGAAGAGATAATGCTAACCAATATAACTTGCCCTTCGTTTTCGTGAGTTTATATAAATAGATTGAAGCCCAATACGTTCCTTGGCAAATGAAGTTATTTTGTAAAGGAGCTACGTCAAAGACAACGCATCTTGAAGAATTGGCAAGTTGTTTCAAGTTTGTCGATCATAATCCGTCTTTATCTTCGTCAGTCGAAACCAACGTTGTTTATTTTCGGGTTTTTACTTCTCCGTTGCTGTTTTTCTACGTTGAAAAACTATTATTTTGAGGTTTTCTTTAATTTAAAGGTAATCAGAAAAATAACTTAAAACACCGTGACATACTCCTTTGATTGTGTAAGATAAATGTCAGCTATCAACCGATATCAAGGGTTGGCGGTTATCCAATGTCACGCGACAGCAAAATAATCTTTCCGTTTATCCACTTGTTTTCGCCCGACTTCGTCAATATTGTTTTGCTTCGTGCAAGAGGAGCTACTAACTACGTTTCTTAAATAGAAACAACAAACTTGGCGGTATAGAGAAACTTATCGGGTGATATCGCGAGCAATATGAACCCATTTAAGACTAAATTGTAGACAGTAATTAATAGCCATCTACTTGTGACCCCATCTGATATCCGCTTTTGATGTTAAAACAACACAGAAGAGCCGAAACCGAATCAAAAATTTCGAATTACAAACAATCAAAAGAAACTACTCAACTGTCACTAACTCTAACTTATGCAATTTCCGACCACAAACGTGACGGGTCACCCATCTTCCTGTCTTCTACTGTCGTCTTCAGACGCTCGCTGAAGGCCAATACGCCTGGCAGGGATTCATCAGAACAAACCATTCACTGAATATTTTTAGTATGAATTTCACCAGGAAGGCCATGGCTACACCAGTCACCGATCTGTCTACGTTTATTGGACGACATGGCTCCACTCTTCCCAGGACAGTCAAGGTCGAGGAAGGCTTTTGTGGAACCAACGCTGAAGATACATTGGAAGCGGAACAAATACTTGTTTTCTTTAAAGTGGAGAGGCAGAGAATGATAATTGCACTTGATCAATTCAATCAAGAGCTCTGCGTGCCACGGGATACGAGAAATAAAGTTCAGGTTCTTCCGTTTGAATACTACTGCGAACATAACACAGTACAAGAATTGATCAATGCCCATCAGACGCCGTATCTCTGCGTTCTCGAAGACATTTCATCCCTGCAAATATCAGCAGAGACTACATTGAAACTGTTGAGCAACCGACCCATTCAAGGCGTCTTAAAATGTGAAGTAGTTGACTTATATGATGCTAAAGAGGTTCAACTGCCGTTGCAACTAGCAGGGAGATTTCAGCCGCTCCTGGACGCAAGGGAATACTACTTAGAAGAGGTTCTAGCGCAGTACGAACTACCAGTGAATATTCGATTTGTTTCTCAATCACGAGCCAATGATGACGTTTGCGCTCGTCCCTTGTCAAGTTTGGAAAACATCCATCTTGTGCGCGACACGGAAGTGGAAATGGTATTCGCAGCTTCAGTTGATGAAAAGTTATCACTAAACCTGTTCCCGAGAACATTGGACATAAGCGTTAGTTGCGGATTTAAAGTCACGGCTGATACTAGCAAGAAGATCAAAGGATGCAGACAGACCCTTGAGGCAGGCGCAAAAACTTTGAAACGACTCAACCAAATAGCAATCAATTCTTGCTATTTTACAGCTTGCCCAGTCAGACGTTTTAATTTCGAGTCACTTCAACCTCCCTCAATTTCTATTCGAAAAACAACTGGAGTGAGTCAAGCTGAGTTTTTGTCTACAGGCAAACAATGCGAAACCGCGGAGGAGGTATATATAAATAGAGATGTAACAAAGCGTGACCTTGCACAGTGTCTACAATCAGCCTCCAAATCAGGCGTTTCTTTTGAAGTTGAAGCAGCTGACTATGAAAATTGTGATATTGATGCCATCTTTAATAATTCCGATGTTTCAAAAACAACCGAGAAATACACAGACGAAGCGCCTCCTCTTCCACCCAAGATGAGATCGAGGTCGACAACAGAAGACGCTACCACGCAACCTAGTCCACAGAATTCTTGTCGACCAGTCCCTAAGCCTAGAAAGCGAGTGGGTACACCAAACAAAGGCAATAAAGAGAATGTCGCTGCAACGCTAACAAAATCACATACTGGAAACTCCTTTGAAGATGATGCCAAGGGGACTTGCCCCGAATCACCACCCAGGCCCGAATTTCTAAACGAAAGTGGTATCGACGACAAAGAAGATATCAGTGTTTCAAGAGAAGACGACACACCACGACTAACTCCTGGCACGTCTTCTCAAGATGATGCCGAGGGGACCTGCCCCGAATCACCACCCAGGCCCAAATTTCTAAACGAAAACGGTATCGATGAGAAAGAAGATATCAATGTTTCAAGAGAAGGTCCACCACCACTAACTCCTGGCACATCTTCTGATGATGATGCTGAAGAGACGTACCCCGAATTACCACCCAGGCCCGCATTTCTAATAGCAAGCGGTATCGATGACAAAGAACATATCAATGTTTCAAGAGAAGAGGGTCCACCATCACTAACTTCTGCCACGTCTTCTGAAGACGATGCTGAAGAGACGCGCCCTGAATTACCACCCAGGCCCCCATTTCTATTAGCAAGCCGTATCGAGGATTTAGAAGATAATGACCTTTCAAGGAGCGATCGTCCACCACCACTACCTCCAAGGTGCCCAGGACCGTCGGACTTCGGTTACCCAGCGTACTTAGTAGTTGATGTTGCTGACTGGAGGGCTGTTGAAGAGAAAGCTTTGAACCGCATTAAAGACGATGGTGTGTACAGCGAGGCGAAAGACGATGGAGGCGTTTTTAAACAAGACGACCCTCAAACATCTTGATTTGTCCCTGATGTATCCACCAGATGAGAGAAGTTCTGACGTTGAGAACAGAAACTCAGAAGTGAGTGATAGTCCTTACGTTGATTTTGAACGCCCTGAGAGGGAAGGAGTGAATGGTAGACCGTACGTTGACATGGAATCCCATGAGAGAATAGGAGTGAATGGAATACGGCGTGACCGAGAAAATTCCCATCCAGTGGATGTTATTCGGCCAGGTGAAAACAGAGCTTCTGAACAACTAAAAAGCCCACGATTTCGAGAGGCTGCTCGAGCAAACGAAGGCGACGTAGCCAGGAAATTCGAAGAAGAAAGTAGCGAGGAAGACTGGCCTTACGAAGAAGTAGACGTCCAGCGCCCATCCTCGCCAAAAGGGCATCGGAGTAAGGAAAATACAGTGAATGAGGAGAAAGCAGAACCCGGAAGCTCCTCCAAGAATCTAAGGAGTAAAAAAACACAAGGTTCTTCGGATGCCAGACCACACCGTGCGGTAATCCCCTTTCGTCACAGGAATCCAAGTGACATGATCATCTCTAATCGCCGAGAAGAAGACTGGATGGATTTTAGAGACATTGACCAGCTTTTTAAACTTAAGAAACAGCTAGATGAAGCTCTTGTGAAACAAGCCGATGTTCAAAAGCAGGTAAACGTAACAAAAGAAACCCTCACCTTCGACGAAAGCCAAACACAGCAACCTCCAGCGAACACTGGTTCAGCTTCCGAGCATATCGGGAGTGCACAATACCTGGATATGAACATCTGGGACAAGAATCAAAATCGACTTGACTCATCCGACACGTTTTGCAAACCGCAGCCCCCCAAAAGCACCCAAGTTGCAACAAGATCTAAAAGTCCTTTGTTTAACAAAAAAGCAGTCGATCCAGAAAAGAAAGTAGAGGAGAAAACACCTCGGAGTAAATCTCCGCTCTCATCTCTCGCGCCTGAGAATAACGGCCCTGCAAATACAACTTATGGTCGAGAATGCTCCGCTCTCACTAGTGTCCAAGAACGGGGCGAATTTGAAAAGCCCCACGTTACAATTTCAGACGACGACGATGACTACGAAGAATGTTTCGACCGAAAATATGTCAATCATCAAACAGGGATCAGAAGTTCATTTGCAAATGAGTCTCACTACTTGCAGCTTGAGAACCCGAGCGACGACAAAGACGAAGAAGTTTACGTGAATGTCGACGCGGAGGAGAGCGATAAAATGCTTGGAACTGATGAGCCCAATGCCCAAAAAGCGACTGTTATTCTCGAGAATTCTGGTCTTAAGGAACCTCCTCCTCTTCCACCAAAAAAGCGGGCTTCATCGTTGCGTGACGCAGAATGACAAACAAGAACAAATTCCTCGGAAATAAGCGAAAATAGTTTTGTTTTGGACGTCCTTTTGATGGAAGTTGGTGTCACGGAACTTATAACAATCCGCAGACAAACTGCACGAAAGTCTTGAAATCACAAATATCGGGCTTCATCGTTGCGTGACGCAGAATGCAGAATTCCTCGGAATGCGAAATATTTTGGACGTCCTTTTGATGGAAGTGGTATCCGGAACTTAAACAATTGATTCACGCACAGTCTTTCCGGCTTTCGCGCGTCGGCGATGTCCGTGAGTGGTGTACTCATCTTGTCTGGCCGCGCCCGCGCTCCTCGACGAGAAAAAAAACCTTAGAAAAACGAAAACAATTTCTTTTTTTCATGTCCTGATGACGGAAGTAAGTGTCACGGAACTTACAACACTGATATTCATGCACGCGTGAGTTTCTGCAGACAAAAACTGGATGAAAGTTCTGAAATCAAAATCAATAGCCATGCTTAGAACCTTTAAGTCACGCCGAAAACTAGTTTAGGATAGTTAATTTGTTGGTACAGTTTGTACAGTTCGTACGCCTTGTAGTGGTGGCCATCAGTCTTGAACTTCGAAGGAGGTGAAGCTAAATGAACAAAAGACGTAGCTAAATGTTTTAAGGTTAGTTAAAAGTTACAAAAGAGAATACACCCTTTTCATTTTATAAGAATTTAGTTTAAAATCGGGCACGATTTTTTAGTGTAGTCCGGGCTGACTTTTGAGTGATTTTTTTATTCTACATAAAATTTTAGTTAGGTCCTCTTTCATCTATCTATGGGATGCTTTTTGTCTGACGCGACATCTTGTCCGCGCACGAAAGCGATGGAACACGTGCACCATGTAACACGATACAGGTCTGGACACCAAACACTTGTGATTGATACCATACTTGCTAAAACGGAAATGTCAAACGGTATTTTCTTAGAAGTATAAAATATTTCCCTTCGGCAGAAAAAAGAATATCGCTGGGTCGGAAACTGCATGCATGTATTGATTGCTAAATACGTACAATCAAACATTATTCGATTTAAAGTGTAACCACGATGACTGATGTATCGTGCACGTGATGCTTGCCAGTTATAAGCATAACTACAAAAGAAAATTACTTTTCATTTTAACCTAGTTTATTGGCATTTGGGATGAACAGCACTGAAGTTGTCTTTGAAGAAGTCTTATCGTAGTGCGTGTAATTCACGGAACCGTTCACTTCACTAGCGCATGCTCGTATATCGTAGAATCGAGAAATCGTTATGACTATGTATTCCTTTGAGAAAAATCTAGCGAATGACTCAGAAAACGGTCTGCTTATTCTATATCCGTGTACCTCTTATAAAGGGGTTCCACTGTAAATGCAAATGCTGAAACTTTAAGTTATTTTTCGGTTTCCCGTTTGTAAAAACCGAATCTAGTTTATCGCAGAATAACAATGATGTATTTGCCTTTTCGTTAGTTGGTTTGACTTATCATGTTCACATGACCTCTGTCCATTATGAGTAATCATAACAACTTGGATGTCATTTTGGCAGTGTAATGTAACTCACAAGCTGTTTAAATCACTCTTTACAGAAGTTTCTAGGAATAAAAATAACGAAAATTGCGCCGTTACAACTTCCGTTTCAACTTCGTTTAAGTTCTGTGGAATACTGAGAAAAGACCAAAATGGCAGTGAACAAGGTTTTGACGAAATTGAAACAGTCCAACCATATTCCTTGTTCCCTTGAAACAACTACCGTGTTCCCTTGTTCCCAAAAACCTCTACTAGGAGGCCCCAACAACTGGAAAATAAATTCAGTCGAAATAAACTATAATGACCTATGTTTTTACGTCCGGCTCAAACCTTTAGGCGGAAGGTTTTCTCTTTGAAGGCGAGAAAATAAAGTTGTCAAGCTTTTCAGTCGCTCTCTCAAAATACATATTAATCCTCCTTACCGAACACCATACATTTCTTAAAATGTTGATTCTGAGAGTTTAGTGTTTCATCAGGATAGTACCAGCTAGTTGACATTCTTGTCAACCAGTTCTTTGACAATGTATCGGGAAATTGTTTCACCTTTGGGAGTTTTAGGTTTAATCACTGTTTATTTGTTTTTATTTTATATTTGTTCTTAATTCCATTGTTTAAATTAAAAACAATGACAAGGTGACAATATGTTCCCTTTTATACAAACAAAATAAACTTTACGAACACAGTATCGTCCAAAAGACGCTACTTAAAGACGCAACGGTTCCACGAATTACATGCACTATGCTCAAGACAACTTCAAAGACAACTTTGTTCATCCCAAATACCTATAAACTAGCTTAAAATGAACAAATAATTCTCTTTTGGGGTTAACACAGTCCCCTTTATAAACACAACACTTGAATTGATAAAGCAAATGCTTTCTTGGAATCGAATTCGCTTCCGGCCATTGTTCTTTCGTCCTGCCCAGACGGGTGAAAAATCTTTTACTATCACTGTGGTTATTTTAAAAGGTTTGGAACAGGGTACGGTCTAGATAAAGTCAGCATTGTCGAAATGTACTACAAATAACAAAACAGTAATTAACGTTCTCTAAAAAGAAGAAATGAAAGTGTTGATAAATTGACGTGTTTACTTCCCAATTACCCTGTCTTTCCTTTAATCGCGGGCTAATGTTTCCAAGAATTTGAACTCTGACTCGTAATGCTTTCTATATAAAGCCCCTGTAGGCGCTTCATAGCCCAAACAAAGCGGGCGAGGACTGATTGGTTATATTACATTACTCCGAAATGAAAACAACTTAACGCCATTAATATACAAGTGGGTAGAACTTAACGGTTTGTAAACAGCGAACTTTTCACTTCAAATCGTACAGTGCATCGTTTAACGTGTGCAAGAATCGCCACATCACTAACAAGAATGGCAAAACCATCGGCAACGGCAAGCTGCGAGACGCGTTTTCACCGACTGAACAAATTTATCACACTGCACGGATCCGAGCTACCTCAGATTGTCAAAGTTGGAAAGGGTTTTAATGGAACTTCGGTGGATCAAAGCATCGAGACAGAAGAGATTCTGATCATCTTCAAAGTGGAAAGAGAGAAGAAAATCCTGGCACGCCAATTAAGCAGCGGAAGAAGGTTTTGCTTCCCGAAAACAAGCGACTTGAAAGTGGAGTTGGTTTCAGATCCTTCTCAAGACGTGTACGGCACGTTGGACGCAGTTGTAAAAGTTCCCTCTCGCTACGCCCGTGTCCTTGAGAATATCTCATCGTTCGGTCTTCTCGCTGGAGACGTTCTGAAGCTAAGTCCGTATTCAAACGAATGCCATGTCCGTTGCCTAATCGTAAGTTTGAAAGATCCTGTATACGTTGATTTACCCGTGAGAGTGGAAGGAAAGTTTCAGGCCCTCTCAAACTACGTAAGTCCTTTCCATTGATGAAGTTCTCAAAGAGTGTTCACTTCCGGTTGACGTATGCGTCGTCTCTGAGAATCAAACTACTAGAGATACTTGTTCCAAACACGCTACGTCACTGCCAATAGGGAAAGTTGGAAATATTCAAATCGAGTGCGAAATCGAAGAGGAAACAGTTTTCGCAATTTCTGCTCTCAAAAACAACAGATATCTAATCTTCCCAAAAACTTTGGACATTTCTGTTGCAGAATACATGGCTCAGCGGGACTTTATGTCTCGCAGTGGAACTGAATACAAACAACTTGTAAACGCAATAATGAATGACAAAGTTCTACATGAAAAGTTGAAATCGGATTGTGTTTATTTTACAAGCGATCCTGTGAAGGGGTACTCTTTGGAAATGTTACAATTTGTTTCTTTCCCTTTCGAAAGAAAACAAAGGGTTGTAACAACCGGATGCAGAGATGCAACGGAGGGAAAAACAAGACCAGTTTTGCCTGGGGCTTGATTCTACACCTCAACAACAAATGGCCACACTTAGAAGTGAAGGCATCGGGCCAAACAGTTTCCCGGAAAACGAGGCACCTCCTCTTCCACCAAAGATGACCTTGATTGCAACACAATGCCATGTTTCTTCCATGGTGGATCAAGTTCGCGATATCGAAAGTAAATTGGAAAGAGAAAAACAATGCAATTTCTCCGATGTACACGGTCGACAGGAAGCACCCTCTTGCTATTTACAGACTGATTTTAATGATCATAGTTTATTTAAGTCCTGTGATCA
This sequence comes from Oculina patagonica, assembly GCF_052425735.1. Lineage (NCBI taxonomy): Eukaryota > Metazoa > Cnidaria > Anthozoa > Scleractinia > Oculinidae > Oculina > Oculina patagonica. The sequence goes on along the minus strand of NC_135761.1, from coordinate 8,984,728 downwards.
CTCCCGCCGCGAAAACACACCGTTGCAGCAAGGATCAAAACAAAGAGACGCAACTTCCACAATGCACATCTTAGGCGCCAGTTTCTCTGAAAGTGAAGATGTCTTCCAGGCATCTTATTCGAAAGGAACGGCTTACGAACCACAAGTTGACGTAAATGCAAATTTGTCTTTCACCCCAGGTGTACTTACGGACAACAAACCAAAACAAACCTTAGTTGACTTGTTACACTCGACGGACACACCGTGTCATCTGTCCCGCAGTCTTCCGGGAGTTAAACCTGAAACAGGGGACGAAAAACCGGGAGCTCACCTGCAAGGCAAGCCTTTGGTATTCATGGAAAACGACCTCAGTCAAGACTTCGCCGCTGAAACCAGCGAGAAAACCGGACAAAGAGAAGAATACCCGAGGCAAAAGTACGATAGGTCATCCCCTACAAAGCGACGACTTCAATGAAGAAAACAATAACAGTGATAACCTCGACCTCGACTACCCTGAAGAGTTTTCTGATGGTTACCACTCAAACGTGCAGTATGGGCGTCAGGGTAGTGCCGAAACTACAGAACGTGATGGGCAAGGAGAGTTAAAAAGTCCTGGGGGAAGTACCGAAGGGGATCAGTGTCGCACAAACGGAGACAACCCGAAGAAAAAGTTTTTTCACTCTCTGACTCGGAAGCCAAGATGGTTTCGTCAAGATTCGAGCAAGCCGGCCAAAAAGGACAAAACGCAGACGTTGAAAACAAAAAGCAGGAATGTGAAGATTCCACCGAGACACGCCGCTTCATGTGAAGACATTTTGATATCAAGCCCACGAGAAGACGACTTTGAGTGCATGACAAGCATTACAAAGTATCTGGAAACACAAGAGAAACTGGCAAAAGCCCTTGTCCATATATCTCGTTTGCAAAATCAAGGACAAAAGGATGTAGAAAAGACCTCCAAACCCGAGGGCAACACAGAGTTCGCCAACGCCCAAGAAAAGAGCTCTAACGAAAGCGTAAAAGCCTGGCAACGAAAAGAAAGCGAGGTCGAGACACAAGGCAGTCAGACCCGGGACAAGACGCTACCTTTCACACCAGCTAATACACCAGAAGATTCCGAATTATCTGGATTGCCAGCGCCACATTTCCTCGCCCTAAAACAAAGCGCAACAACTTGGCAAAACCAGAATCTACGCGAACAAGGGAAAAGTGAAAATCGCCGCGGCGAAACCAACGGTAGAAGACTTGGAATGTTTATCGAAGGACCTGTACGCGCTGCCACTGACGCAAATGACTCAGAATCAATGTTTCCACCTAGCTATAGCTTCCAGCGTGACAATGGTCCTGACAGTGGCACACGAGAAATTGAAGGCAGATCAAGAGAACCACGTCATGAAGATTTCAACAAAACATGTCCGTACTGTCGATACCATTTCTCCGACACCTTCAGCGAGGAACTATCGGAGAGCGCGGCTAAAAATGAGCTGAAGAAGGCTATTCTGCAAACGAACTGGTCGGAGGATGAATGGATGGAGTTGACTGAAATTGTGAATAGGAAAATCCGTGACATTAAACGCATTCGCGTTCCATACGTCAATTGGGCCGCGCCCCATGAAAGCCCTGAAAATCTTCCTATGGATCTCACTACTGTCGAAAGTTCACGCTACCCCAAGTCGAATGAGGATGGTAGGAGACTGGGAATGCCTCCGTACGTGAACATCGATCAAGGTTCCTGGAGACCAGCTACGCCTCCATATCAGAATATCGCTCGAGATCCCACACAGGCATCTCCTTACAACGTGCAAAGGCTGGCCAGTCGCTCTCAAGGAAAGCCCCCGATACCAACGCCAAGGGGCGAAAGGTCTTCAATATAAATAACATGTAAATACATAAGTGAACTTTTCTGATCGTTTTCGCCCCAGAAGAGTAGCAAGAGACTTACCCAAAAAAAGTAACCACGCCCTTGGAGGAAAGCACCATGACGGTGCTTGAATATTGCGACAGCCATGGCAAAATCTTGAAGAGAACTCATAGAGATAACAATTACCCTAAAGAAAGGCTAACGCTACTTAATTCAGAATGGGTTGAGCTGCAAAACGTTTCTGGAGCACACAGACTAGGTGTGTTTCAATCGCGGAGGCAGCGTAGCCGAGTGGTTAAGGCGCTGGCGTTAAAATGCGCAAGTCCCAGATTTGACCCCTTCGCCCGATCGCTAGCTTGATTTGTTCTCTGTAGTCCCGAGTTAAACTACTCGGCTACGCTTTGTAAATAACCAGCTAGTAAGCCTCCAGCCAGTTGGGATTTTTAAGCATGCTGTGTGTAAATATTTCTCTCCTGTTCCACCGAACAATACACGTCCATTTTAACAAAACAATTTTTTTTATTTGAAAGTCTTGGTTCTCAGGGCACTTCCATTAAGTCGTTTTCGATGGCTCATGGTCCCAAGACCTTACTGTACATTTGTAGTACACTTATGCAAAACTTAAAACTGTGCGAATAGTAGATTAAGGCATTAAAATATGGAAGTACCCTATAAGAATCTAACCGAAGTGTATAGAATAAGGACTCGCATCTCTCGTAAACTAAAAAGACGAATGGCGTTTCGTCATTAATTATTATCAGCATACAATCATGTACATTTAACATCAGACACTGGTTTCTTGGATTTTTAAAAATATACTTTTATAAACTTCGATGCGTACAGTGAAAAAGTTAGCACGGAAAAATGTTTTTTTTTTGGGTCCATTTTGGTTAAGATATAAGAAAATAGAAATCTTCCAACATGACTTAGCCCCGAGGCTTTCTATCGTGATAGCCTTCTCCAACAGCCATTTGGGTCGTGAATGTCACGCCATGCGTGATGAGGTCCATTTATAAGAAAATAGAAATCTTCCCAATGTTAACCAACATGACTTGGCCTCGAGGCTTTCTATCGTGATAGTCTTCTCAACAGTCACTTGGGTCGTCAATGTCACGCCATGAGTGACGAGGAGAATTGCGTGACAACCAAAATAGGGAGCTGAATCAGTTTCGCAAGGCTGATTCAGTTACGCAATTGCAACAGATTCAAGAGCAAATATATATATTTTTTTATTAAATTATCAAAGACTAGAAACTGTACAGTAGCGTTAAGATTACAAAGAGTTAGTTCCATTAGAGAAGTATAGAAATTTTGTTTCCAGCTTACATTAAATTGTATCTGTACCAGAACCGTTTAGACCTCGTCTCTTTCAAAACATCTTAAATCTCCTGTTTTCCACACATTTTCCATAGTTATCATTAGGAGAATATGGTTTTGTTTTGAGATAAACAGAGGCTTTTTTCTCACAACCTGTAGTTGATCACGGTAGGAGACTGGACTCGCTCACGTGATCTTTATCTATCCGTTCTCGCCGCGTGCTATTCTCCACTAGAAAATCTGCGGGGAGACTTTGTACCAGCTTGTCAAAATAAACTCTTTCGGTAAGAAGCGTCAGTTCATCAGAACTTCCATCTGAACGAGACGTGCATTCGTGTCGCCGGGAAGACGGTACGGGATCAATCCCGCGAACGTTATCAAGGCTCGGGCTTGGCGCCTCAAAATGTCCCGAAACTGAAAAGAAATCAAGTGACTTTAGCAATTGCTTAGGAGTACTGAGTAGTTGGTTTAATTACTGTGCACGTGTTCTGTCGCCGAACATGGTTGCCACCCACGAAGGGAACAAAAATTACTTGACTTTTCACCGACGAGAAAAAAATCTTCAGTGATATTAATACAAAGACGGTTGTTGTCAACACTTCTGATCGAAACCAGAGAAATCATCCCTGATTTCGACAAGAAATTTAGAATTTCCCAGAACGAAAAATTAAATTCCATGTCTTTCCCATGACCTGTGGCAGTCATGATTGAAACATTCGTGCAGGTAAAGGCAGATGCCCTGAAGAAAATAAAACACATCTTGACTATTTTCTTTTACCCTTATCACCTGCATGCTCAAACATGACAATGTGGGGAGAATTAACCTCATTGGCAAACCATTACGTGGGCGTTTGGTTCGATTTGAAGGTAATTTTGAAAATAACAAATTTAAAAAATGACATTCTTTAACAAATAATATCATTTCTTCAACATCCTTACCCTTTCTTGGCCTCCGTCATCTCTTTGACTTTCAATTAAAGGGCTCTGGGTACTTCCTCTGAAGACAAATGTGCAGCAAAAAAAGTCAATTTGTAAAGCCTCAAAACAGTGAAAAAATGAAACAAGAGACAAACAGTAAATGTATATTAGAGCAGTTTTCAATTGAGTGTCGTAAAACCAAAACCAAAGTTATCACTCCAGCCAATCACAATAAACACAGACAATCCAGTAAACCAATCAAAACTCGAAGCAAATACATGTAGCCGGCACGAAGCGCGGGAAAAGGTGCGCGAGTGAGTCACAATTGGTTTTGGTTTTACTTCTGATTGGCTGAGAAAGTGGCGCGAGGATTTTAAACCAATCACAAAGCGTAGTAATGCAAAACCAAAGCAAACGCTAATTACTTTAGACACTCAAGTGAAAACCACTCTGTCCAAGCTACTAACCTTGTGTTGCGATACTTTGTGTAAAGTATGTTCATTGTTGCCAGGAGCACATCTGGTAAGTTCCGCCGAATCTGTATCACGTACAGAATAAAGAAATGGATGAATAAATGGATCACAACCAAGCAAAAGTGACCCAAGCTTTTCTACATAAATTAAAAGTAACAGATCATTACAGCAAATCCTTGTACAGCAACTGTTCTCCAACTTTGTTATGGCAAATCTTGCGAAGGGGTGCAGGGGGGCTGGTCTCCCTCCTTTTTTGGTAAAAGACATCTTCATTTAATGACTTCCTCTGCTACAAATTAAGTTTAAGGTCTGGATCCGCCAATAATAAAACAAGTACCTATTCTATTCTTTACCTCATCATTATACTGTCTAAAGGCTGCCACTCTTTCCTCCACTGACTCACTTCCCAGTGGAACAAGTCTAAGCTTATGCATCACCTGCAATGAATTCCACACAAAAACAGTCACTTGACAAAAAATCGTTTAACAAATTACAGTAAAGTAAATTGTCTTGCCCACAAACACAACACAAGAGCAATTTGTTGTGGAGAAGAGATGTGCAATGGCGAGAGTACTCGCCTCCCACCAATGAGGCCTTGGGTTCTTTACTGGCCAGGTGCCACATGTGGGCTGAGTTTGTTGTTGGTTCTTGTCTTCCCCTGAGGGTTTTTCTCCTGAAACTTCGGTTTTCCTGTCTCATAAATAATCAACATTTGCAATTCGGCCTGAATAGAGGCCCACATGAAAACCAGCTCGAGCTGACGTGGCTTCCTCTCTACATCATGTTTTGCAAATATTGTAATTTAAGAGTTAACTTATAGACCCATGTGCCTTGGTGTGCAAGTTAATAACAACCGAAAATGTACAAAAAGTCTAGTGGAACTTACATCCAAAGCAGTGTCCAACTGACCAGCATGATACAGGTCAAAGAACTGCATCAGATCCAACAGTAAAAAAAACGTACTTATTCTACTCTGACTTGCTGTATGACCTAGCGTTCTGTATCTAAAGAAGAAAAATATAAAGAGAAACTCATCAGACAGGAACATAGTCATTTTCAAATAAACTTCACTTGAGATCAACAGATATGTCCAGGATTGAACGCTAATGAGATGCGCGTTCCTCATGACAGGCATCACAAAGTGTCCTTACTAATAAAAATGCATCAAAACACACTAAATTTTGTCAAATATGAAGTAATATGGAAATGTCAGATAACACAGTCAAACATGAAGTACTTATTAAACAATACCTGCGTTCAATCCTGGACATAAGTGGAGATCAACTGAACATGTGTACGGCACAAAGTAATTTAGCACATCATATCACTTAATTTAACGGATGAATTGAACTATCAAACTTTATTTTGCAAGTATTTATGTATAATGTTACCTTGTTCAGCGGATATGCCGCATTCATTGCTCATGCCCTACCTTAATGACTATGTTATATAAAGCTTGAACAAATGTTGAATAATGTTGAAATCTAAAAACTCATGTTCACTTGCTCTTCACAAGCTGTAACAACCTTCTCCCTATTTTTTGGAACTTCATGTAGCAATTTAATTGGTTCCATTGATATGAAAGTCATTAAAGGCACCCTGGTAGACCTGTTATCTAAATAATCATACAGCTTGGTACCTCTGTGCTAAATCTACTGCCATGGTCAGAAGTCTGTCCCGTGGAGACTGGAGACCACTAGATGTTGACACCACCTGAATTGTGGGGAAAAGAACAGTGTTTTCATTAAATAATTATATTGACATTTAATATATAACTGTCAGATAAACATTAATTTAAGTTCAAGTCATACAATGTGTATTTGTGAGCTTCTATGAGCAGCTATGTCTCCTAAGTGGACACTTTCTGGTATCAAGGGTGTCCACTTACGGGCAGTGACTGAATTCAGTTATAATATTGTACCTGACTTAACAGCTTGTTCAGGATTACCAACGCTTTTTCGTGATTCTGCAGTAAAGAAAACAGCCAAACAAAGAAGTCAATGAACACCAAGAGGGACCAAGCCAAAGAACCATTAAGCAAACTACTGTCTGCTGACATGTACACACTTACTTTGGCGAGATCAAAGAGTTTGACTGCCTCTTCAGATAGACCCTTCTCAGCAGAATCCTTTGCCACAAGCTCTATAATTTTTTGTGTATCTTTGTGAAACTTGTCGATACAACCAGGCTAAAACATCAACAAAAGAAAAATTATTAACAAAAATAATGAAAGGGAATCTTGCAGAGAGAAGTAAACCATAAGTTAACTGCCATTTTTCTACAAAATAAAGGCAATTTCGCACCTTCCTCTTTCCATTCGGTTCAAGGCGTCCAAGCAACATTTCAAACTGTAAAAAAAAACAAAAGGGCAATCAATCAATTAATCAATCAATAATTGATTAGTTTGTTGGTCAGTCAAGAGTGAATCACAACTAATGTTTGAACATGCATGCAGACATACATTCATGGACCGATGAAGCAATCATTAAACCTGACTTGCTTAACTTACCTCTCTAGTTTCCAAAACCAGTTCACTTATACAAGACATAAACAGGTCTTCACCCTGTGGCCCATTCATTCCCCTAAAATTCAGTAGGATAAATATGGTACAATAGTTATAAAGTAATGCCAATGCCTGTGACCTGTGACCAATGTCTGCCAATTGATAACATATGTTGTAGGTCAAGTTGGTTTTCAGTTTATTCTATTTTAACCTGAGGATAACACTCTTTCAATGTGTGGTTCCAGAAAATGTCCATACTCCCCCACAGAAGGGATTGGAAATTCCTGGTGGTTGGGGGTCTCAGAGACCAAAAACATTGAAGGAAATGTATAAAACTGAATTGGAATTTGCAGATGGGTGGAGGGGAGTGAAAGGGGTCTTAGGAATTATCACTTCCGTGGGGAGGTACAGCAAATATGGATGATTTTTGGAACTACACAATGACATAAAACAATTTGAATTATTAAAATAAATGGTAATTAATAAATTCAAATTGTTTAAATGATTAAAAGAGTGTTTTTCTCAGGTTGAAACAGATTTAACCAGAAAACCAATATGATATTAATAATAATAATTTATTAATTTATTATTATGCTCTTGATATTAGACTCATGATTGTATAAAAGAACATAGCCACTCAAATGTTCATTAGTTTAATTTTCTTAATACATTATTTAAGAACAGTGAGAAGAACACAATTCTCATTTGAATTTACCTCAGTAAAAAGAAATATTGAAGAGCCTCTCGAGGATCTGTAACTTCAAATTTCCGAGTGTACGACATGATAAGACGGGCAAAGTTTAATCTTCTACTGGGTGGAGGATCTCCAGAAAAAGTCGTCACTGTAATGAACAAAAACATTAACAGTATAAACAAGAAATGCATGAAACCTTTGTTTGTAAAATGTGGTCAATATTAGCTTTTGATCAGTTTGATACAATAGGATGTGTTGCATTTAAATACAGTAGAATCCCAATTTCTTGAACCTCTAGGGGAAACGGAAATTGCTTTGAGAAACTGGGGGTAAAATTACAGAGAAGTACAGGTACAGTAGAACCCCGGTAACTCGAACTCGGATAACTGGAACAACCCCGTTAACTCGAACAAAGTTCCATTTCCCTTGGATTTGAACCCACATTTCAGTCATTTTTACTTGGTTAACTCGAACTCGGATAACTCAAAAATCCCGCTAACTCGAACTAAATTTCGTTTCACTTGATCAAAATTTGGGTCAAATTTACCCCGATAACTCGAATTGTGGTTCTTGCTCTCGCCATGTATGTCCATTGATATCCCATAAGCTCTTCTTGTCGTGAAATTGGATTTAAACACTAAAACGAATACTACAGCAATTTGATTTTAATTAGAGCAACGAATAGATCACGTATCTGGGAGTCATTTTTCCACTCTTATCACAAAAATGTATGAACGTGTGAGAGTTCCGTGTACTGAAGTGCTGAAAAATCAATAAGCTATTAATTATTAACTTGGCAAATTGAATATTTAATCGACCCCGATAACTCGAAACCCCGCTAACTCGAACTATTTTTCGTTTCAAATGAAAATTGGTTTGAGAAATCAGGAGTTTCAAGAAACTGAGGGTATGAGAAATCAGGAGTCTACTGTATTTTAATAAAAACTTGTGGGCAAATGTGTGAATAATAATGGTGATGACGATGATAATGATGATGATCATGGTGGTGGTGGTGGAGGTGATGATGATAATACTACATGGCTAGAACTGAAAGGCCTATTTATTAGAGAGAACACCTAGGAAGATCCAAGTTAATTAACAAAATACGTACAAAGTTGAGCTTGAATTGAATCTGGTAACAGAAGAAGCTGCATCTTAAAGAGTGAAATGGCAAAGTGCACAGCATGACTCCTAAAGGTCTCAGCACGGGATAAGAACTCTATGGCCTGTTAAGAGAAAATAATGGTGGTCAAAGTATTGTTTGTTCTGTCTGGTTCTTAGCTTTCTCACTTACACCTAATCCTTAATTTGTGCCATTTTGAAACAATAAAATTGACCTGTCAACAAGCGATCTTTCTTCCTTAAACCTACATGTACTTCTCATACTGCAAAATAGAACATTGACAACTGAAATGTGTGAAAGTGAGAGAAGCACGAGGAATTGGATAGCAAGCTTCTAGTCCTGCTTCACTACACTAAGCTGTACTTTGCATGTCTCCTTCCCATTTCCAGTTGCTCTGTGATGGAAAGATGGAATGTAATGGTCAAACTGCTGTCACTAACACCTTTAAAATGGTTACTAAACTTAAGATTGATTTATATCTACAGCTTACACTTTTCCTGTACACACAAGTAATACAGTTGAGCCAGTAAGGTCCTATGCTGTATCTTGAGTCAAAAGAATTATTGATCATGGCAGTTCATGATGAAATTGTGGGCATACCCCCAAAAAAAAAAAAATCCCCCTTATATTAATAAAAAAAAAAAAAAAAAAAAAAAAAAAAAAAAAAATTTTTGCAAAATAAAAAAAAAAAAACCCCCCCAAAAACCCCCAAAGGCAAAAAATTAAAAAAACCGCGGCGCTTATTCGAGTAAATACGGTATAATTATTTCATTAAAAAAGGAACACTTACAGCTTCAAACTGGCCAGTCAGAAACAGGACTTGAAAGTACAACAATGGCTTTTGATATGCATTGAAGTGAGCTTCTCCTGTAGGAAAGAAGCAGTAAATTAGAAATGAATAATACAGCTACACATATCAATAGAAAATACAATTTTAAAGAACTGTATAATAATATTTAAGTAATGTCAGAATAATTTGATGCCTAGACTGACGATTAAATCAGTTTTTAAATTAATAAATTTTATAAAAAAAGCATTCAAATCTAAATTTGACAATAAAAATAAGCTACAAAAATACACAAAGTTTCGATGTCATCCTGACATCATTTTTAAAATGGTTACTAATGGTTTACATCTCCGCAATCGGGAAGCATTTAAAGAACGATCACGGCCTTAATAACATCGGCGACCTTACCAGTAATTTTTCCGTCCAAAAGAAATGCAGCGGAAAACTGGATTGCTTGATTTACAAAATGTTGTTTATCAGAAAGAAGACACCTAGCCTGAACACGCAATCGGATTCTATCCGCGCGAAACTATTTGTTTAAAACAAATATGTTAATGAAACATCACACCTCTAACCGCATATATTACACTGTTGAACCGTTATTTTACTTGTCACTTGAAAATGATGTCAGGATGACATCGAAACGTTGTGTATTTTTGTCGCTTATTTTTATTGTCAAATGTTTATCTAAATTTAGTCTTATTCAAATCCAAATTACATGTATTTTAGTAATTTTTTGATGTTCAAAACCAACAATCACAACAAAAAAAGAATTCTCACCAAACTGTTCCAGCAACATGGTCTGTAGCCGTTGGAATGTAAGGCTGTCATTGCTTCCTTCTTCATCCACAGTCACTTGATTGAGCTTCACAATAAAAAAATAATAACATGATATTAGCCAGGTAAAGTCTGTGTTCGCGCCTAGTGGTACATCAGGCCAAACCTATTCTGGTTTCTGTAGCATAAAGTGACTGGGAGTATTTCTACTTCTTCCAGGATGGGATCCTAGTCCATCACAGGTTTATCCCCCGCCATTACCAGTAACCTGCAGGGCTCGAGACTAACTTTTTCACTACAAGGCTAGTGAAGCTTGATATCATTCTCTTTAGGGGGGGGGGGGGGGAAAAATGTCGATTACCTAACCGATGTTCATTTTCCTTTTGGGCTTGTTCTTCACAAAATCTTGCGTGTCAATAGATTTCACTTCACATTCTATATGTCAGTTCGTTTTCTTGGAGCGGCCACTCCTATTTTACTCATTGGTGAGGCAAAACCTACTAGCCAAAACTGCATTTTCTCGCCCGTTAGTCTTGAGCCCTGAACTGAATCTGTCAGTCAAATCTGACCTTGGTTATGGGGTTTGTGTAGAGAACTGTCGTGAACAGTAAAAATTCAGGCAGTGAGTGAGTTAGCCAGACATATATCAATGAGGTGACCTCATACAGTACAGTTTAACCTCCCCAAGACAAGATCTTGATGCATTTCACAGTATCTGTGTGTACCTTAAGCCACAAGTAATCTTCAGTTTTGTTGGCGACTTCCTGATGAGAATCTGTCAACACATCACAGTGACCAATCAGACAATACACTGCCCTGTCAATCAAAGAAACCACACAGAAAACAGTGTAACTAGATGTCATTATTACATACCAAGGCAGTTACACAGTCTGCAATTATCCTGTTACAAGAAACGTATCAACTACATGTGCTCTGTAGGGTACAGAGCAAATACAAATACAAAGCAATCATTAAGAAGAATTTTATTGTGATCTTTGGAGTGACTCAAATGTTACCTTTTAAAGGGATCTTGGCTGGTGCGGATAGATCGTCTGTACTGCAGCCGTAGCTTGCTTTCTGAACTGGGACTAAGCCTGAGGAACAATAATAATAATAAAATAAATTTACACATACATGCTTAAAAAAAAAGGGAAAATGTACTTTCATGCTTAGGTTCATGCTTACTTTTCTAGTGACAACAACTTGTAGTCATCTACAATTGAATAGCTTGATGCAAAACTATGCTAAGTGACTTTTAGGATGAAAAATCGTTTTTCCTTCAAACGTGCCCGAATTTTTGCATTGGTCTTCTTGGAAAACATTGTCCTCGATTAAAATTTCTGGTTTGCACCTTGTCTTCGAGAAACTAGAACTATGGTCACTTTAAACAATAACACGCGGCAAAGAGAAGAGGATTAAACTTAGTAGTTACAGTAAAGTAAAGAGGGTCAGCTGTGTTAGGTTAGGGTTAAGTCTGTTATATAAACATTGAACTTGGTACCTTGAGCGACTGAACAGTGAAAAGAAGTGAAAAAATAAGCAAAATGAACGAGAAATCTTAAAAAAAACGATACGCCGGCCCTTTCCTCTCCCCTTCTCATCCTCCAATTTCTTCTTTTCGTCACAATAGGCTGCTAAGGTTATCATAATTTTTCGCCCCCATTCTCCTTAGGCGCCAAATCTACGTCACAATATTTAAAACATCCATCCCGTTTTTGGCGGCGTAAATTCCCCCCCCCCCCCCCCAACAAGACAGTTATTTTCGGACACACCAAAAATCCACTTTGAGCAAATTCAGCGCGTTTGAAGGAAAAAACGATTTTTCATCTTAAAATCACTTAGCATAGTTTTGCATCAAGCTATTCAATAGAGCCTGTAGTCGCATAAATTATTATTGCAGACACTGTTGTCTCCGAACAATGGTTTTCGACGCGCTTAAGTGAACTCAGTAATAAAATCGAATCACTGAACCATTCAGTCTGAGAGAATATTATTGTTCAGTTATTGCAACAGCTCTTCTCATCTGACACTGTGACTACTTCAGTCAAATGTATAAAACCCATATCTTAGACTAGTAGACATTTCCATGTGCAATATTGCTATAATTGAATCTTTTGTTATGTTAAGCTGTAGTTTTTCAAGCCTTTAGGGCAAGTTTAATATAAATGACCAGTCCAAATGTTCAAACTACAGTAATACTACACACTAAAATGTCTATTGTCCAATGTTCAAAAAGACTTTGAAGAGTGTTTTGTGCGACGAGAACAAGAGATTAGTTGAAAGGGAGTTCAACTATTCTGCTTATTTTGATTTATCTACATGTATCGCGTACTTGATTCCATTGTTTTTTTTTTTTGTAATCAACTGAGTAGAGCTGGATGATAGAAGTACCTACCTTCTCTCTTTGCTGTTCATGTACTCAGCAAAAAAGTCTCTAAATTCTGCCAAATGCTGTCTGCAATGTCAAAAAAAATTGTTATTGATACGTTAATGAATCATTCTGACAACTTTGTTATAGGTGGGGGGGGGCAGTAAAAAAAAAAAAAAAAAATTTTTTTTCGGGCCGAAAAAAAAAAAAAAAAAAAAAAAAAAAAAAAAAAAAAAAAAGAAAGGCCAAAACTACAGAGCGCCGTAAGAGAGCTTAGACTTAATACTTAAAATTTATGTGGAACTCAGTTTGGGCAGGGTTTTCAAGTTTGTACAATGTTTGATGTAATTATTTTTTTTTCACTTACGGCACATGTTGTACTGCCTGTAAAGCTGCCTTTGGGTCTCCACATCGCAGGCAATAGTAAATTAGAGGCCATAATGGCGTACCATCAACATCACCATCCTATCAGAAACACAGAGTAAACAATTTGTGAACAAGCCATGTGGTAGTTACTTTTATAATTTTTTTTAGCGTGTAATATCACGGTAAATTATACAAAAATTATAATTTATTTTATAAGTCTTGCAGTATTTTGGCAAGCGTAAAAAGCAAGTCAAAATACAAACAATGAGTAAACAATGCACAGTGATACTACACACTGTAAGTACATGTACAGTAAAAACCCGCGTGTAAGAACCTACTTTTTTCAGAGTTTGGCAAAACAGGTTCTTGTATTATGGGGTACTTATTGACAGTTTAGGCTAAGTAGGTTCTTAATCAGGTTCTTAATTTCTACAGAGTAGACATTGTTGTTGATTATCAGAAAATAGTATAAAATCTGGTCTGTTCTTCATTATAAATATTTATTAATGCACCCTGTTGCCAAAGTCAACAAATACTGTATATACCCCAGTAACATCACCTTTCTGGTTTTTGGTAAAAAATAAAAATTAAATAGTTAAACCCTACATATAAGAACCTGTAGGAATTTGTTTGGCTAAACAGGTTCTTATATTTTGGGGTATTATAAAAGCAAATTTCTGCCAGAAGGTTCTTAAATTCCTAGGTTCTTACACGCGGGTTTTTACTGTACTACACACCGAATGTCGACTAATAAGAGATTGATAATATTATCCAATGTTTTTTGCCTCTAAAATCCAGCTTTGAACTGTGTTTTGTGCCGAAGACATCAAAAGAACTAAGAGGACTACAAGTAACCTGTGGAACCAGTTTCCTAACATTGTTTGCAAATTTAGATATTCTCCAAGAAATGACTCTTCTTTGTTATGATTCTGGACAAATGAAATTTGTTGACCTGTCATTACTGTATAGGTTTCAACTGTGTGGATGCCACACTCAGAAATACCTCTAATCCTTGCACAACTGATGGAAGTTTAATCTTCAGGAAGCTCTTGACCAGGTGCAATGTTCCTGGCACTCCTCCTAACTTTGCTTGATGTAGATTGTCATAAACAGTATCCTGAACAAACTTTTTGTATCTGAAGGAAGAGGCAGAAATAGCAAAGGAGTGTGTTTAATGAGCCACTTCAAGCACTTGATTATGGTTTCCACAAAACAGATGCTTCGATCAGATTTTGGTAAAGTGTGAAGTTTCATAGTACTAATAATGCAAATTTGAAAGAAATTTGTAGTAGGATTCTACTAATTAAAGAAATCAGATTATTTGCTCTTAATTTCTATGCAGCGGTAGTTTATTTGGCTTCATGAACATAGGTTATCAACAAACTATATATCACATCATCTCATTGAAATTTCAAGCTCATAATCATACATAGAGGATATTACATAGCTGCACGGAGATATGAAATTTATCTTCGAGTGTTCAAATCGATATCCCACTCGTTCCTGCGCTCAATCGTGAGATATCGATTTTAACACGAGAAGATAAATTTCATATCTCCAAGCAACCATGTACACTGTAATATTCTGTTTATTATATAAACCTACTAATTATGATGTTTTTGACGATTTTCCGAAGATTGCCGACCATTTTCAGAAGATTTCCGAAGATTTGCAAAATGTTGTCCAAAGGTCGTACGAATGTTTCCGAACATTTTCCGAAAATTTCCGAAGATTGCTGAGGAAGATCAGAAGATGTTTCGACTTAATATCGATTTACGTTGGCTCATTCAGCATTGAAACAGGGCAAACTTGTCAGAAAATGTTTCCAAATCGATATCTTCACATGTGAAAATATGATTTTTTCGCGTGAAAGATTTCCTGGTATTTCACTGATGTTTATATAATAAAATGTACTAAGTCTTTAACTATCATAACATATACCTTCTCTCAAGGAAACTTCTGGCCATTTCAATAAATGCCATCTGAAAATCAAGGGAAAACCTGAAAAATAAAACATAGAAAGAAAAGATCAATCAGAGAAGTCTGAGTAACAATTTGTTCTTGCACGTGTTTATGGTTATTAGCCTACTATGCTGTTCATCCAGAAAAATGTTGAAGCTAGGCATTTCAAAGGATTGGATTATAAGGATAGGGTCTTTAGTTTCTTGGCAAACGACAGACAGCCAGTGAGGAAGTCTTTCTTAGTCAGCCACGTTGCTTCATTATTTATCCAAAATTCAGCGACCTTCATTTTAACTTCAGGTATTGTCATCAGCACTACTGTACCAACACTAGCTTCGGTGTCAGGACTTAAGAAATACTCACCTAACTTTCTCTGGCAGGATCTGAGAGGAACCATGAGATCTTTGAAGTTCTTCTCCAAGTTCTTTAATAAAACTCCACATGTCCTTGATAATCTAAACAAAAGAACAAAACAATTTTATCCTTGGTACCAGCAATCTGTGTTTTTTTTTGTTTTATACTCATTATCATATTATTACGGTAACCATACACCAGAACAAATGAAAATACCAAATTGTATCAAAGGTAAAATTGAACCACAACATAACCATAATGCCTAATGCAGTAACAATAATATTGGTATTCACCGGATCTTCAAATCTTTCTGTCAATTCTAGGAAGCCATCAACCACATTGTGCCTCGCTGACTGAATCAGAGCTTCGTTATGAATATAAACCTGTAAACAATTTGAAAATAAAAAGAAAGAGAAACATTAGTCCACAATACATTCAACTGGAAACTACAGTATGTACTAAATAATTATCTGGGAAACAATATCCAGGAATGTAGCTAAGAAAACACTAAGCCAGCTCATCAACAAGCCCAGCTGGCTTTTCTGGCCTTGGCAGCTCTAAAAGCCAGATTTAACTTCTATTTCAGCCGGCTAAATTAGCTGGCAGCCAGCCCGTAGCGACATCCCTGAATATTTATTTTAGACTCACCTGTCTAGCATAAGCCAGTTCAGTAGCATCAAGAGCACTTCTTCCTTGTAAACTCAATGAACTGGTGGTGAATACCTGGGTACAAAAATCAAAAATATCAAATCCATCAAAAAAAAATTTGGTACGCTGTTCAAGGCATTGGGTTAGTTGGGGAGCCGTGCAAAGAATGCCGAGTCAAAAGAAAGGGCAAGGGTCAAATGAAGTGACGCACAAAAGAATAACCACACCAAAACCCCCCACACCACACCTACAAGTTCTTTTGCTCCCTCGTCCCTTGCCATTTTGTCCTCTCTTTCTCACAATCTCTTTTTCGCACTGCTCCCCTATGGGAGAAGTGCCAAAAGGAGAAAAGGAGAAAAAAAACACATTTTTATATTTACAGAGTAAAGAGTTAAATCAAACCTCAGCCTCTGCAGAGAAGTCTAATGTCTCCTGCCCAGCTCCTAGCAGTGAGTTAAGAATCTTTTCCTTCTCTTTTTCCCATTCATTCTCCATGCAGGACCACTGATGCCTCTCTGCCTGGTTAAATGTCTATAAGAACAAACAAAGAAAACTCCAGTTTCGAACAAAAACATCTATACGTCATCCTAAGCAAAAATAATATCTGCCATTACTTGACGTGATGAATGTACATCACTCTCTCTATATAATTTATATATATGAATATGAGGATAAATAAAATTACAGTTATTGGCACTCACATTTTTTCGAGCTTCTTCTATGGCAGCTAAAATAGCATTTTCTCTTTCATTTCGAAGAAAACCCTGAAAAAAATTTCACACTTTACATCCAAGCTGCTTATACACTGTGGCACCTCTAAAGCAATGCAACAATTTCCAGATCCACAGCACACAACACACATGTACCTGAATGTCAGTCTCTCTGACAGGCTCAAGAGGTTCAAATGTCTTTGCTGTGTCCAAACGATCAAGTTTTTCTGATAGTCGTGGGACGTCAAAGCCTTTGGTTCCCAGTAAAATGGAACTGTGATGAAAAATAGGTATAGAACTGTACAATGCATCTCACTGATTTCTTGAGGAAAAACATTGTCTGAATACACTAGATTATTTTTTATTTTCTGTGAGGACAAGCATTGTTAACAAAAGCAGTTAGGCATGTTAACTAGAGTTATGAGAGAGATATCCCATTTAAGATTCCACCCTCCCCCCATGGATTAAATCAATTCCTACTAGAACCCCTTAGAAAAACTTTCCTGCTCCACACATTTCTTGTCATGAAACATTCAAACATGGGGGCCATTCCATTTTATATCCACACCCCCTATTTCTGAAGGGGTAGCCCTGTTGGCGTTTAAGGTGGCTGAATACAGTTTTTACGTGGCTCAAGGGCCCGCGCTACGATTTTCTGCCTGACGTCATTATTGCTCGCGCGGGATAAAATGACGCTAGCAACTCAAAACAGAAACGAAAAAGAGTTCCATCTGTTTTACTGCTCTTTACCAAATTTGTATACAAAAGAAATCTTCAAAATACTTTCAGATAAATCTTAAAACCTGGGACGGAAAACAATACGACAAAAAAGGTGGATAAACATCCAGAGAAGTTCTAATTCTGTCTTTCATTATCGCTCGCTACGCATGGCGTCATATTAGCGCGCGCTCGCACACGCAATTTGATGCACTTCCGGAGGTCGTAAAAGCCAGATTTTGAGCCAGATTTTCTCGAAAACCTACCGTACAACCTATTATGAAACTTTCACGATTAAATTTAAGGGGTGAACCACGTCCGCAGCCAAAATGTTGAAAAAATCTGTAAGACAGATTTTAAGCTATTTAAAAAATCGGCAAAAAATCACATTTTTTTACTTTGCGAAAAATCTGTCTTACAGATTTTTATATTATTTTGCATGAATGATAAATCAAACCCAATTTCTTATTTCTGAAATTTTGAGGTAGGGTCGTACGGGTAGATTTTGAGAAAAACGTCGTTTAAACTACTAGTGCCAGTCCCCTCTTAAGCACTTGGCCGTTCATTTAAGCTGTTTTTTAGCATTTTTATTTTCCAAATGTCGCATTAGATGGTTTTAGGATGTAACAAACAGCGTTAAGAGATAATGAACCTTTTTTGAAGACTGTACAAGAGAGTTAAAGATTGGACTGATTTGCCCTCTCAAAACTGTATTAAGCCACCTTAAGCGCTTTTGATCTTTTGAATATTTCTGAAGGGGTTAGGGAAAAGTTGGCTTTTTTCTAAAGGGGTTTTGAAAAATTGGATTATTTCTGAAGGGGGGTACCATGTTAGCACTTTGATCTTTTTTCTTACGGGGAAAATTTCGAGTTACCTCATGAATCAATGGGGGGGGGGGGTGGATATAAAATGGAATGGCCCCATGTACATCTGTACAGGTACACATAATTTCAGGCTTTTAATAAACACTACATAAACAAAAGCAAAGTTGGTATTGTTTCCACAAGAGGCGAGAATACAAATAAATCGTAAACCTTAACTTGGAGATTTTCATATAATTTGCCGCCAAATTATCGTGACCTTCTCAGAACTAACATTTTCTACCTGAATGTCGGTATATTTTTGAGCGGTATTTGCTAGCTTATGGAATGATTCAGTACCACTCAGCGACCATACTTACGCCTTGACCTGAGCATTATCTCCAGCAGTACCAGTAGTTTGTGACCACAATCTCTGCCCAGCCTCGGCTAGCTGGTGAAGGTTCCTCTCTACGCGCGGAAGCTCCCAGCCACTGTCCATGTCGGCCGTCAATTGCTCGGCCTGCTGCAGCAAATCGCCAAAACTCGACGACATGATTGAAGGTGTAAAACGCCAAAATATTCGAGTTTTTCCTTAAGATAAGTATTACTCCTTGGTTTGCTTAGTAAATCAACAAGAACCACAGGTCAATGTAGCATTTTCGTAAAACCCGCCATGTTGCCTTTCCTCCATGTGTCACTTGCCTCTAAAGCGCATGACAACGTTATGAGTTTTCCGACGGCTGGTCTAGGGAAACGCGGGCTCTAGAAACGAGAATGGCTCGCTCAGAAACGGACTGCGCGGGGACTGCGCTGTTCTTTTGGGCTCGTCACGCGTTTCCCGGCCCCCCGCGTAACGAGTCCAAAGAACGTCTGCGAAAGAGGCTAATAGACCCCGAGATCGACGTATCGTAAAACTCCTTGTTTGATGATCCGAATGGCCGAAAACGTTTAGTCCCTCCCCAGGGGGGGTACTCCGGCTTGTAAATGACGGGGATGATCAAAAAAATCCCTTAGTCTTCCAACATTACCCCAAAAAAATCCCTGGCCCAAAAATAACCCCCAAAAAAGTCCCTTGTCAAATTACCCCTAAATTGCCAGGAGGGGCAATAACATAACACAAAGAACGCTCGTTTTGTTTATTTATCATACCATAAATACGCCAAGGCCGCGCCAAGGCACTTAAGTTCGTTTTTAAAACCCCCAAAAACTCCCTTTCTAAAACAAGTGACCCAAAAAAATACTTGCTAAATTTTCCAACCCAAAAAAATCCCGGAATCAAAAATTTCAAACCCAAAAAAATCCTTCGATCATCCCCGTCATTAACAAGCCGGAGTACCCCCCCTGGGAGCCCCTCTCCAGCTACCTCTCTACCCCCGGGGTCTACCCCCGCCTGTACCGTTATTAGAAACTGAAAGGGCCAACATGCCCTCTGGTACTCATCTCTTTTCATGTCTTTTTTTAAAGCAAGAAATGACTTATCTTCATGGACGGTAATTATCACAAAAAAAAAACAACAAAAAAAGCCCAGTTGGTAAGAGCGCTGCACTTGTATTATATCGCAGAGGTCACTTCTTAAGTTGAGTACATTACTGCGATGATCCTTCGTTTGCTTAAAATGTAATATATCAATTTCATATATTCATTTCATAACAAAAAAAAAATATTTAAAAAAAATTCAGGAGAGCTCTGATCTAGATAATAAAACAAGCAGCTTATTCGTTTCTATGACAACTAATTTGAATAGCAGACGCTAGCGCAAGCGCACTAATGCCGTAAACACTCTCTGGAATTTCAAAATGGCGCCTGGAAAGAAGCAGAAAAAGTCCAAGTCAAAACGATCAAAAGATAGCCCTTCTGGATTGGTAAGCAAAGATCATAGGGTTTCATTTTAAATTTGCCGAGATCATAAAAGTTTTAAATGCAATCTTTTGTAAATTTTCAGAGCCATATTGCGTCCACGCTCGTTCCAAGCGCGATTTTTGCAGCAGTTCCAAGAACACCGTCAAATTTATCTCAAACATGGCCTCGACGAACACCCTCGCCGATCGCTCAGGCGCTAGGTGAAGCAGGTAACATTGGCAGGGTTTTGATCGGTGATTTATCAAAACGTCCACCGGCCGAACTCCCTGCAAACGAAGGAGAAGGCGATCATACCGTCCCTGAACATGCAAACGGACATGATCGCGAAGAAAGGTTAGAGAACGAAGAAGTTGGGTACGAAACTGTGCAAGATGGAACGCGATTTGATAAGACTACGAAATATTTTAGGATGTCTCGAGGTGAAAGTTCTTCTGCTCCTAAGGAGGAAGTGGAAGGAGCGACAGCTGAAGGGGACCCATCACAACATTTTTATCATATTCTGGATCACGAACATGGTCAAGTCATCGAACCTGTGTATTCTAGAGTGGACAAGAGAAAGAAGGGTGCATCAAGGCAATCTGCTGATGGAGACAAAGATGAGGTACGAGAGGTTAAGTCTGTCTTTTTGTCATGAAGGAGTATTAAGTTTTTTTATTTTTACTGATCAATACAAAATTGTACACAATATTGCAGAAATAATATTGTCGTAGGCATAATTAGCATAATCAGCATGCATACATAAACGATGACATCACGCGAAATACAGTAACTACTGGAAAACAGACATTTTAGAGTAAAACACATCACTGTCACTTAATTTGTCAATCAGAAGGACTTATAATTTACATAATACTTTATCACTGAAACATAGATTGTCTCAAATTTTATCACACTCTTATTAATGCCATCCATTATCTTTTGTGGCCACTTGTTTAATGATACAGTCGAAGCTCTCGTTAGCGGACACCCCCGGGACGTAAAAAAAGTGTCCGTAACTGGAGCTGGCTGCTTACGAGAATGGAACTCGTTAGTGGCCACTACAAGTGTAGGGGATAGATGGCCGCTTACGGGAGCTTACCCAGCTAACAATAACCGGACAGACGTGGATGACGACAAAATAAACAGTGAAATATGATACTTTAATTACTGTAAAATCATTGTTAAGAACGGCGATGTGAAGTTGACTGATAAAAACAAGATACAGAGGTTGTTAATAGGATTTTTGTAAGTCTAATTCGTAATCTCTGAAAGTGTCTGCGGCCGTTTGTGGGAATGTCCGCTTACGAGAATGTAAAAATACAGAGTTTGTATGGGAGGTAAAACGGGGTTTCAACCAAGGCGGCCATAAGTAGAGCTTTCCGCTTACAAGAGTGTCCGTTAAGATAGCTTCAACTGTATTTAACAAGGTTACTAACAGTTATGAAGGAGCTGGGGGGTGGGGGGGACTGGGGATTTCAAGTGATGGGGATGATGGAAGGATTTTCTAGGTTTAAAATTTTGATTCCGAATTTTTTTGGTAGCGTTAGGAACATTTGGCATGTACTATTTTTGGTGACTATTTTTGGTGGCTTGATTTAAGTAGGGATTTTTTTGGGTATTAAAAACAACCTAATGATTTGTGGTAGTGCCTTGGCTGCAAAGTAGTAGTGTTTTCATTTGTGTTATATCATTTCCCCTTTCTGAAATTTAAGGGGTAGAAATTTGCCATGGGATTTTTGGGGGCTAATTTTTGGTCCAGGGATTTTTTTGGGGTTTTGTTGGAAGCCCTAGAGATTGTTGCGTTCGACGGTAGGAGAACGCATCCTAATCTTGCGGTGGCCTGTGGCCCCGTGGTTGTCCTGTGAACGCACAAGCGAAAGAGGTTCTATGTGTGGTATTATGTATGTCGGTATGTGGCAAGTTGGCCTCGATCTCATGTGATTAGACATTAGAAAGCAATTATTTGCGTCACAGCAACGTCAACAAAGACAGCGCGCGCAAAAACAATTCATGGAGCCGAAAACGCTAGTCTGTAAACAATTTTTGTGTTCAACGGTAGGAAAACAAATCCTAATCTTGTGGTGGCGTGTGGTCCCGTGGCTGTCCAGTGAAAGTCGTTTTATGTGTCGTTCTATGTATCTTGGTATGTGGCAGGTTGGCTAATTAATGAGGTCGCAGTTTTTTTGCGAGAGACCCTGGGAGCGAGGTTGATTCGTTCTAACGATCTTCTTCGGTTTGCGTTTGTGAGTTTGCCCTGTAAGTTGTGCTGAAAAATAAACGTTTCGGTAGTCCTCCTTTTAACAGTAGTAAAAAAATTGCTGTGCTGCCTCGTGCACTGTTGGATTGATATTGTTTCTCTGATAGTTTCAAGTGATGTTGGATGCGCGCTTTATGTTGCACACGCTTTCGTTTTAAATTTGTATGACGATATAAACAGTCGTGTAACTCGGATTACGTTTGCTAGGCTGCCTTATAATGTGTATCTATCTTGGGTCGAATGCACTCCAATAATCTCTGATTATTACTAGTTTTAGTTGTTGATTTTAGCCCCTCTTCGATCATCGTTCTCCCGTCAGTTGAAATCCCGAGTACCGTCTTGGGGTGAAGGGGTTTCCTGAAAGTCTGACTGTTTCAATACAGCCCTCATAACTTCATTCAAAATTTCTATTACATGCATCAGCATTATTTTCTGAGGGCTATGCATCATTTTTTTTTTTTTTTGCTGAGGTCACAAAAGGCAGTGCAGGGCAGGCCCTTTTCAAATAGGCAAAATCCTGTTAAGAAAATTAAGACCCAAATTGATGAAATAACACTTTTATTTTGCTTGTTTGCAATAGGAGTCGGTGAGTGAATACAGCAGTAGTGATGAGCTGACAGATGTCACCAGTCATGATGAAGAGAGTACCACAACAAGTGGAGGACGAAGACACAGTAGAAAAGGGAGTAAAAAGGGAAAACAAGAAGGTCAGGATTCTGTCGATGGACCACCATCTCACAGGAAGAAAACAAGCACTAAGAGAAGAACCCCTGACACAATTCAGGAAGTGTCTGAAGACGCTGCTCAAGAGGAGGATGGCGAGACCCCTCCTCCCATCCCACCTTACTTAGGAGAATCAAGCCCAGAAGCTCCTACACGTAATAGGAAGAAAGGGCAAAGATCTGCGCAGGATCAGCTGGATGGCCCGGGAGAGCCCCTGCCTCCTGTACCTTCAGACCCACCAGAGAACAGGCTTACAGACGAGCAGAGAAGAGCACTGAAGGTTGTGGAGAGGCTGGGATTTGAGGGAGTCTCACAGAAACTTGCACTGAGCGATCTCTCTGAAGATTCTGAGAGCTATATGTCACCAGTAGTCCCGAAGAATACAATTGATTTTAATGGAAGAACTACTTTTGAACGGGAACAGTTTAATGACACCTTGACGGAAAGTAATATTCCAGTATCTGAAGCAGCCATTGAGGAAGCACACCTTAGCTTAAGTCATACATTTGCAGGGCTTGATGGTTTTGAACCTCAAGAAGATCTGCAATCCCCAAATGAACAAACACAACAAGACCGTCATCATCCAAGTTTCAAAACACAGGCGAGAAAAGCTAACAAGGTTTCTTCTTTTGTGCACCTGCTCAATGAGCAAGAAAGGCACAGACGAGCTGAAGTGGCTGCACAAGTGCCAAAAGGAAGAAGAGACCCCAGCCCTAACCAGTCTGTTGGAAGTAGCAGAGATAGTCAAGGGTTAGCTGACCCAGCTTTAATACAGAGACTAGAGGAAGCAAGACAAGCAAATGAAACATCATTCTTGGAAAGACAAAGACAGTTAGAGACACTTGTGGAACAACAACAACATCTGTATGAAGAACAGTTAGAACAGCAGAGAATTCAACAGCAGCAACAACAGGAGGTTGTAAGACAGCAATGGAAGCTGCAGGAACAACTCAGGGCTTTGGAAAAAATGCAGCAAGAATTTAACGAGGTAAGAAGAGAGTTTATACATAGTCATGTGTAGAGCTCAGAGCACTACATGTACAGCTGTAGTTACACTGTAGTTCAAACAGACTATAATAATAATAATAATAATAATAATAATAATAATAAAACCTTTATTTGAGTGTCAAAAACTAAAATAGCAGTAATTAAACCACTAAATGGGGACACTTTAAACTAATGCATGCATGCTCTCGCACTAGGATACAATTCAGTTCACTTCAGTTCTAACACTTGCCCCTCGCATGTACACTGTATTGTTTATTGTGTCTTACTCTGTTATACTAGTTTTGACTGGTCCTATGGAAAACTAGTTAAAAAGAGTTTTGCTTCCTCTTTAATGAGTGTTGAGATTTAATTTGATTAACACTGAATCTGAAACTGTTTCCCTTGGGTCTAGTCGTCAAGTCTCCATGCATATTATTGACCAACTTCGAATTTCTCCCTATATTATTAGTGATATCAAAAATGCATTATAATTATCAATGAGCAAGAAGCTGCACATAACATTCACTAATTCTCTTTGGCTGTGTGAGCCAATTGTTGTCCCAGTACATCAGTGTTGCATATTTTTACCCTGTAGGCATTCTGTGCTTTCTCTATCAATTCATCTTTCCATTAAGCTAATTTACAGTGTCCTGTACTGCAGCAGTATTTTCAGTTCTTATGCAGGTACATGTAACAGATTAAACTGAAATTTGTTTTGTCAGAATGCTGATCTGTCTCCACGAGGCCCAGCAGTCAGTGAATCTGATGTGAGACTCCAACGAGAGCTTGTGCGGCAACAACAAGAATTCCTTCAACAGCAGCAAGAGCAAGTGAGGCAATCTCAGGATCAACAGACACGAGCTGTTGAACAACAGGAGAAGCTTTGTGAGCAGATCAGGCTGCTAGGTATAATCATAATTAAAAAGTTTTTGCAATTTGATTTTTTTTAAAATCTCATGAGAAATTTTGTTTTCCTTTCTTTAACCAGCTGTACACCTGTACGTACTTGACGATTTGGTCATATACTATAACTGTGCAACAAACATTTAATTCTTTACAAAGTTCATCCCTGTAGTTTTCACCTGTCCACAAGAACCTTGTATTTTTATACTTAACAATCATGTACATGAGGGGGGGGGGGGGCAGAGGAGCAGGAACCTGGGCAAATAGGGGGGGGGAATGGATATGGGAGGTAGGAGATGAAAGGGTGGAAAGGGGTATTCTCAAAGTGGCAGAAACTGGAGAAACAGAAAATATTTTGCTCACTGCATATTTTGCAGTATAAACGGCACACAGAGTTGGGAACTACTACCTAAAGGAAGGGGTACAACAAGCAGTAAAAGATATGGGAAGTGGGATGTTCAGATGTCCCTGTCCCTCCCCACTAACATCTGCTTCCCTATGATACAATGTAACCACATCTGTACAATTTTGACTTCATCCTGATGACTGACTGATCTTTACATTTGCAAGTTGTTGAGACCACAACACAACTTCTGGCAATAAGTTTTCAAGATTTATCCCATTTTCATTTTTTTCACCAGAGGAACAACAAAAGCAGCTACAGTCCAGTGTAAGTATGTTGAGCCCAGCTGGTGAAGATCTGGCTGAGATTAAACAGCAGGAGCAACAAATTGTCAATCTCCTGAATGAACAGCGACGACAGGAGAGTGAGCTTCAGAGGCTGCACTTGCTACAACAGCAAAGACTTGAGGAACAAAGCAACAGCTTTACACACGAGAGAAAGGTTTGTAACATTCATGTTAGTCGAATTGAATGTGCAGTTGCCATGAAGCACACCTCTCACTGGCTGATACCACTTAAAAAGAGAATACTTACCACAAGATATATAATTTTATACGCCACTCAGCCCATAGTCCAGCACACTAACAATTAGCCCACCATTTCTCCCACAAATGTGACACCTCCCGCTTACTAGTACCTCCCATGTACGAAGCACCATTACTTCCCAGAGGGGTACACGTCCTATAGGGGGACACCTTTCATAAAGGGGAACTCCTACAAACAATGACACATCTCAAAGGGCACATCTTCCATATATTTAATTTAACATGTCCCTAAGGCAGCAACTCTCAAAACGTCGTTGGTAGCATCTCCCTAAAGATACATGTAACATCCCCCAGAAGGGGACACCTCCTATTGAGAACACCTTCAATGAAGGACACATCCCGTATGGAGACAACTTCCATAACGGGATACCTCCCATGAGGCAATATCTCGCATGGCGAACACTCCTATGTGGCAACAATCCCTATTAAGAGGGTACGTGTACTTCCCATAATGTTGGTTAGAAAGAACTTTGCAAAAAAGCTTTACACGATTTTTTTGGCTTTGGCAGGCTTTAGAGCAAAACCAAGAAATGCTTCAAGGGAAAATTACAGAACAGGAGACCAGAAGGAGACAACTGGAGGATGAGCTTGAAGAAATGAGGAGAAAACACGCAGAATCCGAGGCACAGTGGAAGGAGAGAATAAGTTCCATGAATTTGGAAACAACAGATAGCAAACGAAAAGAGGGGCTGGACACAAGGGATGAGCAGGGTCAACTTAACAGGTCGTATTACGATAAGGACAGACTGGACAAAAGAGAAGTCCAGGTTAATGTTAACACTTCATATTACGATAAAGAAGGAAAAACAAGACATCGTGCATCTGACGAGTCTTTGCAATTTGATGAGGCGAGGCGTGAGCGAAGAAGCCAAAGCTCGGACTTGTCTTATCGCGATGAAGTCGAGGGAAGGCATAGTAGGAATAGGCGACATGGTTCGGATAGTTCACGACATGCTGATACAAAGGGAAGAATGAGGGATGAGAGAGAAGAGAGTCCGCGACGTGAAGAGAGAGGTGGTAGGAAAGCACATGAAAAATCTGAAAGAAAATCAAGAAGAACTCGTGAAAGGGATGTTGAATTTGAAACAGTGATCAAGAAAACTGATGCAACAGTGACTAAGGTGCAAGTTGTACGAGATGACGAGGTTTATCGTTTGTCTAAAGGACGAATTGAACTGCTGGAGTCAGAAAAGTCGGCCTTGATGGAGCTGAATACGTCGTTACAAGAAGAAAACAAGGCTTTAAAGCAACTGGCGCTTTCTCTCCAAAAGGGGACAGGTTAGATTCGTTAAACAATTTAATGTCTTTTCAGTTTGGAAGTTACGGATTCAATCATTTTGTCAAGTGGTCAGGTTTGTGTGACTCAACTATTAAAGGGGCTATGTCACGCAATTTTAATGAATTTCGGCACTGACCAACTGGTCATAGAATTAACTGAAATATCACAATAACGGCTTAAAACTGTAGAATAACTCAAAAGAAACACAGAAAGGCCAAAAAGGGGCATGGATGGGCAAAATTCGCGAAGATTAAAACGGATTGCGTACGGGTAAACTTACATGTAAAAAACGACTTTTTTCAAGTTTGTCTCAATTTGTATGAAAGTGCCATTTACAATGCTCGAAAATCATCCTTGTTTGTTATGTGGCCGCGATTTAGCCAATAAAAGACTTGCTCTGCCAATTTGAAGTTTAGAGCTCTTAAATAACGAAAATAAATAAAATTACGTAGTAAAATACCGTGACATAGCCCCTTTAACATTATAAGGAATGTAGACAGAAAGTTTGAAGAATTACATGTAATCTTTGGACTTGGAATTGAAAGTAGTAATGAACCTCTGAATTTTGTTTCCACTATACACAGGTGTTTCTTCCGTAGTTTTGCAAAAACAAATCAAAGACTTGCACCAAGAACAGAAAGTTCTGCGAGATACAGGTTTGATATATTAACTGTTTCTTTTGCCTTTGTTTTGAAAGTACATGTTGTGTTTATCAGTGACAAATACCGGTATACCTTTTCTAAGTTTTCCCTGGCTTTAGTGTGTCACTTGTATGGAAAAAAATATCAGAACCCGTAACTTCTAACTGGTGATTCAGATATTTTCGCATTTCTGTCCCCGTACAGTTCATCGACTAAATGTGGAACTTAGCAGATACCAAGCCAAATATCGACCAGTGTCATTTGAGGTATCGTAACTACAAAAATTTGATCGCATTTCACAGTTGTGATTCAGATTTAAGAACGTATTTATCTCTTGCAGGAGGTAGAAGGCTTGGCATTGCCTCATAAGAAAGAAGCCGCCCCATGGCTGGTAGGTATCAAATGTGACACCTCTCTATCACGGACAATCTCCGATGTCCCGACAAAATTCTCGCATATTTTCTTTAGAAATAGCCTCTATAATATGGACTCTCTCTAATACGGACAACGGACACTAAATCTCTGCCCCAGGGAGCAAATTCATAAAAAGTTAACTGCTTTATTACGGACACCCCTGTGATCAGGTGATGATAGTTCAGTTTGTTAATGTAACACAGTTTTCTGTTTGTGGTTACAAAAACAACAACGGTATTTTCACCTTAGACGTTTTCAGAATTGTGCTTAACCTTTTTTTACGACTGAATTTGTAATTCAAGAAGTTTAGTAGCTAGCCATGGTTGACATGGTTGGTTGGTCCATCATCTGTAGACTTTTCATTGCAACTTCGCTGACCAGCAGATATACTAGTAAAAAGAGTGTAGCAAGGCAGCCGTATAAAGGCGGCTTTTTAAATTTAAAGAGGATTACAAGAAAAACAAGAAGCAAAGAAACAACATATGGCTAACAATTACGAGTGGAAAGTAACCGACCGCCAAGAAAGTGGACATTGAGAGCCATTAATCGATCGACGACTTTCGTGTCTTTCTGTACAGCTAGCGTCGTACATGAAGGAACATTCGAAAATTAAATCGGGTTTTTCACAAGCTTCATTGACAATGGATCTATCTAGAAACCAGAGCGCTGGCTAAAATCGAGTGCGACGCTGCTTGTTCGCAATAAAATAAAAAGCTTTTCAGATGTAACAGACAAGTACATTTTTACCTGAATCAGTCTACATGTACATTTGAGCGGTACTGTATATGTTCTGATATATTTATTTAAAGCGTTATTACTTTACGGCTTACATGTAAATGCTTCTCCTTTCTCACGAGAAGCGCCTTGTTTATCGTGAGACGAGTCTCGTTTCTCTTTAGAATCGCTTTCTCACGGGACGCTTCTCGTTTCTCGCGAAACCAAACAATCACGTTTCTTGCGATACTAGTCTCGTTTTTTGTAAGAAACGACTCGCTTCTCGCGATACTGCTCCCGTTTCTTGTGAGAGAAAAGTCATGTAGCCTTGTTTTTGCCGGCGTAAGGACCCGGGGGGGGGGGGGGGGCACTTCCTATAAATGGGCTAATGGGGATGTGCCGCTGGATGGGGTCGCATTTTCACGACTGGACTGACTATAATGGGGTCGCCATTTCAAGCATTATAGGGTGACTAGAATGGGGTCACACTTTTCCGGGATTTTGAGAGCACGAAAATCTGGCAAGTTGTGATTTATGAACGGAAATATTCGCCGAAAAAAATGTTACCGTATTTATTGCTGTTGTTCAATATTTGACAAACAGCTCCCAGAAAGTGACTAAGTTGGGGTCGTAAAAATTATATTTACCCAAAAGTGACTAAGATGGGGTCTATAATTGGCCATAGAATAAGACTATAATGGGGTAGGGGTTCTGAGAGGCCAGCGGCACATACCCAAGAAAAATTTACCCAAGTACCCCCCCCCCCCCGGGCGTAAGGAGGATTTATTGTTTTTAATAAATCACATTTTTTTTCAATAGGTGAACACGAAGTTCTTAGCTCCTCTCTTCTTGGCGTACGACGATCGACTGAAGGAAAAGGAACAAATGATCAGAGCCTACGATGTAAGTCGCTTGACTCCTCACTAAAAACCGCATCCCATTCCTTGCATCACTTCACATATACTTCTGTTTTTGTTTTTACTGTACTTTACTTTTATGTGTTGTTTTTTAGGAGGAATTGAACGCGTTTAAGGCGCGAGTCATGGAAGTTGTTAAGGAAAATCAACAGCTTCATATGGTAAGTTCAGTTTGTTTTACAAGTAACACTACAGTGGAATTCCCATTTCTTGAACTTCCAAGGAAAACGAAAACTGGTTCGAGAAATCGGGAAGTTCAAAAAAGCGGAGGTAAAATTCTTAGTGAGGCAAATTCAAGGAAAATGACTTTTGGTTCAAGTTATCGGGAGGATTGAAAAATCAAGGGTTCGAGAAATCGGGATTCTACTGTTTAACCTTGAATGTCAACATACAACTTCTCCTTAGTGGTCTGCGTACATTGCTATAGTAATGGTTGGGAGAATTTATGGAAGTTGTTTTCCATTCTTCTCATTGCAAATACTCATTTGAGTTTCTTTTCCTGTTAACTGCAGAGTGTTAGTAAATCCAGTCCTGATGCACTGGGTCCCGATGAATGGTAGGTGACGATCATATGTATTTTTTCATATTTATTAAAAACACAAGGAATGTCTTGCTTTTCTTTAATCGTATTTGCTAACGAAACTTAGAACTGTTTTGTAGCGGATTCAGGCTGGGCGTTTAACGGTTTCAGTTGTCGCATTCGTTGTCATGATTGATTGTTTGCGTTGCGAGGCAAATGACAGACGTTGCTAGGCGGGAATGACAACGTTCTGTCTGGGAAAAATCACGTTGCCACTCGTCCAGCGATTATTACTGGAGTTATTCTTTTTGTAGAATAGGAGTACTTTATCTTGATTTCAATCACCGTAATAAGATCTAAGACACGATCCAAGACACGAATACCTCTTTTAGTAATACTCGCTGGACGAGTGACAACGTGCTTTTTTTCCAGACGAACCGTTGTCATTCCCGCCTAGCAACGTCTGTCATTTTGCCTCGCAATGCAATCAATCAACCATGACAACGAACACGACAATTAAACGCTCAAACCGAATCCGCGGTACAGGCTCAGCTATATGTTTGACGGTGAAGTATTTTCTTGACTCCATTTTCATGCAGGCAACAACTTCAAGAGCAGGCGAAACTTGTGGTCGAGGAGAACGCTCTGTTGATGGAACAGCAAGAAATACAAGACAGAAAAATGAAGGAAATACAGCGGGTTCATGGACAGGAAGGTTTGTACGACACCATAAGAGAGACACACTGATACATAGATTAACAGTGGAAGCAATCTAACCACACGGCCCAAGCAAGAAATGTAAACCTTGTGTCCTGGGTTTCCTAGGGGTTTCAGGGAATAAGGGAACATGGCCATTAACCTTTTGGGAACATGGGAACAAAACGAAAATAAAACTGGGAATGCGGGAACAAGAGCATATTTTAGGGGACAGGAAAGACCAAAATCAATGCAATGCAATGCAATGCAATGCAATACAATACAATGCAATACAATACTCTATTTAGCGTGGTGAGAACACTTAACTAAAAAGCTAGTTTTCAGGTTCGCCACCAAAATAAGAATAAAATAAGAACATAAAAACTTCTTAGAAGTATATAAATAAGCTGAGCTAGAAGAAATAATTTAAAGAAATCACGGGAACACAAGGAGAATTTTGTTGGGAACAAGGGAACATGTCCCCCCCCCCCCCTCCCCTCACGTGGTTCAGTGATTTCCAAGTCAAACACTGATTTCATGATGTAGTTTATCCATTTCACAAACTGCTTTTTTTTTTGGCTGATTTAACCAAAACTCGACCTGAGTGGCCAGGCTGAAGGTCATTCTATTAAATTACTAATTGTCGTATGGTTATTGTGTTAATAGTTTCCAAGTTGTCGAAACGGATTTCAAGTCAAGAGTCATGCCAGAGACGCCTTGAATCAGAGCTAGATGACATGCGTCGTAGCCATAGCAACCTGTTGCGAAAGCACGAAGCAATTGTTGGAGAGCAAGAACACAAGATGTCAGTTCAGGAGCATTTGAGGATAATGGATGAATGCAGGAGGTGGCGTTACATTCTTTATTAGCGAGTTGCCTTTGTTTGTTCATGATGTTTTCTTGGGCGAGCAAACGGGGAAACATTTGTTGCGGACACAAAAATGTATCTGAAAGAAATCAGAAACATTTCTTTTTGTGTCTCGGACAAAAAATTTCTTGTCCGCAACAAATGTTGCGCGCGCGGGCAAACAGGGAAATATTTGTCTTCCCAACAATGTGTCCGCAACATTAGCGACCTTTAGATCGGGCTACGAGTACGAGATTGAGTACGAGTACGAGTATTCAAACCAAATTCGTGTGCCTCCTGCAATTATCACACCAATCTTATCCCTAACGCTTATTCATGCGTTAGTCAGCAACAGGAAAGAGTTATAATATGGGGGAAACAATTGTCTCAAAATTCCAAAGTCGTACCCGATCTCGTACTCGTAGTCCAATTTAAAGGTCGCTAATCCGCTATTGTGTCCTCGTTTGCCACCACATTTAGAGAGTTTTCTTTTGGCCGTCGTAAAACTATAACTCTCCCCTCCCGTCCCTTTTATCACTGTGGCTAACAAACCAATAAGAACTTAGGGAAGTGGTCATAACAAGTGTACTCGACGAGGACCCACCTTGTGTAGGGGTAGGGGACTATGCAAGATATCACCTGTCTCATTAGCCAAATGGACAAAATTTATTGGCCTCAAAATTCAAGTTGAGACTTTCATATTCGGTGTGCATGAAGCTTGTATTGCTGGAGAAATGGCACAAGGAGGTTTGAATCTTTTTCTTAGTTTCTACTCCTGATAGACTGGGGGCTATACAAACAAGACACCATCTTTTAAAGTGGGAAAGGTAGGGTACATGAAGAGACCACCTGTCTGTTTGCAGAGTGGTGGGTCCTGTAAGAGTACGTTAGTTTTGACCATTTCCCTTAAAAGAAACACCTGCAACTGTTTGCAGGCGCGGAACAAGTAAGTGCAAGAAGCGCGGGAAAAGCCAAACCATGTATCTGGAGATAAGCGCGCGAAAAGCAAAGCAAGTGTTACCGGTCAAAAGCGCGGAAATAGCAAACATGTAAACGGCGACAAACACAGGACAATCAGCTTGTAGTAATGAAAAGCGCGGGAAAGTGAAAACATGTAACCGGTCGTAACCGGTAGAAAGCGCAGTAAACTCGCGTGAACTAAATTATGATTGCTCCCCTTCACATTGCAAAGAAGTCAAAACAATATTATACTAATACTCCTTTGCTTATCTTCTTCTAGTGTACTTGAAGACTTGAAGGCTAAAACAAAATTAGAGACAGAGGAGTATAACTATCGACTACAGGTGCGTACGTGTTGCTTTTTCTGTCATTGAGTTCGAATTCATACTCATACCGCCCTACTTGTAATCATACCTTTTTTATACGCTTTGTCAGGCAAGTTTGGTCGAGCCATGGTTCGTAGTTTGGGCCGAGACCCAGTCGAGCCAAAATACTCATGGCGAGACTAAACAAGCCTGATATGCCACCGAAGTGTACCAAAAAGGTACGATTAGGTATCTACAGTAACTTGATATCGCAGGAAATCAGGACAGTAGACAAGGCTTGCGATTTTCAAATTCCGAATTTAGGTAAGGTAATAGAGGAAATTGGAAAATACATGCATACAAACCCTTTATTTTCCTGGCCCCAGTTGTTCACATAAATTTTGTCGGCTATTTAAACGAACCTATTCCGAGTATCGTTCAATTATTGCTAAAGTATTAGCAAGGCCGTAACTAGCAAGAGGCAAGACGAGGCACTTGCCTCGTCTTAATTTTTACCCAAAATAAAAAACAAAATATGTTTTGTTGAGAAAATAATCCCCAGTTGGACAATATTGATTTTTCTCAAGGAAAACCTCATGAAAAATATCTCTGAAAGCGATTTAGAGCTTCTAGATTTCAAAATATTCTAAAGGGCATGCCCCCAGAACCCACTGTCAAGATCTTGCCTCGTCTATGGCAAAGGCCTGGTTACGGCCCTGATTAGTAACAACTCATTTTCTGTTTGTGTTTTGTGTATATTGAAGGCGATCCAGAAAGAGAAGAGCAACGTGGCTATAAAGTTTGCAGGTAAATATAATAGTGTTTTATTATAACAATGGTGTTATAACGTGGCAAGGATGAGAAAGAAATTTTAGCTATTAAGGTTGGAAGCGTATGCTATGCTACAATTGTTGTAATTTTGCGTTCTTGTCCCGAAGCTGATTGACTGTATATTTGACGTTGAATTGCAGACGCCGAAGCTAAAAACGCTCAACTGGAACGAGAACTTGAGGCTTATAAAAAGTCACTGAAGTGAGTGCTTTGTTTATTGATTATTTTAGTTTTAAACATTTTATATTGCAAGGAATAAGTCAGTTAACTGTTAAGATTGCACGTTATGTTGATTTAATGGTTTTGAGCGATTTTCGTTTGAGTGTCCTAAAACCAATACCAAAGTAATCACTCTGGCCAATCACAAAAGACTCAGACAACCCATTGTTTCAACCAAAACTCGAAGAAAAACGTGTAGCCGGTACGAAGCGCGGGAAAATGTGCGGTTGCGAGTCATTGGTTTTGGTTTTTCTTTTGATTGGTCGAGAAAGTGTCGCGGGTTTTTTGAAACCAATCACCGAACGTAGTAATGCAAAGCCAAAGCAAACGCGATTTACTCCCGTCACTCAAGTAAAAAATGCTCTAGGGGAAACATTTTCTATGCTACGGCAAAAAGCGAATACTTGGGTAAAAATCGCATTAGAGGAAACATTTGCTATGCAACGACAAAAGGACACTGCAAAGTTGAAATACCTTCCCCATAACGTGTTTTTCCTTTTGGTTTTGTTTGCCAGAGCTCTTTAGCTAATCTACAGCCGGAAACTTATGAACCTCGAGGGAAGCTTGTGTTTCTTGTGTTTCAAATGCAAAACCAGGCAAATATGTTTCATATTTACCTTTCTTGTGTCTGTGACCTACAATATCTGAGCGGTATAAAATTTGTCTGCCTGAAAGCTGTAGTCTGCGGAAAACGCATTTCAGCGTGGCAGAGCCGCGTGGAGGGCGCGAGAGGAGGGACAAAAACGCTCACGACTGTCTCGCCTACACAATCGGCTTTGCGCTTCGCGCTCGTGTATTGCGCTCTGTGCTCTTCCCCGCTTAACTGCCTGTTTTGCTAGAAAAGTTATTCAGTTGTCTTATTCTATCCACAGAAAATCAGAACGCAAGTTTCTTTTTCTTCAACGCAAATTGGAGCACATACAGGAACGAGAGCTGACAGCACAAGAGACACTGTCACAAGTTCTTACTGTTGTAAGTGTTGCGTGACGCTGGCCGGCGCGTGACATTAGCTTAAGACTTGCTCAAAATCTCGGTCAAAATACAACTTCTTCTTAGTGATTGCCATAAATTTCTTTTGTAGTTAGTTTTGAGAATTTATCCCATGTTTATGACTTTCTTAATTCTCCTCACCTCTTTGCTTGACAGTGTATCGAAATTGTATGGAGAAGTTAGTTGTCGCTCTCTCTTAGGATTTAATGGGTTATAAAAATATTACCAGCTAATCAATTACTTATTAGATAACTGTTTGTTCTATTATCAAGACATGATGGTTGAAATCCTCTTTCTTTTTTTTATGACAGGCCGAGAAAACAGCCGCTGAAAGGGACAACTACGTACAATTTGTAAGTTCACAACGCGCACGTGTTTAATTTGTGACTCTTTTTATATGTGACTGTTTTATGTTTTTTTTTTTTGCTGCAATTATTTATTACTTTACTCGTGGTTGGCACCGTGGCCTAATGGTTAGTGGGCTGAAGTCCAGATCAAGCGGTGCGGGTTCGAGCCCTGGCTGGGGTCTTTGTGTTGTGTTCTTGGGCAAGACTCTTTACTCTCACAGTGCCTCGCTCCATCCAGGCGTATATACCTGATTGAAGAAACGTTGACCCGTGAGAAGCATAAACCATGAACGATGCGACCCAAATGTTTACTGGGAAATCCGAAAAAACCATCCCCATCTGTGACAGAATAAACATGATGTTAAGACATATTGCATAATTCATGCTCTTTAGGCCCCAAAAGAAGAAAATATCTTGATTATCAATGAATGGAATATTTCTCAGCGCACCAATGCTGCCTTCCCAGAATGCCATTCGGTCTTATCGTTCATGGTTTATGCTTTTCACAGGGTCAACCTTTCTTCAATTAGGTGTAAATGGGTACCGGAGAATTCAATGATGAGATAACCCTGCGATGGACTAGCATCCCATCCAGGGAGGAGTAGAAATACTCCTAGTCACTAAATATGCTATGGAAACCGAGATAACTCCGGCGTGGTGATGCTACAAGGCTCGAACGCAGACTTTTCCTATTATTCATGGTAACAAAGCTTTGTGACCTTCCAGCTATGTTCATCCTGTCATTAATTTAAATAATTGGGTCCATTCCCCGCAGGCCAAAACACAGAAAGTTCAACAAGAGAAAGCCGCTTCTAAAATTCTTGCTGGAACTCAGAACATTAAGGGACTCGAGGAAAAACTGCAGGTATGGTCCACAAACAGCAACTAAACACTGGTAGTTAAATGATTTTCTACAAAAATTGACATCAGAGTAGTTTACACTGAAAAACAGTCGTTTAAATGGTAACGAGTCTTTAGATTGCAAAAGGAATCTAAGCCAAAGTTAAAAACACACTTCCTAAAAGGTTCCTGTGTATTTCTCGAGTACTGTTGCTACTACTAGTTTTCAGTGATATGTTTTTCTAGCCATTAGGAAAGAATCTAGGAAAAGTGATCCTGCCCCTTTAAATAAATCTTAGTATGAGCTAAATGAACGTTCTTGTTTTAGGAATACAGGAAAAAGGCCTCGGATAAGGTTGCTGTAGTAACAGGAAGGTACGTGACTGATTGTTCTCCTAAATACGGTCGGGTGAACAGTATTCTCCTTTGTGGTCTAAATTTTGGTCATCTGCGGACGGCCTCCACCCCTTTGCGTTCGGACTCGTTCAAATCCCCTGCGGTTTATATTTTGCTCTTGCGCTCTCAGACCAGGTCGTCTGGTAACGCTTGCTCCATGACGTGGCAACAGTTGGTAACGGAGGCTCGTGCAACTTTTTAATTGGTCAATACAGCAACAACCGGAAACTGTTGGGTAGCTCACAATCATAACGTAGTTGTCTTTGTCCAGTTCTGCCCATCTCTGTAACGCAACGTGAGCGTAGCGTTGCGTGACAGAGAGGGCCAGAACTGGACTAGCTTGTCCTGGTCGCAGATCGCGTAACAATTTTTTCGTTGATAAAGTTTTGTCTTGTATCCCGACAGGTTGCGCGAGAAAGAGAAGGAGATTAACAAACTCAAAGAGCAGTACGAAGAAGAAATCAATAATCTTCGAGCTATGGTCAGACAAAAACAACGTCAATTAGAATTGATGATCGGGGAGAACAGGTAAGATGGCGTTATGTTGAATTGTCGCATTAATGGGTTTAAGTGCTTCTGTCACGCTTCTGAATTGAAGCATGCTATGTCATGCTTCTGGATTGGTCCATTTCTTGTGATCCATCGAGAGCGCATTGTGTCAATTCGGAGCACGAGCGCTCGCATTGGTTTTAGCAAAACAACATCGAATGGATAAGCGCTAATTGGTTTGCTCCAAATATGTTGTGTCTGTGAGCGCTGGCAATCAACGGTTTGCTAGAATGGGGGGCATTGGAATATTCAGTTATTACCAAAATAAATTGAATAAAGTTTTTTTAAATTTATTTATTAGGAACGTTGATAAGGAACTGGAACTAGTATGGAAAACAGCAGCCGCTGACAACAGGCGAATGAAGGACACAGTTCGACAGAAAGGCGGCATGTTCGACTCGGACTCAGACCCCAATGCCCACCTGTCGTCGGAAGAAGGGGAGGCTGCATAGTCGGACAGATAAAAGTAACTGAGAGATCCGAAGAAAGAAGAATTCACAGCCAGGAGGAACTCGTATAGAGGCAATGCAAGGACAGTGATAAGTGATATAGCCAAATCCCGTAAAATGTCCGTTTGTAAATAACCGTCAAATACGTTGCTGGGCCGTTTAGAGGACGTTTATTCGTGCGAAACATGTTGCCAAGGCATATCAGGGCTACCCTCTCTAAAGATAAACATGTTCGAAATATGCCGTGTTGTTGTTACGATATGTCAGTAATGTACCAAATATTTAAGTGTGTGATGTACAGAATGAAATTTTAAGAAAAGGTAAAGCTTATTTTTAAAGAAGTACGTAGGTATTTGAAAAATAAAATTGTACATAACCAGAATTTATCTTGATTGTGTTCAGAGGAGTTCATGAACCCAAGAAAGCACTTAGTCGACTGTTATTAGACAATCGTCAGTCAAATTAAGGTGAGGTTGATGTGAGTTTGAGTACAATTTTAGGAGGTTTAAAGAAAGGAAAGGAGAAAGAAAATTGTTTTTGAAACATCACCAGACAGTTGACCCCCACGTTAGAGCACTCCAGGTTGTCAGGGGACAAAACATAGATTTGTGAAATGAGCAGAGAGTTTTTAGATTGCTTAAAACGCTAACGAGATATCTGCATCGGCTTTCACGTGAACCCCCGCCTTAAACGAAGCTGGATGTAAGCCAGAGTTAATATCATTTGCCTGTGGAAGGGACAAGAACTTGTCTATTTTAAGAGATAAAATCGTCAAAATTTGAGCAGGTTGAAATACCAAAAGAGTCAAGAGTATACAGACTTTCTCACCATATATGGGCGTAGTGGCAATTTGTTGAATAATAGTTCACGGTATCGTTTTTAGTTTCGGTCCTTCAGTGAATCACAGTTCTGATCCCAAGTCATTTTTGAAAAGTGTCTTCGACTTATACTTGCCAGTGAACAGTCTATTCTGTGACAAGGACGAAATGATTAGACCCAAGAGAGAGGCCCTTCATCGTGAATCGTATTTAGGAACCCCTTAAACATGCCATTTTGTGGGCCTAACGGGAGCCAATTTTTCGAAAAAAAAAAGGTACCAAACCACAGATTCTAGTCCCTGTATTCAAAATGTAGACGGTCACCCCATCACTTTTTTGTGGGGATTTGCCAGTGAGAAAAGGGAGACTCGTCCTTGTTCACAGTTTTCTCTTGGTTCGTTTCAGAACTGCTTACCGATTACTATTTCGTGCTTTTTTCTGTTCGCTGGCGTTTTCTGCGTGATTTTATTAAGTATGAACTTCAGCTCTTCATCCTGTTCTTTGTTTAATTGCACTTCTGTAACAGAATTGTCAAGCCTATGCAGTTTTCGCGTTTTTTTAAAAAGGAGCAATGTCACGGTATCAGTTTAAGTCATTTTTCTGATTAGTTTAAATTGAAGAGAACCTAAAAAAAGTACTTTTCTAAGGCAGAAAAGCACCAATGGAATAATAAAAACCCAAAATAAACAAGGATGGTTTCAACTGACAAAGATTAAGACGGACAATGAGCAACAAACTTGAAAAAAATTGCCAATTTTTTCAAGTTGAGTTGTCCGTGACGTAGCTCCTTCAAAATGGGATATAGGTATTTATACCATGCCATAGAAAATACAGCCAATCAGAGTACAGAAAAGCCGTTGTATATTCGACGGTATTCAACTCAGCCTTCCCATCGCGCACTGCGATCTTTTGTCCCGGCAAATTTAGTTAGCGTATTTTCTATGGCATGGTATAAAATAGTTACACAACACTTTCTCGTGGTATACCATGGAATATCCCACTTGTCACTTGTATTTTCTTCGTATACACACTCGCCTAAAGGCTCGTATGTATACCGCGAAAATACAAGTGACTCGTGGGATATTCCATGGTATACCACTCGAAAGCGTTGCATAACTAGTATGTAATTTTTTGGTGATTGATGCCAGCTAAATAGAATCTATGTAATACTTGCGAAGCCCTTGCTGAAAAAGCCATGGTTGGCCACTGAAAAGTAACTCCCCCTACTCCGGCCTTCGCATCATTTCAGAAGGATCAGAGGCCCGCTTTGATCCTCATTTGACAGCTGTCATAAAACTTGACTTGAGTTTCATGTCGTTATAGTCAGAGAGTTTTACAATATGGACAATATGGGGAATATGGGATTCAGTTTTATGTGGACCTAAATGATGTTTCAACCGCAAATTAAATTCCCCGGCTTCCAAAATAGGTCTCATACAATTTAAAACAGTCACAGTTTAGGCTTCTAGGACCTCTAGTCTCAAAACAAAGTAGATATTTCTCGACAACAACGTTATTGAAGACTGACGTTGTTGTGTCGTGTAATACTTGTAATCCATCAATAGGAGTGCGCTAGAACTGATGTAAAAAGTGTAGCCGTTTGATTTTGCTTTTAGGGTACAACAACTCACTTTTTCTAATCGTCAGCAAGCTAGCACAATGTTAATATTAAAAATAAGATCGTCAGCCTCACCGGTCCGATAAGGCTAGGCACAATGAAGAATCTTCCGGCATATCAAGGCATACGCATCCCGGAAGTCACGAATCCTTGCACTGTAAATAATAAAGTTCATGGCTGAGTTTGACAGAGCTAAAGATCTTATCCACATGTACGCGGTGCCATGCATCTTCACAAGAGATTTCCCAGCGGAAAAGAATACAATAATCATCGGAAACCAGCAAGCGCTGAAAACACCGATCACAATCGCCAGAGTGAAGGCAACACGACGTTCAATTTTGGATTTCACTTCAACCATTGGCCGCGCTCTGAGTTGCTTTTTTCTTCGCTTTTCTCTGACCAGAAAGATCACGATTGACGCGTAGGAGGCAATGATTATGCCATAGCCAACAACGAACATCACAAAGGCCATAAAAGATGTTTCCTTCAAGAAGGGCACTCGAAGAGAGGCGAATATGACAGCTACAGACCAAACGGTTACCAGCATGACCTTCAAGCCATAGTTCTTCATGATGCGGCCGTGACGCAGAGGATAAATAACGGCAACAAAACGGTCAACACTGATCGCGGAAAGATGCATAATCGACGCAGCACACGACAGATTTGAGGACACTACATAGGCAAGTTCCAGGCTCGATGCACAGTCGTGTACAAGCGCTCTTTTGCCCATTATTGCCACAACTAACGGCTCACAGACCATCGTCACGATCAAATCAGCAATGGCTAAGCTGACGAGAAGGAAGTTGGAGCTTCGGCGAAGATGAGGGCTTGTAAGAACCGCAATGCAAACCAGGATGTTTCCAAACGTGCCGATCACAGCTCCAAGAGAATTTACCATCATTAGAGCGATGCCGTGGCCAAGGGGAAGGGAGCAATCTTCATCTGTGGAAATGTTTGAACGATTCATTTTAGATTTGTAAAAAAAATTCTGGCTATGCTTGCCGTGGTTGAAACACGGTTGCTGTTTCAAACTGAAGCAATATTTCTTCATATGATTACGTCTTCCGTTGTCACAGTGATATGTGCATCCCCGCATGCATAACACTGGTGATATGGGTGCGTTACAAAATGCTCGTTATCAGTGTGTTATCCAGTGATACGATCGAGTTCAGTTAATACGATTCTTCAGATAACGAGGCAGATAACAGCTATAAGAGCTCTATTTAAATCAAATTAAAATGAAAACACTTCAATTATACATCAACCGTAGCGTAAACAGCGACTCAATTTTATATCCCAAGAATGATAAGAATGTATAATGATTGTATTGAAACTTCCTGCTTATCGCGTGATAGCCAGGGGGGGGGGGGGGGGTGTTGCGGCGCGCTACCTTAAATACTTACCGTACGTCAGACCAAAATGTGTTATTTTCCCTACCCTTTTTTCAGACCCGACTCCAAATTCAATACCCTATCTTGACTGCTTTGGTTTTCGTAAACATTTGTCACATGGCAAGGGCTTCAAATTCTCGGCTTTTTCAAAATCTATACCCTCTGCCGTATTTCAGGCCTATTATCGACCTAAACGTCTCGAAACTCATTTTATTTGGGGACGTACATACCTATATATCTTGTGTATGGGAGTCCCCCCGGGTAACCACCCCACCCAGGATGTCCGCGGTTTGACCTTGTGCTGAAACGAAGGGAGAAACAAGTTTTCGGTTTCCTCTGTTCCTGTCGACTTCCTAACTTTCGACAATAGTACTGAATTACTGCATACAAACCCAAGATTTTTACAAGTTCTGCAATTGATCATGAACCTCGATGCATTGATCGATGATCCTTTTAGAACTAATAAAGAAGCAGAAGAAGTTCACAGCTACAACACTCCGGCGGTCAACCCGGCACTATATCAGTCACTGACGGAATAAGGACATTTTACCATGTCAGTTTTATTATAAAAAAATATTATTATATATTAAATCTCCAGAACAGTTTTGACCTAGTGTCACATTTTTATTGATACATGTATATATACAGTTAAAACGTAGTTATCCTCAATAGTTCATCTCAGTTTTATTAATTGTTTTAAATTAATCCTAGAGTATTTTATATTTTGTCTGTATAGCCACTGGGCATAGTTCATTCAACGATTACTGACATAAGGGACTGTTCGTTATTTATGCCTAAGGGGAGGCCGGTGTTTAGAGTAGGGGGGTAAAATTTTCAAAATCAATGAAAAAAGGGGGGTGTTTTTTTAAAATACAGTGGAAATAAGGGGGGTAAGCTTTTACAAACTGTTGTTTCAACACTTTTGTAGCCGTTTTGCAGATGCATTTTAAAAAGCTGATCTCTGTTTGGAGAATTCTATTTTCAAAGAACCTGGTCTTAGTTTGAAAAGCCAACGAAACGTGACTTATTAAATCCCTTTACAGGCAATCTGATATGTAATAATAGCAAAACCCCCACACAAAAGCTTCCTCGTCTTTGTAAGTTTTAAAAACCCTGGTCAAAAACGAACTGTAAAATGTGAAATGCTTCTTTAAATAACAATAAATAACTGGGAACCACGCAGCATTGTTTCCATGATCGCTCCTCGTGGGTCAAGCCTTGCAATAAACTTCTTACAAACTTTTCTACCGTTGATTTTGTCTCTACAATCGGATATTCTGCAAATTTGCTTTCCTTGCTGAGTGCTTCCATACTGTACGATCACAAATGACCTTGCACTGGCTTTTGGTTTATCGGCACGGGGCCAGAACGCATGTTGAACGCAATTTTGCAATCGGAGGCACATTGCGTCCTGGGGGTAAGGGGGGGAGGGGGGGGGCGGGGGTAAAATTTTGGACCTGTCACATAAACAGGGGGGTAATTTTTTAAAATACCAACTTTCAGGGAGGGGTAAATTTTTCAAATGCATGAATTGGTTGAAAATCACCGACCCCCCCCTTAGCCATAAATAACGAACAGTCCCTTAGGGGGGGGGGGGTAAAATTTTGGACCTGTCACATAAACAAGGGGGTAATTTTTTAAAATACCAACTTTCAGGGAGGGGTAAATTTTTCAAATGCATGAATTGGTTGAAAATCACCGACCCCCCTTAGCCATAAATAACGAACAGTCCCTAAGCTTTATTAAATCTTTATTTACACAATTGTTATTTATTTTATGAACCGTTATTTAATTAAGCAGTGGGTTCATATAATTCTAAGAAAGAACGGAACTAAAATGTTTATTGTTATTTCCTGTCTGTAATGAATTATAGCACGTATGCGTGATATGACGTAATCAAAGTCGTGTATGTGGTATTATAAACTGATGGCGGAGAATTGGCCAAAATTGTAACTGTTAGCTGAGAATTGAATATTTTAATCGTCTGAAAGGCTGTTTGGTTTCACGTTTTAAAATTGTCACACAGTGCGTGACAACATAAACGCGGATAAGTCTGTCCCCGCGCACGTACTTTCGATGTTGGCAGGCTCCTGAAGGTATCTTTTTTTAGCTCATTCTTTTGCGCAACCGCAAAGAATGAGATATTAGACATCTTTTTTCCCGTAGTGGCCCTGGAAACGGTAAAAAATATGATTTTTCTGATTGGCTGATAAAAACTGCATGCATAATTAGGTAAAAAACAAAACGCTTCTACGCCATCTTGGTTTTACTTCCCGTCATCAAAACAATTGAAGATGTAGCGAACAAGTTTGAAAATGTTACCAGAAAAACGTATTCACGAAGCAGATCTTTGTTTATGAAACAACTTAGCTTATACAAGATATAGAAGACTAATTGGAGTTTAATGTAGTTCATGAATACATGAAGACTTTGACTGTCAACAGTGTGATATTTCTTAACGCTGTTCGCGCGATCGATAAAATGAGCCTCGTCAGCAGCTTTTATTAGTCCTGAATTTTCTTCAATACCACCGC
Source organism: Oculina patagonica (assembly GCF_052425735.1). Lineage (NCBI taxonomy): Eukaryota > Metazoa > Cnidaria > Anthozoa > Scleractinia > Oculinidae > Oculina > Oculina patagonica. The sequence continues at coordinate 8,940,440 of NC_135761.1, read as the reverse complement.
ATGGTCATAAATAAATTTCACAGTGTCATCAACCCTAATGGAAAGAAATTAACCGTTAGCCGTAAAAAAAAGCGAAAATGTTCTGCCGGCTATTTTACAGTGAGAAAAAACAAATATGAAATGTCGGAGTGGATTGATAAAAAATGCTTCGGTGTGAAAATTTACGATCATATAATATACATCGCAGGGCAATTCGGACGTTTCTTTATTTCTCGACCATTTCAGAATTCTTGTCCTGCTCGCGTAGCCAAGCAAGTTAATGATGATGATGACGAAGACGACGACGATGATGATAATGATGTTTTGTGGTTATTAAAACATGTCAAACATAGAAATACAACAATTACATGTACAACAACAACAACAACAACATACATGGTATCGAAAATTTACTGGAATTCCGGTTAGGCCATCCCCTTTTTTTTTTTTCGTTTATCGTCGTATGTGTTTTCTGATTTTGGGTCGGTCGGTCGGAATTAAAAAAAAAAAATTCAAAAAAAAAAGTGGATAAGGAGTCTGGAACTAGGAGGCCCGGTACCTCAGCATAATGTCCGTGGAGCCTGGAAACAAGAAGACATGGTTACAAAGTCAACATGGCGGCAATGGAGGAAGGAAAAATCGACGTCGTGGTTAAACTCAAACAAGAACAGCGTAAAAAGGATGAAACATTATTTAAAATAATGTGTCATTGCCTTCTATACCTTCTGTATAAATTTTTTTTTTTTTTTTGAAAACGCGAAAATCTGGGTCGGTCGGACGACGCTAAACAGAGAAAAAAAAGGGGATGGCCTTACTGTTTACTCCGATCATTTTAGGAATTTTTACATCATGATATCTAGTAAGAGAGTTACGTAATATATCAGCCAGCTTCCCATGTAATTAAATTCCATAAAGCGCCTTATATGCAGTTTTTTTCGATTTGCATGTAAATTTGTTTTTGGATACACCGTTTTCGGTTTCTATCGTTATCTATGGTGGATTTTGGATTTTCGAATTACATCAAGGCTCACGGAAAATGGATTGCTGCAAATTGTAATTTCTGTTGTTTTCCTTTGTTTTCTCTTATCGGTTTCCGTAGAATGTCGTACTCGCGTATTTAAAGTTACTTATTGAAGTTGGATCACACACATTTGTGCAGACTCAAAGTTGTCTGTCTACTGTGGCACTATATTGTATTTATTTTTGTTTTTTTGGCTTAAACAAATCAACTGGTATGGTTAAATTAATGCATAATTCAACCGTACCATGGGAAAGATATTTCAATCTACAAGTGTTTAACTGGGAGTTGGTTTTCTCCCGAACAAGCAAAATTTGCAAGGACAGCAAATTAAGAGAATTTTATTATAAATTATTTCACCGAATAATCGCCACCAGGAAAGAGCTATATATATATGGTATTGAAACGAATAATTAATGTGAAATATTTGAGCTCAATTTCTGCTTGTTGTTTAATTTGCCAAGTACTATATTCATTGTCAGAAGCTTCAATCCAAAATATGCAATTTTGAGGAATTTATTGGAAAATTGAATTTCGGCTCACGGTATTAAGAAATATCATTGATTCATCATATTCTAGGATAAGGGACAAATGCTTCCTTCTTTGTCTTATATCATTCTAGTAAATAAGTACGCTTAATTTATTACAAGTTTTCTTAAATAATTTGGTGCTAAGTATCAGCAGTATGCACAAGATATATAATTTCTCTATTTATAACATATATGTAAGCAATTGAACGCGTAATTTCTTGTTCCTCCTTGTAATTTTTTTCTATTTTATTTGTTAGGGTCTGAATGGGGTTTAGTGTTTAGTGTTATTTTGCCATAGTTTTTAGTGTTTGATGTTCAATCCCACAAAGTGGTGATAAAATCACCAAGAGAATCACTGATGAACTAAGAGAAAATGTTCGGATTTCTCCTCGGAAATCTTCGATAGACTTCGGAAATCTTCGGTAGTCTCCGGAAATCGACGGAAAATGGCCGAAAACTTCTTGATATACTAAAGAAAACAATATTGGTCTTTTTGGAGTCGTTTTTGTTTCTTTCTGGACAAAATTTACTGTTACAGTGAATTTTTTACCGTTAGTGTTAAAATGCTTTAAAATTAACTGTTTCATGTTACAGAGCTAAATAATTAAGTGTTTAGTGTTATCGAGGTACCCCCATTCAGACCCTCTTATCTTAGTGATAAGTATCAAAAGAATACACTAGCTAGGTATAAAATTAAAATTTCCTTATTTATAATATGCATATATATAAGCAATCGAAAGCGTAGTTTCTTTTAATCCGTGCCTTTACTTCTTTTTTCCTTCCTTCGTATGCCTGATGTAACGCAAGGTGGGCAAATCAGGTCTTCCGTCGCTTTCACCCCCAAATCCTTTGTGACAGAAATATAAATAAAACATTGCATTTCACCCCTAGATTGTTCAAGTATAAGCTTTATAGTTTAATATGAAACTCACACAAAACCTCGCAAAGGACACTGTACTATCACTCGTCGATTCGGCTCATTCGTCTGGATGTTTATTGATCCTATTTCTATTTTCACATTTTCGTGGCGGAGAGTTACTTCATTACATCACGAGGCCAAACCTCGGACAACCTGGGGGTGGCTCCCGGGGGGAACTCTCTCACACAAGCTAAATAGGTAAGTGCGTCCCCAAATAGTATGGTTCGGAGAGCCGTTTAGGTCGTTTAGGTATATATAGAGATAGAGATAAGGTAAAGGTTTTGAAAAAAACAACAACAATTTTTTATGATTGCTCAGTTATCATAAACTAGCTCAATTCTCTTAGAAATGCAATTTTTTTAAAAACCATCCTTAATCCATGTGTTATATTTGTTGCTGCCGTTTGTATTTTATTGCTTGCCAAATAAAAAAAAAAAAACTCCGTGAAGCCCTTGTCAACGTGTCAAACGGTACGAAAACCGACTGAGCAGTCCCTGGGTACAATCTAGTCGGAAATAGGGTAAGTATCTTTAAGGTAGCGCGCCGCACACCCCCTGGTTATCATGGCATATCCGGATAGGCAGGAAGTTTTAAAATAATCATTATATATTCCTTTCGTTCTTGGAATGTGAAACTCTGTTGCTGTTTACGTTACGGTTCAAGTATTGCAGTGCTTTCATTTTAATTTCATTTTAAATGAAGCTCTTGTAGCTGTTATCTGCCTCGTTACGTAAAGAGTCGTATTAACTGAACTCGATTATATCACTGGACAGCTAGCGGAGCTATAAACAAGCATCTGGTAACGGACAACGTTATCATCCGAAGAATTATTTGCTACAGTCAGAAACAGCAGCCGTTTCGTTTGGTTCTAGAATCAACCAGGCATAGTCAGAATATTTCTTACAAACTAAAATGAATCGTTCAAACATTTCCACAGATGAAGACTGCTTTCTTCCCCTGGGTCACGGCATCACTCTGATGATGGTAAATTCTCTTGGAGCTGTGATCGGTACGTTTGGAAATATCCTGGTTTGCATTGCCGTGCTTACAAGCCCTCATCTTCGCCGAAGCTCCAACTTCCTTCTCGTCAGCTTGGCTATTGCTGATTTGATTGTGACGATGGTCTGCGAACCCTTAGTTGTGACAATTGTGGGCAAAAGAGCGCTTGTTCACGACTGTGCATCGAGCCTAGAACTTGCCTATGTAGTGTCCTCAAATCTGTCGTGTTCTGCGTCAATTATGCATCTTTCCGCGATCAGTGTTGACCGTTTTATTGCCGTTATTTATCCTCTGCGTCACGGCCGCATTATGAAGAACTATGGCTGGAAGACTATGTTGGCAATCGTCTGGGCTGTGGCCATCATATTCGCCTCTCTTCGGGTGCCCTTTTTGAAGGAAACATCTTATTTGGCCTTTCTGCTGTTCGTTTTTAGCTATGGAATAATCATTGCCTCCTACGCGTCGATCGTGATCTTTCTGGTCAGAGAAAAGCGAAGAAAAAATAAACTCAGAGCGCGACCAACGATTGAAGTTAATACCAAAATTGAACGGCGCGTTGCCTTCACTCTGGCAATTGTGATCGGTGTTTTCAGCGCTTGCTGGTTTCCGATGATTATTGTATTCTTTTCTGCTGGGAAATCTCTTGTGAAGATGCATGGCACCGCTTACATGTGGATAAGATCTTTAGCTCTGTCAAACTCAGCCATGAACTTTATTATTTACAGTGCAAGGATTCGTGACTTCCGGGATGCGTATGCCTTGATATGCCGGAAGATTCTTCACTGTGCTTAGCCTTATCGGACCGGTCAGGCTGACAATCTGACCGGTCAGGCTGACAATCTAAACGTTAATATTAACATTGCACTAGCTTGCTGCTGAGAAGAAAAAGTGAGTTGCTGTAACCCTGAAAGCAAATCAAACGGCTACGCTTTTTATATCAGTTCTAGGGCACTTCCATTGATGCAATGGTAATTAACTGTATTACACGACACAACGTTGTTGTCGAGAAATATTTACTTTGTTTTTAACTAGAGGTCCTAGAGGCTCAAAGTTATTCACGTTCTTTAATGCGGATCCGACTGTGACTGTTTTTAATTGTATGAAACCTATTTTGGAAGCCGGACTCGAACCTCCCGCTAACTCAAACCTTTTTCGATTCCCCATTTGGTCATTTTGTTATTAATTTTACCCTCGAAAACTCGAACCCCCGATAGCTCGAACCTTTTTCAATTTCCTTTGAGTTATCGGGATTCAACTGTAACACACAGATTCTATTTTGATGGTTTCAATCACCAAAAAAGGCATACCTATATCCCATTTTAAAACTCGAAACTAAATGCTTAACAATTCTGTTACAGAAGTGCAAATAATCAATGGACTAGTCAGAATGACATTTAAAATTGAGAATATAAACAAGGTAATTGTTTAACTGAGTATATAATGTTAACCTTGCTTAGGCTGCATTCATTATGTATGCTACAGGAGGGGGGGGGGGGGACAGAGGATTTTTTTTTCAGCGGCTCGTTTTTTTTTATTATATCCGCCCAAGGTCCATACAAATTTTCATAATCCCCCCAGGCAATCGGCCGAAAAATGAATACCCCACCCTTCCTCCCTCACAAGAAATATCAAAATAAATATCTGTATAATAGTACACTATATATGTTTGAAATTTCAAGGGACATGTTTAACAAGAACATCGAGAGAGCTTTGACTGTTTATGTCATACCTAGGCGAGCCAGTCTAAGTAGCGCGAATAAGGTATAGATAGCCTGCCAGCTCGAGTACCAGTACTACCAGGAGTATTGACAGAAACCTGTGTTTCACTGTCACTCTCGTTGACAAAAGCAACAACCTCATCATCATCATCACTCTCACTATCACACTCATCCACGGATTCATCTCCGCTGTTGCCATCCTCTTCACTCTCGTTTTCCGGCCGTTCAGCATCATTCCTCTCAAGTGCGACATGTGCCATTATTCTCCTTATCTTATCATTTTTCTTAGGTTGCATTAAATGTTTCCATTTTAGATGTTTTACTTTCTATACTGTATCGAAACATTACATCTACAGGCCAGGCACACTATTTAAAAAACTTTAAAATAGGTACTATAGTCTCTCAGAATAATAGAGGTACCCTTGTTGCCTACAATCCTTGAAAGAAGCTACTGTACTTATCATTTCTTTCTTCACTTTTTAAAACTATTACAAAAGCTAGACAGAATCTTACAAAAAATAAGCATCCACCCAGGAGCTATTTAAACAATTTTCATACCCCCCTTATTTGCTCTAAAAATTCGAGAACCCCCCTAAAATACTCTGCCCCCCCCCTGTAGGATACATAATGAATGCAGCCTAAGTTCATGCTTATTTAAATCACACAGAAAACGCTTGCTTCTTTAGTACGCATTATACAGGCTGCGAACAGGCTCTCAAATAGGAGAAAACACGAAATAGTGGTCGAAATAGTTCTGAAACGAACCAAAAGAAAACCGTGAAGAGAGACGAGTCTCCCTTTTTTCACTGGCAGGAAACCCCCACATAAAAGTGATGGGGTGACTATATCTACTTTTTGCAGGGGTTAGAGTTCATTGTTTGGAACCTCGTAAGGGACCGGTTATTATTTATCACCTGGGGGGAGCGGAGGATTTTTTTTTTTTTGGGGGGGGGGGGGGTTCACTTGATATTTAAATGAACAGAAGGGGGGATCAGTCGAAACTGAGAGCCCAAAAGGGGGATCACTAAAATTTTTGAAAGGATTCAGATGCGGGACCACTAGCGGGTGCACATTTCAATTTATATCGAGAACGTTTTGTGTTAAAACCTCTATATTTTCCTCTTATATAATGCTTAGCAAATATTCATCTTTGAACATGACAGGTGAATTCTAAATTGTGAACCATAACTCCTGATAAATGAACATTGAGAAATAGCATGTTTGTTTAAACACTGAGCATTAATCGCCTTTTCAGGAATGGGCTCCTGGCTCAGCTCTATACTAAGTCCGATTCAACTGCTTTATCTGCCTTATCTACTTCATTTTGAGCCCCGTCATCCGATTCAACAACTTCATTTGCCTCATGAGCCTCAACCTCTATTACATTTTCGTTAGGCAAGAGTGCATTAAAGATTGTATTGCATTCGATTCGACGAATTCATTTGTCTCTTAAGCTCATGGTCCGATTCAACAACAACAATTAGTCCTCTACAGCAGTTTGACGTTGGATTTTGTGCCCTTAAAATTTCGCTACTTGTTCTAGATTTTTTGTTAAGTTCATGCTTAAAATATCTTTTCCTAGTAGCCACAGCAATGGGTCTTGATCCAAACGTCTTGTTATTTTCTTAGCAAAGTCAGCATTGATGCTAACTACAGGGGAAACTCTATCATTCCCCAAGTTACTCGAGATTTCCCGAAAAGTTGCCCACAATTTCTCAAAAAGTTACTCAAAAGTTGCTCCAAAAATCCCAAAAAGTTGCTTTTGATAAATAAAAGTTGCACAAAAAATCTAAAACGCTGCTTTTTTAAGAAATTTTCTCCTAATATATGCTAATTTCTTTTTGAAGGAAAGATTTCTAAGCAGTTTCACGCAATTTCACAGCAAAAGAAGTATCTAATGAGCATTTTAAGGCAAATATTTGTTTATTAACAAGAATTTCTTTCACTGAGAAAAGTCGTGAATATGCCGATGACTTCATGTTTGCTGACGAGTTTTGTGATGTTTTAATCAGCGAAATGAGGCGACAGTTGAAACATCTTCGGATGTTCTTCAAACATCATCGGCAAACCTCGTTAATCTTCGGAAATGTTCGTAAGGACTTTAAACAACACTCGGACAATGCTCGAAATATGAAAAGTTGCCAAAAAGTTGCCGAGCAACTTGTGGAAAGCCCTAACTCGAGTCGTTTCTCTCTGGTTTTTCGATCTTTCCTTTTTTTTCTTCCTTTCTTTTTGACACTGATGAGTTTCATGGCATAAGGAAACTACTTTGACAGGTTGATACGCGCAACGCGCTGTTGTAAACCTGGCTGAAGCGGACTAAGGTTCCGTTTACAGCGCAGTGATTCGCCTTTGTGCTTCTTCTTCTAAATAGACTAAGTTATCGCCTTGAAATGCAGTTCTTTATGCCTGAAATGAAGTTTTTAATGTTTTGGCGCACTCCGTATTTCTCACTCTTCAGTAAATTATTCGCATTATTATTTAGCGCCCATCGCATTTGCTCTTGTTCAGGCAGGTGGTTCCTGAACCTAGAGAAAAAAAGCCGTGAATTTGAAGCCCTTGTCAACGTGTCAAATGTTTACGAAGACCGACTGAGCAGTCCCTGGGTACAATCTGGTCGGAAATAGGCTAAGTATTTAAGGTAGCGCGGCGCACACCCCCTGGCTATCATGCGATAGGCAGGAAGTTTCACTATAATCATTATATATTCCTTTCGATCTTGGAATATGAAATTCAGTTGTGGTTTACGTTACAGTTCAAGTATTGCAGTGTTTTTATTTTAATTTCATTTGAAATGAAGCTCGTGTAGCTGTTATCTGCCTCGTTACGTGAAGAATCCTATTAACTGAACTCGATTATATCACTGGACAGCTAGCGGAGATATAAACAAGCATTTGGTAACGGACAACGTAAACATCTGAAGAACTATTTGCTACAGTCAGAAACAGCAGCCGTTTCGTTTTGTTCTAGAATCAACCAAGCATAGTCAGAATATTTCTTAAAAACATAAAATGAATCGTTCAAACATTTCCACAGATGAAGACTGCTTCCTTCCTCTGGGCCACGGCATCGCTCTAATAATGGTAAATTCTCTTGGAGCTGTGATCGGTACGTTTGGAAATATCCTGGTTTGCATTGCCGTGCTTACAAGCCCTCATCTTCGCCGAAGCTCCAACTTCCTTCTCGTCAGCTTGGCTATTGCTGATTTGATCGTGACGATGGTCTGCGAACCCTTAGTTGTGGCAATTGTGGGCAAAAGAGCGCTTGTTCAGGACTGTGCATCGAGCCTGGAACTTGCCTATGTAGTGTCCTCAAATCTGTCGTGTTCTGCATCGCTTTTGCACCTCGCCGCGATCAGTGTTGACCGTTTTATTGCCGTTATTTATCCTCTGCGTCACGGCCGCATCATGAGGAACTATGGTTTGAAAACTATACTGATAGTCGTCTGGGCTGTGGCTATCATTTTCGCCTCTCTTCGGGTGCCCTTCTTGAAGGAAACATCTTTTTTGGCCTTTGTGATGTTCGTTGTTGGCTATGGCCTAATTATTGCCACCTACGCGTCGATCGTGATCTTTCTGTTCAGAGAAAAGCGAAGAAAAAATAAACTCAGAGCGCAACCAACGGTTGAAGTGAATACCAAAATTGAACGGCGCGTTGCCTTCACTCTGGCAATTGTGATCGGTGTTTTTAGCACTTGCTGGTTTCCGATGATTATTGTATTCTTTGCTGCTGGGAAATCTCTTGTGAAGATGCATGGCACCGCGTACATGTGGATAAGATCTTTAGCTCTGTCAAACTCAGCCATGAACTTTATTATTTACAGCGCAAGGATTCGTGACTTCCGGGATGCGTGTGTCTCGATATGCCGGAAGATTCTTCACTGTGCTTAGCCTTATCGGACCGATCAGGCTGACAATCTAAACTTTAATATTTACATTGCACTAGCTCACTGCTTGCTGTTAAGTAGAAAAAGGGAGTTGCTGTAACCCTAAAAGCAAATCAAACGGCTACGCTTTTTATATCAGTTCTAGGGCACCTTCATTGATGCAATGGTAATTAACTGTATTACACGACACAACGTTGTGGTCGAGAAATATTTACTTTGTTTTTAGCTAGAGGTCCTAGAGGCCTAAAGTTATTCACGTTCTTTAATGCGGATCCGACTGTGACTGTTTTAAATTGTATGAAACCTATTTTGGAAGCCGGAGAACTTGTAATTTGGGGAATGGGGAGTTAGTTTGCAGTGGCCAACGTCGTATTGTTCAGCAAGAGTTTCGCAAGTACAGTTGAATCACAATAACTCGAACCTGCCGCTAATTCGAACCTTTTTCGATTCCCCTTCAGGTCATTTTTTACTAATTTTACCCTCGATAACTGGTACCCCCGATATCTCGAACCTTTTTCAATTTCCCTTGAAGGTTCGAGTTATCGGGATTCAACTGTAGCACACAAATTCTATATTTTGCTGGTTTCAATCACCAAAAATGGCATACCTATATCCCATTTTAAAACTCGAAACTAAATGCTTAACAATTCTGTTACAGAAGTGCAAATAATCAATGGACTAGTCAGAATGACATTTAAAATTGAGAATATAAACAAGGTAATTGTTTAACGGAGTTATAATGTTAACCTTGCTTAAGTTCATGCTTAATAAAATCAAACAGAAAACGCTTGCTTTTTAGTACGCATTATACAGGCTGCGAACAGGCTGTCAAATAGGATAAAGCACGAGATATTGGTCGGTAAGCAGTTATGAAACGAACCAAAAGAAAACTGTGACATGACAAGGGACCATTACCCCCTTTTTTCACTGGCTGGAAACCCCCACATAAAATGATGGGGTGACCATCTACTTATTACAGGGGTTAGAATACGTCGTTTGGAACCTTATTAGGTGTTTAAAAATTGGCAAGTATAAGTCGACGACGCTTTTCTCAAGTTTACCTTGAAAGATGGAGCGTCAAAAGTAAAACGTAACTAGAAATAGCTGACACTAGGTTGCCCCCGAAGTTTCGACGATGTTTATCGGTTTTTCTTTGCTGTTCATCCTTTTCTACAATTCAGACATTTGATTGGAAATTAATTTTCTATTTTGGATGATTATTAATAATGATACGGTAAATCATTTAATTACAAGAACGCAACAGCATCTTGACATCATTTTGTCATGTTTTGCTGTGGTGGGGGATCTCAGCTAGACTCAAGCTAGACTTTAGAAAAAGTCCGTCGTCTTTATTAATTTAACACGCCGGGACGGTCGACCTATCGCGACTTGCGTGGCTCGTTTTCGCGACTTCGTCGCTTTGAATGGGCCGCTTTGCGGGCTCGAATCGAACTTACTTCACTGTGGTAAAGTCTTGTCTTAGAAACAGCAAAACGTTTTAAAATTACCATTTGAGCCGGTCCAATTGTTTTATAAATATATGGGCTGAGAGCCCGAGCATGAAGAATAACACGAGAATGATCAATCTTTAGAAAGAAAAGGATGTCGAAAGAATTTCTTACCTCTGTCAAAGCAAACGCCTGCCGCGAGTTTTAAATAATCACAATGCATCTCGAGATCTCTTTTGAATTTCTTTTCTTGATGCCGCATATCATCCGATCAAGACTTTTGAAGTTTTCTCCATTCAAGTAGTTTGTGCCTAGTAAATCACGATCAGTTGGACAAAGGCTTTCTTTTTGTAAATCACGCTTCATGACAACGATCAACTTAAAAGGAAAGGATACCGAAAGAATTTCTCACCTTTGACAATGAAAACGCTTGACCTTCTAAAAGTCGCTCGCTTCTGGTTTCCGGTTTCGCCTGCCGCGAGTCTTAAACAATTATCTCGAGATCTTTATTTTAAATTTCTTGTAAATCTCGTCCGGAGATAGACTGATCAAGGCTTTTCTCCGTTCAAGTAGTTTGCGCTTAGTAAATCGCGGTTTTGGACGAGGGCTTGCTTATCGTAAATCGCAGACAAATTTGAAGATATGGCTTGATATGTTCGTACGTGTTTCTAGACATATTTCTTCTTTGGCCACTCAGATGTAAAAATGTGGATTTTCTTACTTCTCTGCGAGTTACTTAGTTAATTATCGCGAAGTCTTTTTAACAATTGCATTGCTTTCGGCTTTTAGACATTGTGAAATGAATAGGCCTCGAATAAAACCTCAAATTATCTTTTTTTAACATTCTTCCCAACTGCAATCAACCTTATAAGTTTTGTTTGTTTACTTGTTGTCATTTTTGCACGTGCTTACGCTTTGGCTTGTCATCATCACCCAATCATCGTATACTTGCGTCATCATTGACCAATCACCGTACAGAGGATTTTATCACACCTACTGATACTACTTGCGGGCATTTTATCACACCTACAGATACTACTTGCGGTCGCACTTTGGCCAAGTCGAGATTTTGTCTGGTAATACCATGTATACTCTATATACGCGCGGACCATAATGATGCCTCCTCGGGTTTTGGCCCAGCTGCGGGGGCAAAAACTGTTTGCCATGAAACTTTCCAGTATTATCGAAAAATTAAAAGAAAAAAAGAAAAAAAAAGCCGTGAATTTGAAGATCTTGTCAACGTGTCAAACGTTTACGGAAACCAAAGCAGTCCTTGGGTACAATCTGGTCGGAAATAGGGTAAATATTTAGGTAGCGCGCCGCACACCCCCTGGCTATCATGCGATAGGCAGGAAGTTTCAATATAATCATTATATATTCCTTTCGTTCTTGGCATATGACATTCAGTTGCTGTTTACGTTACGGTTCAAGTATTGTAGTGTTTTTATTTTAATTTTAATTTTAAAAGAAGCTCTTGTAGCTGTTTCTGCCTCGTTACATGAAGAATCGTACTAACTGAACTCAATGGAAAGCTGTGCTCTTAGAATAATTGTAGGGCCGGGTGCCCGAAAGCTTTGATGTAAGAAATTTGGGTGCCCAGCTCTTAAAAGCTTTCATGATAGCAAAGTTATAAAAAGTCGCCCGAAGACAAAAGTAAGTTGCCTGTGGCACGTGGGCTCTGCTAGGGCACAGCTCTCATTTGGTAGCGGACAACGTAATCCTTTTTTAGTAAAGGTTTAGATATACACAGGCAGGTAAAAATAAACGATAAATACGAACGACGTTTCGGAGTCATCATGACGCCTTTATCAAGTTCAAAAAAAAAAAAAATGAAAAGATTAAACTGTCAGAAAAAGTTCGCTTAAGATTAACATAATTAAATATGCCATGTCATATAAAATATGCAAAATGTCTTTTCATTTTTTTTTTGTGAACTTAATATTGGCGTCATGACGACTCCAAAACGTCCTTCGTTTTTATCGTTTATTTTTTCTTGAGAACGTATTCACATGAAGAACTATTAAATATTGCTACAGTCAGGAACAGCAACCGTGTTTCGTTCGTTGCCAGCCTCACGGTAGGGAGGAATGTAACACGATCGCCCCTAACTGCCCTAAGAACGACTGCGTGGGAGGCTAGAATCACCCAGACATATACAGTCAAAATATACCTTACAAATCTAAAATGAATCGTTCAAACATTTCCACAGATGAAGACTGCTCTCTTCCTCTGGGCCACGGAATCGCTCTAATGATGGTAAATTCTCTTGGAGCTATGCTCGGCACGTTCGGAAACATCCTGGTTTGCATTGCCGTGCTTTATTCAAGCCCTCGTCTTCGCCGAAGCTCCAACTTTCTTCTCGTCAGCTTGGCCATTGCTGATTTGATCGTGACGATGGTCTGCGAGCCGTTAGTCGTGGCAATTGTGGGCAAAAGAGCGCTTGTTCACGACTGTGCATCGAGCCTGGAACTTGCCTATGCAGTGTTTGCAAATCTGTCGTGTTCTGCATCGGTTTTGAACCTTGCTGCAATCAGTGTTGACCGTTTTCTTGCCGTTATTTATCCTCTGCGTCACGGCCGCATCATGAAGAACTATGGCTTGAAGGCTATGTTGGTAATCGTCTGGAGTTCAGCTGTTATATTCACCTCTGTTCGAGTGCCCTTCTTGAAGGAAACATCTTATTTGGTCGTTGTGGTGTTCGTTGTTAGCTATGGGCTAATTATTGCCTCCTACGCGTCAATCGTGATCAGTCTGGTCAGAGAAAAGCAAAGAAAAAATAAACTCAGAGCGCGACCAACGGTTGAAGTGAATTCCAAAATTGAACGGCGCGTCGCATTTACTTTGGCAATTGTGATCGTTGTTTTCAGCGCTTGCTGGTTTCCGATGATTATTGTATTCTTTGCTGCTGGGAAATCTCTTGTGAAGATGCATAGCACCGCTTACATGTGGATAAGATCTTTAACTCTGTCAAACTCAGCCATGAACTTTATTATTTACAGTGCAAGGATTCGTGACTTCCGGGACGCGTTTGCCTTGATATGCCGGAAGATTCTTCACTGTGCTTAGCCTTCTCGGACCGGTCAGGTTGACAATCTTAAGTCCCTTGATGTTAATTTTAACATTGCGCCAGCTTGCTGATGAATAGAAATAGTGAGTTTAATGAGTTGCTGAAACAAAATCAAACATCTACTATTGTTTTACCAGTTCAAGGGCACTTCGTTGATTCAGTGATAGCTGTATTTTACGTAATTTTGTCACGCATCAAGCACGGGCATCATCAAATTTCGAAACTCTGCGATAAAGACATAGAATCGCCATGAAATCGGTGCTAGTTTACACGCGCTATTGTGAAGTTGCAACTTCGGCGCGACAAAATTTGCATTGGGAGACAAAAATCGTCTGTGTAAACGGGCCTTAACAACGTTTTTGAGACTAGATTTCATAGAGGCCTAAAGTAGTTCACGCTATGTTTATGCGGATCAGAGCTGTGACATACAACTGTTTTAAATAATTATATACAAAATAATAAATGGGGAACAAAGGCCTCTGATCTGGACGGCTGAAGCAATTCAGGCAGGGGTGGATAATAATGGGGGAGTTTATTTTTCTGGGTATGGAAAGGGGGGATTACTTTACTTTCCGGTGATAATGTTGTCGGATTTTTTTTGGTAGGTCTTTAACCTTCAGCAAGGCCTTCAACTATTTTATTGATTCTATTTGGCTGGCTTCAATCGCCGAAAAATGGCGTGACTATAGCCCTGTAACCCGCGAAATCATAGGCTTGCCAATTTTGTTACAGAAGTGGAAATAAATAAAAAAATAATCAGTGGAGTCAGTCAAAACGTCAATTAACATTGAGAATTTATATGTTTAAGCAATCATTTAACTGAGTATAAACTTGAAATTGTAAATAAAATCACAAACGCTTGCTTTTTTAGCACGTATTATTATAGCCTGCAGCAGGTTCTCAACTGGGATAGAGCAGTTTTCAATTTAGTGTCGCAAAACCAAAACCAAAGTAATCACTCTAGCCAATCACAACGAACACAGGCGATCCAGTGAACCAATGAAAACTCGAAGCAATTACACGTAGCCGGCACGAAACGCAGGAAAACGTAAACGATTGGTTTTGGTTTTACTTCTGATTGGCTGAGAAAGTGGCGCGAGAGTTTTTATTCAATCACTGAGCGTAGTAATGCAAAACCAATGTAAACGCGAATTACTATCGACACTCAAGTGAAAACTGCTCTCAAGCACGAAATAGCATTTGGTAAGCAGTTCTGAAACGAATCAAGAAAAAAATGTGAAGAGGGAAGAGTCTCCGCAAGGAATCCCCATATAAAAGTGATGGGGTTGGACGTCTGCCTTTTACAGGGGTTAGAATTCGTGGTTTGGTAAAAAATGGCACCTATAAGGGTGAATGGAAATTCGGACGCGCTCACAGAATGGCACGTTTTAGGGGTTCCTGTCAAAACCTCCCACGATCAAGGGCCTTTCTCTTAGGTCTAATCATTTCTTCCTTCTAAGAGAAGTATACGGCGACGACACTTTTCTCGAGTTTACTTTGAAAGACGGAGCGTCGAAAGACGTAAAACTTAAAACTGATTTTGCTATGAAACTTTCTGGTATCTGTTATGGGTATCCGAAAGTCAAAAATGACTTGGAAATACTGGTTTTTGTGATGTTTTAGAAACACCCTGGATCGGGATGCTATAACTTTCTAAACGCTCTGTATTTAAAACAAAGTTGTTCAAAAAGTGCAAAAAGAAGTTTCGCAGTATCTCTGGTTTGAATTTAAGAAATTTATTGATGAAGCGAGACACGATGCGGGTAATATAACCGTTTAAATATTTTAAAACAACATAACCCGCATTATTGTTTTTTTTTTTTTTTTTTTAAGACGTGCTATTTACTTTGTTTTTCTTTTGTTACTGGAAAATCAAACAAGCTTTGACCAAAAATAATTAGAGTGCTATTGGTTATGTCAATTCAGATATTTTATTCAAACAATATATGTTCTCGACATTTACTCTAAGAGCATGACATGCTTAATCAAAAAGCTTATGTCGTTGACAAAAAATTACATACTGTACACACTCAGTAAAACACATATCAGGCCACTGAATAAAACAAATTTTTGACTGCCAAATTCTTATTACCTCTCTGCTGCTAACATACTGATATTGTAGGGAGAAATTTTGCATTCATCACTTTTGGGAATTGAAAGTTTTTAAGTGTTTAAAATCATCTCATATCTGATATGCAAAAGTGCAAAACAGTATGTCCACAGGGTTTAAATACCTTCCTCTCTTCAACTTCCATATATGGAAGTTGCATAGCAAGAGGAAAGGTATTTTAAACCCTGTGGACAAAACTGTTTTGCACTTTTGCAAACCTAGTTTAACTAAACTGGTTTAGTTAGTGTGAACGGGGTTTTTACATTAAGCTCTTTTTTCTCCTCTTTCACTCATTGAGAATACATGTTATGACGTCATATATATTATCCAGGTGAAACTTCGAGCTTTGTTATGTCTCTGTGTGGAAGAAAGAAAAACTGTTTTAGAAACTTGAAAATTATATCACAGCCTGTATGCTAAATTGCCAGTGGTTCGTTTTCCTATACACTTCTTCAGAGCTTTCACCACTTCCGTGTGACGAAGGCTTCTTTATTTGTTAAATATATACACAGGGCACGGAATTGCTCCTAATACAGAAGACAATGCTACTAAATTTTTCAATTTGGCTACCAAATCCTGAAAGTTAGTTGCCAACACAAGGCTTGTGATATACTTAACGCTATGATCTATGGTACAATTTCTGATTATGGACCTGAAGCCTGATAGATGGCTGAAACAGAACTCGAGTTTACCAAAAATTAAAATATACAGATAGAAACTGTATTTCTAAAATGATTGTGTAAAAAAATGTTTGCTTGTATTTTTTTAAAAAGACTGGCAACCAACTTTTCGGAATTGGCTACCACTTTGAAACATTTAGGAGCCAAGCGGCTACTGGAAAAAAAAAGTAAATTTCGTGCCCTGAATTACAGCTGAAGAATACAAGGAGAGAGTGAAATAGCACTGCTAACCTTAAGAAATGAAAAAACACGTATAACTAGTCTTCGTCATCTTCATCAGAATCGTCAATGCGTTTTCTGTTAAACTAATAAAACAAAGAATAATATAAAAATAACATAAAAATTTAGGATGGGCAACAATGGTAAACATTTTAAGCAAAGCTTTCACAGTAGCCCAAGAAATATCCTGCAAGTTCAATGTCTTGCTCTTTTAGAAGACAAAGATTAAGTTGAAAGCCTTTGGAAGACTTGAGGTATTGTCGGGTGCAAGAACTTAAGCATAGCATCAGCTCATACATCCTGAACATGACAACTCACAAGCAGGAGTTATCAATGTCAAGACATAAAACAAGTGTGCGATAAAATGAGCATGATTGACAATTTTGACTAGTTAAGTTAGTCTAGTGTCAGGAATAGGTAAAGTCTGCATTTGAGCCTAGTGGCCCATTGGGCGGGAGCTTATCCTGGTTTCCAAAGCATGATATGACTGGTAGTATTTTTTACTCCCCCTGAATGAGATGCTAATCCTACCAAAAAATTTTATTAAACAGGATGTGGTAATTTCCAGTAACAGCTTTCTACCTTCATGTGATGACAATCAAAATTAGAAATAGATGCAGTTTTTTTAAAACATTACCTTAACTGTTGTTTTCTTTCGAGTTTTTTCACTGATATCCTGAAGAAGACTAACCAACTGAGACTCAGACAACTGAAAAAGAACATTGCATTACAGGACCGTTAATTGTGATATTGTTACAACATAATCAAAAACAAAGTCAAACAATGGCCTTCTTTTACAGGGCCACATGGTAGCCTTACTTTATAAATTACTCCTCGTTTTACTTGCATTTAACCCAAATTGGTACTCATTTATACACCTGGGTGGAGAGAGGCACTATTAAACTAAAGTGTCTTGCCCAAGAACACAACAAGATACCCCCTGGCAGGCTTGAACCCTGGCAGAGCCCTCAGTTCAGAGTTAAGCGCACTAACAAATACCTCTGTTAATAACAACTTATAACTGCAGACCACCTCAAGGTGATGAGTGTCTTTATTCTAGTGTCTTATATTGTGAACTTATTAACGAGGAAGTTAACTATCAATCAATGTTTTTCTGTTATTATTACCTTCCCAGCTATCTGTCCTGTCCTGGCCATTTGTATCAACATACCTTCCATCATTTTTGCTTTTTCAGGTTTTACCAGTGCTATGCTGTTTACTAAGGAGATTAAAAAAAACCCATTATTACTGCAATACACTTTTCAGAATGGTTGTGGCAATCAAACTCTTTTTATTGTTTAACTGTTTAACAATCTAATCTAAATCAAGCTATATGCCACTACACTACACTACCTTAAAACTACAAATTTTTAAAACTTTTTTTTTGCAGGATTTGGAAATAATTGACAATAGAAGTTGACAGATACTTGTGACAAATTAGTTAGTTCGTGGCTAGTCTAACACAGAGTCCCTTGGCTAGGACAAAAGGCTGTGCACAACCGGCTAGCCACGAGCTAAATAATTTGTCATTGGGAATAATGCTAACACTTTGCAACACTAAATGTCTGCAATTCTGTATTTTTACACATCAAGCTACAGTTAAATTTTTGTTATAATATCATCATACAAATCAGACATTTCAAAATTTTCTGGGGGAGCATGCCCCCAGACACCCCTAGAGTCTAGTGTCTCCAGCGCTCAACTTCTACTTTCATAAAAGCAAATTACATTCTGCCTGGCCTCCCTACAAGCAAAAACTTTTCTTTCCATACGCTGGTGGTTATAGAAAATCCACTTTCAAGTCTTGCCTTCTGGCTATTGTATAAAAACTTTGACACTAACATTTGTAAGAGCATTCGATATAAATTGCTGTTGACAAGTGCTGTGGGTGAAGAAAAGAATCAGTACAACATGGTATAAAATAACAGAACATGGCATTTGATTTAGCCATCCTTAATATTTTTAAAAAAATATATTGATCAATGATGGTCTTTAGGGGACTAGTCAATAAGTAGGAGGGGGGGGGAGTGGGCCAGAGAAGAAAGGGGGTGGGTCATGTAGTTCTTAGTTTTGATCTGCACATAAGGGGGTGGGACATCTTTGTGACTTT
>NC_135761.1:8884197-8921257 GCF_052425735.1 Oculina patagonica | reverse complement strand
TTACGTATTATTTTCGACGCTCCATCTTTCAAGGTAAACTTGTGAAAAGTGTCGTCTTGCCAATTTTTCATCACCTAATGAGGTTCCAAACGACGAATTCTAACCCCTGTAATAAGTAGATGGTCACCCCATCATTTTATGTGGGGGTTTCCTGCCAGTGATAAAAGGGAGACTCGTCCCTTGTCACAGTTTTCTTTTGGTTCGTTTCATAACTGCTTACCGACCAATATCTCGTGCTTTATCCTATTTGAGAGCCTGTTCGCAGCCTGTATAATGCGTACTAAAAAAGCAAGCGTTTTCTGTTTGATTTTATTAAGCATGAATTTTAAGAAAGGTTAACATTACATACTCAGTTAAACAATTACCTTGTTTATATTCTCAATTTTTTTAAGTCCTGGTCCATTGTTTATTTGCACTTCTGTAACATAATTGTCAAGCCTATAGTTTCGCGTTTTAAAATGGGATATAGGTATGCCATTTTTGGTGATTAATACAAGCAAAATAGAATCTGCATGTTACAGTTGAATCCCGATAACTCGAACCTTCAAGGGAAATTGAAAAAGGTTCGAGATATCGGGGGTACCAGTTATCGAGGGTAAAATTAGTAAAAAAAATGACCTAAAGGGGAATCGAAAAAGGTTCGAATTAGCGGCAGGTTCGAGTTATTGTGATTCAACTGTACTTGCGAAACTGTTGCTGAACAATACGATATAGGTTTCATACAATTAAAAACAGTCGCAGTCGGATCCGCATTAAAGAACGTGAATAACTTTAGGCCTCTAGGACCTTTAGTTAAAAACAAAGTAAATATTTCTCGACGACAACGTTGTGTCGTGTAATACAGTTAATTACCATTCCATCAATGCAAGTGCCCTAGAACTGATATAAAAAGCGTAGCCGTTTGACTTGCTTTCAGGGTTACAGCAACTCCCTTTTTCTACTTTTTAAAACAGCAAGCAGTTAGCTAGTGCAATGTTAATATTAAAGTTTAGATTGTCAGCCTGATCGGTCCGATAAGGCTAAGCACAGTGAAGAATCTTTCGGCATATCGAGACATACGCATCCCGGAAGTCACGAATCCTTGCACTGTAAATAATAAAGTTCATGGCTGAGTTTGACAGAGCTAAAGATCTTATCCACATGTACGCGGTGCCATGCATCTTCACAAGAGATTTCCCAGCAGAAAAGAATACAATAATCATCGGAAACCAACAAGCGCTGAAAACACCGATCACAATTGCCAGAGTGAAGGCAACGCGCCGTTCAATTTTGGTATTCACTTCAACCGTTGGTCGCGCTCTGAGTTTATTTTTTCTTCGCTTTTCTCTGAACAGAAAGATCACGATCGACGCGTAGGTGGCAATAATTAGGCCATAGCCAACAACGAACATCACAAAGGCCAAAAAAGATGTTTCCTTCAAGAAGGGCACCCGAAGAGAGGCGAAAATGATAGCCACAGCCCAGACGATTATCAGCATAGTCTTCAAACCATAGTTCCTCATGATGCGGCCGTGACGCAGAGGATAAATAACGGCAATAAAACGGTCAACACTGATCGCGGCGAGGTGCAAAAGCGATGCAGAACACGACAGATTTGAGGACACTACATAGGCAAGTTCCAGGCTCGATGCACAGTCGTGAACAAGCGCTCTTTTGCCCACAATTGCCACAACTAAGGGTTCGCAGACCATCGTCACGATCAAATCAGCAATAGCCAAGCTGACGAGAAGGAAGTTGGAGCTTCGGCGAAGATGAGGGCTTGTAAGCACGGCAATGCAAACCAGGATATTTCCAAACGTACCGATCACAGCTCCAAGAGAATTTACCATCATTAGAGCGATGCCGTGGCCCAGAGGAAGGAAGCAGTCTTCATCTGTGGAAATGTTTGAACGATTCATTTTATGTTTTTAAGAAATATTCTGACTATGCTTGGTTGATTCTAGAACAAAACGAAACGGCTGCTGTTTCTGACTGTAGCAAATAGTTCTTCAGATGTTTACGTTGTCCGTTACCAAATGCTTGTTTATATCTCCGCTAGCTGTCCAGTGATATAATCGAGTTCAGTTAATAGGATTCTTCACGTAACGAGGCAGATAACAGCTACACGAGCTTCATTTCAAATGAAATTAAAATAAAAACACTGCAATACTTGAACTGTAACGTAAACCACAACTGAATTTCATATTCCAAGATCGAAAGGAATATATAATGATTATAGTGAAACTTCCTGCCTATCGCATGATAGCCAGGGGGTGTGCGCCGCGCTACCTTAAATACTTAGCCTATTTCCGACCAGATTGTACGGCTTTTTTTCTCTAGGTTCAGGAACCACCTGCCTGAACAAGAGCAATTGCGATGGGCGCTAAATAATAATGCGAATAATTTACTGAAGAGTGAGAAATACGGAGTGCGCCAAAACATTAAAAACTTCATTTCAGGCATAAAGAACTGAATAAAGAAGGCGATAAGTTAGTCTATTTAGAAGAAGAAGCACAAAGGCGAATCACTGCGCTGTAAACGGAACCTTAGTCCGCTTCAGCCAGGTTTACAACAGCGCGTTGCGCGTATCAACCTGTCAAAGTAGTTTCCTTATGCCATGAAACTCATCAGTGTCAAAAAGAAAGGAAGAAAAAAAGGAAAAGGAAGGTCCGAAAACCAGAGAGAAACGACTCGAGTTAGGGCTTTCCACAAGTTGCTCGGCAACTGTTTGGCAACTTACGAACATTTCCGAAGATTAACGAGGTTTGCCGATGATGTTTGAGGAACATCCGAAGATGTTTCAACTGTCGCCTTATTTCGCTGATTAAAACATCACAAAACTCGTCAGTAAACATGAAGTCATCGGTATATTCACGAGTTTTCTCAGTGAAAGAAATTCTTGTTAATAAACAAATATTTGCCTTAAAATGCTCATTAGATACCTCTTTTGCTGTGAAATTGCGTGAAAGTGCTTAGAAATCTTTCCTTCAAAGGGAAATTAGCATATATTAGGAGAAAATTTCTTAAAAAAGCAGCGTTTTAGATTTTTTGGGCAACTTTTATTTATCAAAAGCAACGTTTTGGGATTTTTGGAGCAACTTTTTGAGAAATTGTGGGCAACTTTTCGGGAAATCTCGAGTAACTTGGGGAATGATAGAGTTTCCCCTGTAGTTAGCATCAATGCTGACTTTGCTAAGAAACTAACAAGGCGTTTGGATCAATACCCATTGCTGTGGCTACTAGGAAAGGATATTTTAAGCATGAACTTAACAAAAAATCTAGAACAAGTAGCGGAATTTTAAGGGCACAAAATCCAACGTCAAACTGCTGTAGAGGACTAATTGTTGTTGTTGAATCGGACCATGAAGCTTAAGAGACAAATGAATTAGTCGAATCGAATGCAATACAATCTTTAATGCACTCTTGCCTAACGAAAATGAAATGGAGGTTGAGGCTCATGAGGCAAATGAAGTTGTTGAATCGGATGACGAGGCTCAAAATGAAGTAGATAAGGCAGATAAAGCAGTTGAATCGGACTTAGTATAGAGCTGAGCCAGGAGCCCATTCCTGAAAAGGCGATTAATGCTTAGTGTTTAAACAAACATGCTATTTCTCAGTGTTTCATTTATCAGGAGTTATGGTTCACAATTTAGAATTCACCTGTCATGTTCAAAGATGAATATTTGCTAAGCACTATATAAGAGGAAAATATAGAGGTTTTAACACAAAACGTTCTCGATATAAATTGAAATGTGCACCCGTTAGTGGTCCCGCATCTGAATCCTTTCAAAATTTTTAGTGATCCCCCCTTTTGGGCGTTCAGTTACGACTGATCCCCCCCTTCTGTTCATCTAATTATCAAGTGATCCCCCCAAAATCCTCCGCTCCCCCCAGGCGATAAATAATAACCGGTCCCTTAGGAGGTTCCAAACAATGAATTCTAACCCCTGCAAAAAGTAGATATAGTCACCCCATCACTTTTATGTGGGGGTTTCCTGCCAGTGAAAAAAGGGAGACTCGTCTCTCTTCACAGTTTTCTTTTGGTTCGTTTCAGAACTATTTCGACCAATATCTCGTGCTTTACCCTATTTGAGAGCCTGTTCGCAGCCTGTATAATGCGTACTAAAAAAGCAAGCGTTTTCTGTGTGATTTAAATAAGCATGAACTTAAGGCTGCATTCATTATGTATCCTACAGGGGGGGGGGGCAGAGTATTTTAGGGGGGTTCTCGAATTTTTAGAGCAAAAAAGGGGGGGTATGAAAATTGTTTAAATATCTCCTGGGGGGATGCTTATTTTTTGTAAGATTCTGTCTAGCTTTTGTAATAGTTTTAAAAAGTGAAAAAAGAAATGATAAGTACAGCAGCTTCTTTAAAGGATTGTAGGCAACAGGGGTACCTCTATTATTCTGAGAGACTATAGTACCTATTTTAAAGTTTTTTAAATAGTGTGCCTGGCCTGTAGATGTAATGTTTCGATACAGTATAGAAAGTAAAACATCTAAAATGGAAACATTTAATGCAACCTCAGAAAAATGATAAGATAAGGAGAATAATGGCACATGTCGCACTTGAGAGGAATGATGCTGAACGGCCGGAAAACGAGGGTGAAGAGAATGGCAACAGCGGAGATGAATCCGTGGATGAGTGTGATAGTGAGAGTGATGATGATGATGAGGTTGTTGCTTTTGTCAACGAGAGTGACAGTGAAACGCAGGTTTCTGTCAATACTCCTGGTAGTACTGGTACTCGAGCTGGCAGGCTATCTATACCTTATTCGCGCTACTTAGACTGGCTGGTATAGGCATGACATAAACAGTCAAAGCTGTCTCGATGTTCTTATTAAACATGTCCCTTGAAATTTCAAACATATATAGTGTACTATTATACAGATATTTATTTTGATATATCTTGTGAGAGAGGAAGGGTGGGGTATTCATTTTTCGGCTGATTGCCTGGGGGGATTATGAAAATTTTTATGGACCTTGGGGGGATATAATAAAAAAAAACGAGCCGCTGAAAAAAAATCCTCTGTTCCCCCCCCCCCCCCCCTGTAGCATACATAATGAATGCAGCCTGAGCAAGGTTAACATTATATACTCAGTTAAGCAATTACCTTGTTTATATTCACAATTTTAAATGTCATTCTGACTTCATTGATTATTTGCACTTCTGTAACAGAATTGTCAAGCCTATAGCTATAGTAGATAATAAAGATGGTAGATTTTAAGCTCGGTGATAAATAGTAAAGAAATTATTCTACATGACACGAGCGTGGGACAAAGAAAAAATCTGAGTCCCCGACGGGAATTGAACCCATGGCCTCCCAGATACCGGTTGGGCGCTCTAACCAACTGAGCTACGTGAGACTCGCTGTGAGCTAGGCCATTTACTAGGTTGATAAGTGACACGCGTCCTGCATACTGCTAGGATCAGCAATGTCGAAATCATCAAATTTGTAGTAAATAATAAAGATGGTAGATTTTAAGCTCGGTGATAAATAGTAAAGAAATTATTCTACATGACACGAGCATGGGTTCGATTCCCGTCGGGGACTCAGATTTTTTCTTTGTCCCACGCTCGTGTCATGTAGAATAATTTCTTTCCTATAGCTATAGTTTCGCGTTTTAAAATGGGATATAGGTATGCCATTTTTGGTGACTGAAACCAGCAAAATAGAATCTGTGTGTTACAGTTGAATCCCGATAACTCGAACCTTCAAGGGGAATCGAAAAAGGTTCGAATTAGCGGCAGGTTCGAGTTATTGTGATTCAACTGTACTTGCGAAACTCTTGCTGAACAATACGACGTTGGCCACTGCAAAGTAACTCCCCATTCCCCAAATTACAAGTTCTCCGGCTTCCAAAATAGGTTTCAAACAATTTAAAACAGTCACAGTCGGATCTGCATTAAAGAAAGTGAATAACTTTAGGCCTCTAGGACCTCGAGTTGAAAACACGTTGTGTCGTGTAATACAGTTAATTACCATTGCATCAATGGAAGTGCCCTAGAACTGATATAAAAAGCGTAGCCGTTTGATTTCCTTTCAGAGTTACAGTAACTCCCTTTTTCTACTTAACAGCAAGCAGTTAGCTAGTGCAATGTTAATATTAAAGTTTAGATTGTCAGCCTAATCGGTCCGATAAGGCTAAGCACAGTGAAGAATCTTCCGGCATATCAAGGCATACGCATCCCGGAAGTCACGAATCCTTGCACTGTAAATAATAAAGTTCATGGCTGAGTTTGACAAAGCTAAAGATCTTATCCACATGTAAGCGGTGCCATGCATCTTCACAAGAGATTTCCCAGCAGAAAAGAATACAATTATCATCGGAAACCAGCAAGCGCTGAAAACACCGATCACAATTGCCAGAGTAAAGGCAACGCGCCGTTCAATTTTGGAATTCACTTCAACCGTTGGTCGCGCTCTGAGTTTATTTTTTCTTCGCTTTTCTCTGACCAGAAAGATCACGATCGACGCGTAGGAGGCAATGATTATTCCATAGCTAACAACGAACAGCAGAAAGGCCAAATAAGATGTTTCCTTCAAAAAGGGCACCCGAAGAGAGGCGAATATGATGGCCACAGCCCAGACGATTGCCAACATAGTCTTCCAGCCATAGTTCTTCATGATGCGGCCGTGACGCAGAGGATAAATAACGGCAATAAAACGGTCAACACTGATCGCGGAAAGATGCATAATTGACGCAGAACACGACAGATTTGAGGACACTACATAGGCAAGTTCCAGGCTCGATGCACAGTCGTGAACAAGCGCCCTTTTGCCCACAATTGCTACAACTAACGGCTCGCAGACCGTCGTCACGATCAAATCAGCAATGGCCAAGCTGACGAGAAGGAAGTTGGAGCTTCGGCGAAGATGAGGGCTTGTTAGCACGGCAATGCAAACCAGGATATTTCCAAACGTACCGATCACAGCTCCAAGAGAATTTACCATCATTAGAGCGATGCCGTGGCCCAGAGGAAGGAAGCAGTCTTCATCTGTGGAAATGTTTGAACGATTCATTTTAGATTTGTAAGAAATATTCTGACTATGCCTGGTTGATTCTAGAACCAAACGAAACGGCTGCTGTTTCTGACTGTAGCAAATAATTCTTCAGATGATAACGTTGTCCGTTACCAGATGCTTGTTTTTAGCTCCGCTAGCTGCCCAGTGATATAATCGAGTTCAGTTAATACGACTCTTCACGTAACGAGGCAGATAACAGCTACAAGAGCTTCATTTAAAATGAAATTAAAATGAAAGCACTGCAATACTTGAACCGTAACGTAAACAGCAACTGAGTTTCACATTCCAAGAACGAAAGGAATATATAATGATTATTTTAAAACTTCCTGCCTATCCGGATATGCCATGATAACCAGGGGGTGTGCGGCGCGCTACCTTAAATACTTACCCTATTTCCGACTAGATTGTACCCAGGGACTGCTCAGTCGGTTTTCGTACCGTTTGACACGTTGACAACAGCTTCAAATTCACGGAGTTTTTTTCTTTTTATTTGGCAAGCAATAAAATACAAACGGCAGCAACAAACATAACACATAAGCATGGTTTTTAAAAAAATTGCATTTCTAAAGGCCGATTTACATGGTACGATTTTGTCGCATGCGACACGCTTACGACACGCCTACGACAGTCGTAAGCGAGTTGTATGTTTGATTTACACGACACAATTCGTGCCGTAGGCCTGTCGTAAGCATGTCGCATGCGACAAAATCGTACCGTGTAAATCGGCCTTAAGGGAATTGAGCTAGTTAATGATAACTGAGCAATCATAAAAAATTGTTTTGTTTTTTTTTCAAAACCTTTACCTTATCTCTATCCAGAGTGCACACACCATACCCTACTACAGACCAGAATGGTCAAAATCTATATCCTCTTAGTATTTCAGACCTAAACGGCTCTCCGAACCATACTATAAATCAACTTTGTTTTACGAGGGTTGCACGTAACAGTCTTCGACTGACAAACCTGTCGTAATCACTATTTGGGGACGCACTTACCTATATAGCTTGTGTGAGAGAGTTCCCCCCGGGAACCACCCCCAGGTTGTCCGAGGTTTGACCTCGTGATGTAATGAAGTAACGAAAGGAAAACAAGTTTTCGGTTTCCTTCTAAATTTTCTGACTCTTGTGACTCTCCGCCACGAAAATGTGAAAATAGAAATGAGATCAATAAACATCCAGACGAATGAGCCGAATCGACGAGTGATAGTACAGTGTCCTTTGCGAGGTTTTGTGTGAGTGTCATATTAAACTATAAAGCTTATACTTGAACAATCTAGGGGTGAAATGCAATGTTTTATTTATATTTCTGTCACTAAGGATTTGGAGGTGAAAGCGACGGAAGACCTGATTTGCCCACCTTGCGTTACATCAGGCATACGTGCTTGATGTGTGCATGATTACGAAAGCCGAGGAGGGACATCAGATTTCAGACTTCAGACTTCAGACTTCAGACTTCAGACTTCAGACTTCAGACTTCAGACTTCAGACTTCAGACTTCGGACTTCAGACTTCAGACTTCAGACTTCCGCATTCGCTTAATTTCTGCTGACCTCCGAGTTGTTGAGTTGTTAGATCAGGCAGATCCACTATTTAAAGTCAGTTTCGCTATCTATAAAGTCAGATCCGGTTGTTAGTAATCGGTGTAACGGCAGAACGAGAATCGGCGTAACGAGATTTTTTTCAATAACTTAATTAATTATTAACAAAATTACATTAATAAATTCCCACCTTGCAGACCTGCAGACAGCGGTGCCTGGAATCATTTTATTTCACACACAATAGGCCGCAATATCGTTTACGGCTTATACATGACCTCTGGACTTAATTACGTAAAACTGGACAAACAAACAAACAAACAGTAAATATATTTCACAAAATAAAGGGCATGCATATCTTCTTAATCCTTCTAGATCGATCTAGAGCCAGGATTTCGATTTTATTTCGAGTGAGGATTTCAAGGAGAAGCTCAGTAGCGCGACTGCCCTTCGGACTTTCTCGCCTCGATCGAGACAATGAAACGTACAAAGCCGAAGCAAGTCAATGAAGCCGTTGGAAAAAATAGAAGGGCCTGAAAAGTTACTGATTTCGTAAGAAAAAGAAAGAAAGAAAATGAAAAGCCCACAAGAAGGGGTATTTTCAGTTGGTCACCCATCCAAGTACTAATCCCGCCCAAACAGGTCTTAACTTCGGCGATCGGACAAGAACCGTTGCTTTCCATGTGGTATCAGAAAGAGCGCGTAAATCAGCTAATAAAAGTTGAGTCCAGTTTTAGCAAGAAAGTGCCAAATTGTCCAAAAGATCCATTTAAACCAGGAATTTCTTTTTCTCTATTTGCATAACTCTTATAACCCTTTGTCTCGTGTGACAGTCCAGAGGTCATGTATAAGCCATAAACGATATTGCGGCCTATTGTGTGTGAAATAAAGAAAAAAAATGGTTCCAGGTAAGGGAGAATTAATTAATGTTATTTTGTTCATAGCAAAAAATTAATTAAGTTATTTAAAAAAAATCTCGTTACGCCGATTCTCGTTCTGCCGTTTACGCCGTTCCGCGTTCCGCCGTTACGCCGATTACTAACAACTGGATCTGACTTTATAGATAGCGAATCTGACATTAAATAGTGGATCTGCCTGATCTAACAACTCAACAACTCGGAGGTAGGCTTTTGTACATTATGCTAGCATTTTTTCGAGCATTTTAGTGAGGCAAAAGCATTGAGCATTATTCGAGCATTTTAGGGGCATTTTCCCGGAAAATTGATTTTTTCCCCGAGAAAATAAAAAAGAAATTAATTTTTTTGGAGAAAATGAAGACTAAAATTCAAAATTCAACTACAAATAGCTTTCTAGAGATAGTCAACTACTTTCTGTACTTAGCCTCGTAGATGATTTCGAGGATTATGATTTTTTTGGCTGTATTTATGAACTTGTATACGTTGTTGTTGTTACTTGCAACACTTAGGGACGGACCATTATTTTCTTGGAGGGGGGGGATGAAAAATTTTCCTCTGCAAACTTTTTTTTTTAAGTTTATGCACCTCTGCAAACTTTTTTTTTTCGAAATTCTTACTATTTTTTGTTATACATATCGTGTTTGCAAGCAATTTATTTTGTCTTTCCAGGCCCTGCAAACATTTTTTTTCAATATTTTTCATCCCCCCCCCTCTAAAAAAATAATGGTCCGTCCCTTATACGTTTTTGTAAGTGTTAACAGTTAACACCATGTTAAAAACTTTGAAATTAATTTAAAAAACCGTTTGTATAATGAGCATTATCCGAGCATTTTAGTGACTTTTTTGGAGGAGACCGAGCATTTTAGTGGGGAAACAAAAGCATAATGTACAAAGGCCTACTCGGAGGTCGGCGGAAGTCTCTGAATTCTAAAGGCGGAAGTCTGAGGTCTGAAGTCTGAAGTCCGAAGTCCGAAGTCCGAAGTCCGAAGTCCGACGTCTGAAGTCTGAAGTCTGAAGTCTGAAGTCTGAAGTCTGAAGTCTGAAGTCTGAAGTCTGAAGTCTGAAGATTGAAGTCTGAAATGTGATGTCCCTCCTCTACGAAAGCCGAGGAGGGACATCACATTTCAGACTTCAGACTTCAGACTTCAGACTTCGGACTTCGGACTTCAGACTTCAGACTTCAGACTTCAGACTTCAGACTTCAGACTTCAGACTTCAGACTTCAGACTTCAGACTTCCGCATACGCTTAATTTCCGCTGACCTCCGAGTTGTTGAGTTGTTAGATCAAGTAGATCCACTATTTAAAGTCAGATTCGCTATCTATAAAGTCGGATCCGGTTGTTAGTAATCGGTGTAACGGCAGAACGAGAATTGGCGTAACGAGATTTTTTTTAATAACTTAATTAATTATTAACAAAATTACATTAATAAATTCCCACCTTGCAGACCTGCAGTATGGAGGTATATCTATGACAAAATTCTATGGAGGTATATTTATGACAAAATTCAATACTCAGTAGTTGAAATAAAATCATCGAAATCAGGAATGCATCAATCCAAAGTTGAATGGCAACAATCCGATTCAGCAAATAGCCATAATGCAAAAAGGCAAAACGCCAGAAGGCAAAACCCTAAAAGGCATCATACAAACAGCTAGGCATCACGCTAATAGGCATAACGCAAACAGGCATCACGCAAGTAGGCAAAACGCAAAGAGGCATAACGCAAGTAGGCAAAACGCAAACAGGCATCACGCAAACAGGCATCACGCAAACAGGTATCACGCAAGTTGGCATCACGCAAACAGGCATCACGCAAAGCAAATATTTTTGGCGGGGATCGTTTTCTTGGGGAGCTTGGAAACGAGGCTTGATTTGGTAGCCGAGCCTTTTTTCACGATAGCGAAATTTTCGCAAAATATCCACTCAAACGTTTTGATAGTATCAGATATTTGTTTAGAATTGTCAAGCGATTCCAAAAATGTTTTTAGTTTTCTAGTTGACGAATTATCCGAACTTCTGCATACCATAAAACCGCTATGTTCGCGGCACTTGGAAAATGTTTGGCTCAGCCCGCTTATTTTTCGATGAGCTATGAACACAAAACGAATCGAAATCCGCCAATCACAGCCCACTAGCATGACCATGTTAAAAACTTTGAAATTAATTTAAAAAACCGTTTGTATAATGAGCATTATCCGAGCATTTTAGTGCCTTTTTTGGAGGAGACCGAGCATTTTAGTGGGAAAAATGGAGCATTAACGTGGAGCATTTTAGTGGGGAAACAAAAGCATAATGTACAAAGGCCTACTCGGAGGTCGGCGGAAGTCTCTGAATTCTAAAGGCGGAAGTCTGAAGTCTGAAGTCCGAAGTCCGAAGTCCGAAGTCCGAAGTCCGAAGTCCGAAGTCCGAAGTCCGAAGTCCGAAGTCCGAAGTCTGAAGTCTGAAGTCTGAAGTCTGAAGTCTGAAGTCTGAAGTCTGAAGTCTGAAGTTTGAAGTCTGAAATGTGATGTCCCTCCTCGGCTTTCGTACTCCTCGGCTTTCGTAGCATGATAGAAGGCAATTTAGTTCCTTTCTTTCCCGGAATATGAACCCACTGTTTGAAAACGGTTTACTTACTTTTTATTTTAAAAATAATATTGATATGAAGCGTTTTGATATCAGTTTTCGTTACATGAACTATGTCAGTAGCTTTAGCGACAAAATAAAAATAAAATAGTAAGAATAAAAAAAATAGAAAATATAAACTATACACCTCTCTATAACGGACAATCTCCGATGTCCCGACAAAACTCTCGCATATTTTCTTTAGAAAAAACCTCAATTAAAAACAGCAACGCTTTATTCTGTTTATTTACCTTAGACCTGATAAAACTATAATTCGTATACAGTACATGTAGCTGTGATGTACTCCGTGTGCCTTACAATGAACTCGAAATTTTTCTAAAATTTTGTCAACAGTTAGTCAATCTACTAAACTTTAACATATCAAAAAATTAACACCAAGAGTCAATCTAGATTTCGAGAAAATCAACCTTGTTTGAGAACAAAAGAAAACGTCAATCGTTGCTATGGTAACCATTGTGACTAAGTGACGGGTAAAAAATTAAAATTTGGTCATATTTGATCATTATGGTGTATTTTGGCAAAAATCGAACAGTGGCTTCCTAGGTAATTTTAATTTTCAAAACAACCACCCTTCGGCTAAAAAAAACTACATCGAGCCTTCTTAAATCACATTTACACACGGTAGCGTAAAGGTCGGTTTAACCACCTTTAACAACATTTAATTGATGGTGTAAAGTTGGATAACCGACTTTACACTAGATTAAACCACCTTTAATTTAATGTAAATACCAATTTTCAGGCTGTGTGACAATCTTACTGTCCTTTAACATAAAACAATCCTATATTAATGCATAGTACATGTGTTCCAGCTATAGTAGCACCAAAGGATATGTATATAATGCGCTGGTAAAAGTGGAAAGCAGGAAGTTCTTTAATCAATCCAATGCCGTGGCGTTCGATTCTTTGTGTTGAGCTTTTTTATTGATAAACATACAACACATTTACAGTAAATCGATACACAAAACAAACTATAAGAAGGAAAAAAGAAGTAAAGGCACGGATTAAAAGAAACTACGCTTTCGATTGCTTATATATATATGCATATTATAAATAAGGAAATTTTAATTTTATACCTAGTGTATTCTTTTGATACTTATCACTAAGATAAGAGGGTCTGAATGGGGGTACCTCGATAACACTAAACATTTAATTATTTAGCTCTGTAACATGAAACAGTTAATTTTAAAGCATTTTAACACTAACGGTAAAAAATTCACTGTAACAGTAAATTTTGTCCAGAAAGAAACAAAAACGACTCCAAAAAGACCAATATTGTTTTCTTTAGTATATCAAGAAGTTTTCGGCCATTTTCCGTCGATTTCCGGAGACTACCGAAGATTTCCGAAGTCTATCGAAGATTTCCGAGGAGAAATCCGAACATTTTCTCTTAGTTCATCAGTGATTCTCTTGATGATTTTATTACCACTTTGTGGGATTGAACATCAAACACTAAAAACTATGGAAAATAAAACTAAACACTAAACCCCATTCAGACCCTCAGAAATAAAATAGAAAAAAATTACAAGGAGGAACAAGAAATGACGCGTTCAATTGCTTACATATATGTTATAAATAGAGAAATTATATATCTTGTGCATACTTTTGATACTTAGCACCAAATTATTTAAGAAAACTTGTAATTAATTAAGCGAACTTATTTACTAGAATGATATAAGACAAAGAGGGAAGCATTTGTCCCTTATCCTAGAATATAATGAATCAATGATATTTCTTAATACTGAGCCGAAATTCAATTTTCCAATAAATTCTTCAAAATTTTTGGATTGAAGCTTCTGACAATAAATATAGTACTTGGCAAACAACCAGCAGGAATTGAGCTCAAATATTTCACATTAATTATTCGTTTCAATACCATATATATATAGCTCTTTCCGTGTGGCGATTATTCGGTGGAATAACTTATAATAAAATTCTCTTAATTTGCTGTCCTTACAAATTTTGCTTGTTCGGGAGAAAACCAACTCCCAGTTAAACACTTGTAGATTGAAATATTTTTCCCATGGTACGGTTGAATTATGCATTAATTTAACCATACCAGTTGATTTGTTTAAGCCAAAAAATAAAAATAAATATAATATATATAGTGCCACAGTAGACAGACAACTTTGAGTCTGTACAAATGTGTGTGATCCAACTTCAATAAGTAACTTTAAATACGTGAGTACGACATTCTACGGGAACCGATAAGAGAAAACAAAGGAAAACAACAGATATTACAATCTGCAGCAATCCATTTTCCGTGAGCCTTGATGTAATTCGAAAATCCAAAATCCACCATAGATAACGATAGAAACCGAAAATGGTGTATCCAAAAACAAATTTACATGCAAATCAAAAAAAACTGCATATAAGGCGCTTTATGGAATTTAATTACACGGGAAGCTGGCTGAAATATTACGTAACTCTCTTACTAGATATGATGTAAAAATTCCTAAAATGATCGGAGTAAACAGTAATTGTTGTATTTCTATGTTTGACATGTTTTAATAACCACAAAACATCATTATCATCATCGTCGTCGTCTTCGTCATCATCATCATTAACTTGCTTGGCTACGCGAGCAGGACAAGAATTCTGAAATGGTCGAGAAATAAAGAAACGTCCGAATTGCCCTGCGATGTATATTATATGATCGTAAATTTTCACACCGAAGCATTTTTTATCAATCCACTCCGACATTTCATATTTGTTTTTTCTCACTGTAAAATAGCCGGCAGAACATTTTCGCTTTTTTTTTACGGCTAACGGTTAATTTCTTTCCATTAGGGTTGATGTTTTTTACCTAATTATGCATGCAGTTTTTATCAGCCAATCAGAAAAATCATATTTTTTACCGTTTCCAGGGCCACTACGGGGAAAAGGATGTCTAATATCTCATTCTTTGCGGTTGCGCACAAGAATGAGCTAAAAAAAGGTACCTTCAGGAGCCTGCCAACATTTAAATTACGTGCGTGGGGGCAGACTTATCCGCGTTTATGTTGTCACGCACTGTGTGACAATTTAAAATGTGAAACCAAACAGCCTTTCAGACGATTAAAATATTCCATTCTCAGCTAACAGTTACAATTTTGGCTAATTCTCCGCCATCAGTTTATAATACCACATTCACGACTTTGATTACGTCATATCAGGCATACGTGCTATTATTCATGATAGACAGGAAATAACAATAAACATTTTAGTTCCGTTCTTTCTTAGAATTATATGAACCCACTGCTTAATTAAATAACGGTTCATAAAGTAAATAACAATTGTGTAAATAACGATTTAATAAAGCTTATGTCAATAATCGTTGAATGAACTATGCCCAGTGGCTATACAGACAAAATATAAAATACTCTAGGAAGAATTTAAAACAATTAATAAAACTGAGATGAACTATTGAGGATAACTACGTTTTAACTGTAAGAATAAAATGTGACACTTGGTCAAAACTGTTCTGGAGATTTATTATATAATAATATTTTTTTACAATAAAACTGATATGATAAAATGTCCTTATACTTTTTTCCGTCACTGACTGATATAGTGCCGGGTTGAACGCCCGGGGGGGTACTCCATATAACGGCCTATACGGGGAGGCTCCGCCCGAAAGGGGTACCTTTTTCAGGCTTCAGGTATATAAAAGGGTAGCGATTTCACAAGTTTAGGTATATGAAAGGGTATGAAAATCCGTCATTTAGGCTTTTTAAAAGGCCTGTAATTAGAATATTTCGAACAGACCCACTTTATGGCTGTATTATTTTAATTTATTAAGCGCTGCATGAAAATTACAAGAAAACGTCCTGTTCTAAGGCTATGTCACGTCTTTTAGGTATATGAAAGGGGTACCTTTTTTCAGTAAAAGGTATACGAAAGGGGTACAATTTCTGTCAAAATGGTATATAAAAGGGTAAGGGGTAAGAGCTTGGGGCGGAGCCTCCCCGTATAAAACTTTTTTGAGTGCCCCCCCCCCCCCGGGGTTGAACGCCGGAGTGTTGTAGTTGTGAACTTCTTCTGCTTCTCTATTAGTTCTAAAAGGGTCATCAATCAATGCATCCTGGTTCATGATCAATTGCAGAATTCGAACTTGTAGCAATCTTGGGTTTTTATGCAATCATTCATTTCTATAGCTATTGCTGAAAGTTGGGAAGTCGAAAGGAAACCAAAAACTTGTTTTTCCTTTCGTTACATCACGAGGTTAAACCTCGGACATCCTGGGTGGGGGGTACCCGGGGGGCTCCCTTACACAAGCTATATAGGTGATGTCGGTCCCCATATAGTATGGGTTTTGAGCCGTTTAAGTCGTTTAGGTCTGAAATACTGTGGGTATAGAGTTTGACCATTTGCACTTTAGATAGGGATAACGTAAAATTTTTGGAAGAAACTATTTTTCTATGTGTTCTTCAGTTACTGTCATTCCTTGAGAAGTGCATTTTAAAAAGCCGTGAATTTGAAGCACTTGTCACGTGTCAAATGTCCTGGGTACAATCTGGTCTTAAAATGAGTATTGACAGGAGCCCATTAATGGGCTCCTGGTATTGAATTTGGAATCAGGTCTGAAATTAAGGGTAGAGAAAATCACACATTTTGGTCTGATGTAGGGTAGGTATTTAAAGGTAGCGCGCCGCACACCCCCTGGCTATCACGCGATAAGCAGGAAGTTTCAATATAATCATAATACATTCTTTTAATTCTTGCAATATAAAATTCAGTTGCTGTTTACGTTACGGTTGAAGTATAATTAAAGTGTTTTCATTTTAATTTGATTTTAAATAGAGCTCTTATAGCTGTTATCTGTCTCGTTATGTGAAGAATCGTATTACCGAACTCGATCATATCAAAGGATGATGGGCAGCAGAGATAACACACTGATTTCAAGCATTTGGTAACGGACACATATCTTCAGCGATATGTGTGCGGGGATGCACATATCACTGTGACAACGGAAGACGTAATCATATGAAGAAATATTGCTTCAGTTTGAAACAGCAACCGTGTTTCAACGACGGCAAGCATAGCCAGAATTTTTTTTACAAATATAAAATGAATCGTTCAAACATTTCCACAGATGAAGATTGCTCCCTTCCCCTTGGCCACGGCATCGCTCTAATGATGGTTAATTCTCTTGGAGCTGTGATCGGCACCATTGGAAACATCCTGGTTTGCATTGCCGTGCTTACAAGCCCTCATCTTCGCCGAAGCTCCAACTTCCTTCTCGTCAGCTTGGCCATTGCTGATTTGATCGTGACGATGGTCTGCGAGCCGTTAGTTGTGGCAATTATGGGCAAAAGAGCGCTTGTTCACGACTGCGCACCGAGCCTGGAACTTGCCTATGTTGTGTCCTCAAATTTGTCGTGTGCTGCATCAATTATGCATCTCTCCGCGATCAGTGTTGACCGTTTTGTTGCCGTTATTTATCCTCTGCGTCACGGCCGCATCATGAAGAACTATGGCTTGAAGGTCATGCTGGTAACCGTTTGGGCTGTAGCTATCATATTCGCCTCTCTTCGGGTGCCCTTCTTGAAGGAAACATCTTTTATGGCCTTTGTGATGTTCGTTGTTGGCTATGGCATCATCATTGCCTCGTACGCATCAATCGTAATCTTCCTAGTCAGAGAAAAGCGAAGAAAACATCAACTCAGAGCGCGACCAATGGTTGAAGTGAAATCCAAAATTGAACAGCGCGTTGCCTTCACTCTGGCAATTGTGATCGGTGTTTTCAGCGCTTGCTGGTTTCCGATGATTATTGTATTCTTTTCTGCTGGGAAATCTCTTGTGAAGATGCATGGCACCGCGTACATGTGGATAAGATCTTTAGCTCTGTCAAACTCAGCCATGAACTTTATTATTTACAGTGCAAGGATTCGTGATTTCCGGGATGCGTATGCTTTGATATGTCGGAAGATTCTTCACTGTGCCTAGACTTATCGGACCGGTCAGGCTGACAATCTTAATGTTAATATTAACATTGCACTAGCTTGCTGACGAGTAGAAAAAGTAAGTTGCTGTAACCCTAAAAGCAAAATCAAACGGATACACTATTTATATCAGTTCTTGGGCTCTTCCATTGACGCAACTGTATCACACGACACAACGTTAGTCTAAACGTTATTGTCGAGAAATATTTACTTTGTTTTGAGACTAGAGGTCCTAGAAGCTTAAACTGTGACTGTTTTAAATTGTATGAAACCTATTTTGGATGCCAGGGAAATTAATTTGTGGTTGAAACATCATTAAGGTGCACATAAAAATCCCATATTATAAAACTCTCTGACTATAGCGACATGAAACTCAAGTCAAGTTTTATGACAGTTTTCAAATGAGGATCAAAGCGGGCCTCTGATCCGACTGAACTGATGTGAAATATGGCCGGAGTGAGAGAGTTACAACGTGGCCAACGTCGAGGTTCTTAAAGTAAATGAGAAGAATATGCTGCCTTTGCAATGACACTGTAAATGGTTAGATATTTTAGTCTTCTCGGATAACGACGATAAACCGTAGGCCACGTCTCCTGCATCTTCAGTGTTATGGTCAGCGGGGGACGTAAAAGATCCCACACACTTATCGTAAAGAGTAGGGCATGGAGTTCCCGGTGTTGTGGTCTGGTCTGCGTGCATTGTGCTGTATACTGAAATGCTCAGTTTCTTAGCATTACTTGCCAGAGGCCTAATACGCTTCATAATACTGAGGTTAAATAAAGTTTCAGTTCAGTTTCAGTTCATTGTTCAGCAAGGGCTCCGCAAGTATTACATGGATTCTATTTAAATATCCCACTTTAAAACGCGAAACTATAGGCTTGACAATTCAGTTACAGAAGTGCAAATAATCAATGGAGTCAGAATGATATTTAAAATTGAGAATATAAACAAGGTAAGACTGTTTAACTGTTTAACTGACTATAACTGAAGTTCATCACGCAGAAAACAATTGCTTTTTAGTACGTATTGTAAAGCCAGCGAACAGGATCTAAAATGAAAATAAGCACGAAATAGTGGTCGGTAAGCAGTTCTGAAACAAACCAAGGACACTGTGAAGAGAGACGAGACTCCTTTTCTCACTCACACTGGCAGCAAATCCCCACACAAAAGTGATGGCGTGACCGTCTACATTTTACAGGAATCCGTGGTTTGGTATCTTTTTTTAAAAAAAATGGCACTCGTTAGGCACAAAATGGCATGTTTTAGGGGTTCCTAGACACAATTCACGATCAAGGGCCTCTAGCTCTCTTGGGTCCAATCATTTCGTCCTTGTCACAGAATAGACTGTTCACTAGCAAGTATAAGTCGAAGACTGACTTTTCCAAAGCTTACTTTGATAGACGGAGCGCCGAAAGTAAAACCATGAACTCCTCTGAACACAATCAAGATGCATTCTTGTTATATACAATTTTATTTTTCAATACCTACGTACGTCTTTAAAAATAAGCTTTGCCTTTTCTTAAAATTTCATTCTGTACATCACACACTTAAATATATGGTACATTGATGACATATCATAATGACAACACGGCATATCTCGAACATGCTTATCTTTAGAGAGGGTAGCCCTGATGTGCCTTGACAACATGTTCTGCATGAATCAACGTCCTCTAAACGGCCCAGCAACGCATCTGATGGTTATTTACAAACGCGACACGGACACTTAACGGAATGTGGTTATATCACTAATTCCTGTCCTTGGCCGCTTTACGAGTTCCTCCTGGCCGTGAATTCTTCCGGCTTTCTTTGATATCTTTCAGTTATTTTTATATGTTAGACTATGCAGCCTCCCCTTCTTCCGACGACAGGTGGGCATTGGGGTCTGAGTCCGAGTCGAACATGCCGCCTTTTTGTCGAACTGTGTCCTTCATACGCCTGTTGTCAGCGGCTGCTGTTTTCCATACTAGTTCCAGTTCCTTATCAACGTTCCTAAGATACAAATGAAAAAAACTTTATTCAATTTATTTTGGTAATAACTGAATACACCAATGCCCGCCATTCTAGCAACCCGTTGACGCCAGCGCTTACTGACAAATTACATTTGGAACAAGCCAATTAGCGTTTATCTATTCGATGTTG
Source organism: Oculina patagonica (assembly GCF_052425735.1). Classification (NCBI taxonomy): domain Eukaryota; kingdom Metazoa; phylum Cnidaria; class Anthozoa; order Scleractinia; family Oculinidae; genus Oculina; species Oculina patagonica. Next base: position 8,901,112 of record NC_135761.1, on the reverse strand, counting down.
TTTTGCTAGAACCAATGCTTGCCTTAAGCTCAGACTTGACCCAACCGCGTTCTCGATGGATCAAGTGAAATGGAACAAGGAACGAGGCTGGGACTTGAGTCAGCACTGAAACCAGCGCGCAAAAAATGTTTTCAATCCAGATATTATCGGAAAACGCTTTCTTTGCTTAAAGAAGGCCATCTTACGAAACAGGCCATTGTAAAATGTCTGCTGCTTAAGGTGTCCAGCCTCGCTCACTTCTTGTATTTTGATTGGCCAGTTGAAACAGAAGCCACCAGAAAGTTGTCGAGAAGTTGTGAAAAATGTAACGATAACTTTGTCAAGTGGAAAAAAGGCGGCAATGTAGATGATTTTTGTTTTCTGGGCCTCCTCTTGAAAAACGTAAAATGGTTATAAATAAAAATGACCAAGTGCACTTTTTTAAAGCCTTTAAGGTACGGAAAGGAAAACCTTCCAACCCTTTAGTGTCTAGACACTTTTTTCAAATTGCTTATTAATCAATGCCGCTGAGAATATTTGAAAAGACATTTTGCACCAATGAAACAATAGGATAACATAAAAACGTTTCAAGCCAAAGTTACAGGTGGATGCCCTTTCGCTAATTGGTTTTTACATGATAGTCGGAAAAATTTACAGGGCACCGATGAAAAAGAAAACAGCCAAACCTTGTCTGATTTTTTTCTTTTCGTCCGTAAACGGTGCTTGTTTATTTCTTCCGCTTCTGACTAATTTTTATGTGGAATATTTTCAATCCTAACCAACACGAAAGGTGTCAGACCTTTGGATTCTTGAAGAATTACAAAATGATTGAACTATTTCTCTTATTCATTATTAAAGGGAAATAGACATTAAAATAATAGGGTGAGACAATTTACCTCATAATCACTGAATAATCAATATCCCACTAGCCTTTTTACTTTGTCTATGAGAATCCAGCGATTCATTTGAGGGTCGATAAACGTTCAACAAAAAATCGACAGGAAAAGATTACAAGGATTTGAAGAAAGGTAAGTTAGTCTGCTAAAAGGGCATTAAGCTTCCAGCGAAACTAAAGATTTTTGCCTAATTTGGAGAATCTTCAGGCTTCAAAATATGGTCGAGGGACTAAGAGAAGGAGGTTGTTGACTGTTAAGTCGAGGAGTTTATTTCTTCGGCAATTTTCCTTAGTAAACAAGACGACAATACATCATAATATAGGTAGTATGACGCGCTTATTGATTTTACCGTACCCAAATTCGCAAGTAGCCAATCAGAAGCGCGATCTACTGTCCTGATATCCTACGATATCAAGTCACTGACCTGATATGCCACCATATCACGGTCACTTTGAAGTAAAGTAGTGTTACTGTGTGATGAATTGAAAAGACGTTTTACCAATAGAACAGAACTTCGTAATTTAAATTTAGCGGTGTTAAGCGGTCGTAAAAAGAGAAAACCTTTCCCGCCAAAACTAAACTTGAGCGCGCTCGCCAATTGCGCGATGTTTGCCGACGAGTACTGAGACATTCAGAGTGAAAAAATTGGAGTCGGAATTTCCAAGTTTTTCGCTAAATTTTAATTTTGAAAATGTAGAGAATGAAACTCTAAACAAACGAGTGGAAAAGGCAGAAGAGGAACTTGGTAAAAGTGTCGAAGACCAAGTCATCACAATTTACAGTACGTACCTTGCAAGCATGGCTTCAACAGAGCGATAAATATAACCGGATTTTTTGCTGAATTTGGGTACGGTAAATACCTAATCGTACCTTTTTGGTACGCTTCGGCTGCATATCAGGCTCGTTTGGTCTCGCCATGGGTATTTTGGCTCGGCTGCGTCTCACCAAAATACGAACCATGGCTCGACCAAACTCGCCTGATATGCAGCCGAAGCGTACCAAAAAGGTACGATTAGGTATAAAAGTTCAAAGCACAATTTGCACAGTAAATGTTTGCTTACCTCATTCTTACTAATTCAGGCGCGTAGTTAATATCGACATTTTCGCGTTTTGAAAAAAATGGCCAAAATTGATACTCGCGTAAAAAGGAGTGCGCAAAAACTAAACACGTGAAATTTAATACCTTTTTATCCGGATATTGTATAACAAAACAATCGCGAGCCTGCTGGTATTTGTTCTGATATCTCAACTACAGTAAAAACCCGCGTATAAGAACCTAACCTTTAAGAACCTGTTAGGCTAAAATTTCATTTTTAAGCACCCTTCACATAAGAACCATTTTAGGCTAAAATTCTAAAACAGGTTCTTATTTTCAAAAAAGAAATAAATAATCTTAGATCAAAAATATAGAATTAAAAAATCTTCTCAAAAATATATTTATAACACAGTCTGTACACATTATAGTTGCCTACCGAAGCCTCCAGGAATACTGTTATTGGACATTAAAGACCAGATCATTTAAAAATTCTACTTTATTTCTTGAACAAAAGTTAAGAACCTAATTAAGAACCTAGTCAGCCTAATTTTACACTAAATACCATTTATATAAGAACCTGTTTAGGCTAACTTGAAAAAACCTAGGTTCTTATACGCGGGTTTTTACTGTATTGTCCTTGTCTTTTGATTGGCACTCTTCCTGGATATATCTTTAAAACTGAAATATTAGATTTTGCAGCCATTTAACTGGATTTGGTAACCTCTACAGGAATTCAAGTGAAACATGTTTGCCTACCCGACAATAGTGCTATTTGCCATTTGCTGTCTTCTTGGTGCAATTACAGGTATGCCATTATAATTACATGTGAACTTCTCATAGGCGACCATCTTTTAATTTTTTTTCAAGGTATGGTGGCCACTTGAGAGAGCTATCACATGGGGGGAGGGGTGGTTTCTTTGTTTGCATTATTTCCTTATTTCCTTTATTTTATTCATCATATTTTATTCATATAAAAGTTTCAGTTATAATATGCTCTTTTCTCTTAAGGTACCGCATCTGCTACTCTTCTGAATTTTATTCTTATTGTGCAAAATATAATCCGTGATTCAGCTCCACGATAAACATTCACGAGTGTCACTTAGGATCGATGGCATTATCACTGAGAGAGATTATATTTATTTTTTTTGTTCCACTTTAATTGATAAGATTATCGAATTTAATAGACAGGGTGATAGATTATCTTTATCATATTTGGAGTGATTTCCCGAACTTTTGCCGGTAACGCATGCTTAGTATTGAAAGGGTACACCAAGCTGATTAAACCTTCTGGTATCTTTAACTATTATTTGTTATTTTAATAGGAAAAGCGAAAATGAAACGCGTCAAGACAGAAGCTACAAAAGACAATCCTTCACGTAATGCAGAATTACAAGACGGTCAGTATGTTAGATTTAACTTTGATTAACCACACTCTTCTGACCATTCATTTATGTTACTTACTATGGATATGTTTCTGTAACGGCTTCCATTTCCTTATTTTTCCGAACAGGCAGAAGCACCTCAAAGAAAAAAAAACTCACAGACTGTAACAACATTTTTTTTTTCAGGGGAAGGAGGCTTCATTGTAACCTTGGCGATATTTTCCGGCGCTCCAGACCCACAGTGGAATATAACGCGCGATAATCCAAGATACGAAGAGGTAAGAAGGCTCCTGCGTAGTGCGACAACTTACGGTCCAGAAAACACGCCTGGAAAGCTTGGCTACGAGGGATTTCTGGTACAGGAGGTGAGAAACGGAAATCTGCAACCGATGGTGTTGGTTGTCGGTCCGGAAACGGAACAACTGCAACTGCTCCTACTGCGGACCATACCCAGAGGTATGATACCAACCAGCCTTAAAAACATTGTTCGGGAAGAAATCCGGAGTGGGGATGTCTCGGCCCAATTTGACAACACAACGAAACGTGATGCACCAGAATACGATCCAGAGATCTGGAACCAGCGCGAACATATTTATTACAATAACTGCTACAACTACGCTCTTGACATCATGAACGATTGTTTTTCACACCCTGGTATTAACAGTAGACGAGGAACACGTTGGGTAAGATATCCGAGTAACTATTCAGACTATTGCGCTGAAGCGATGTTTGGTGCACTTGCCGATGGTTTGGAAGCTGAGCTAGCTCTAGACATCAATCAAATGGTATCCCCTGACGATCCAGGAAGACATCTTGTGGCGCTCTTTTGTCATACAGGTCAGTACAAATTAAACTGGAATCCTTTAATAGATTTAGCCAAGGCTAAAAGTGGAGCTCCCCGGTGATTTACTTTGCTCTTAGAACGGTTTTCACTTGAGTGTCGAAAGTAATAAAATCTCGCGCCACTTTCTCGTCTAATCAGAATTAAAACTAAAACCAATCGTGACTCGCTCACGCACCATTCCCGCGCTTTTCACCGGCTCCATAGCATTTTTGTTTCGAGTTTTGATCGGTTCACTGGATTGTCTGTGTCCTTAAGTTGACATGCTCAGCGGTCAACTAAAAAAAAAAAAAACATGTGACCTCGATTAGCTCTACACTAGCCCGCAATATGGTCATGTGATACTGGTTAACGGATACATCGTTTTGACAGCCTTTGACACTAACCTTAACGTTAACCTACTTCTGCAGTATGTCCGCCATGTTGCGCGACGTCGTCGTACGTCTTACATGCATTCATGATTCCCCTATTTCTATGGTAATGGGGCTCCGTTGTGCGGACCTTCGAGCCGCTGAGGAGCCCCGCTATGAAGAGTACAAAACCAAAACTTAAAAATAGAAGTTCTCAATGAGAGGTGAAGTGCTGCCCTAAACATTTCAAGAATATATGAATGTACAGAAAATTAACTTCATTTGAAATGTATATAAATATTTTCTGATGGAAAGAGAAACAAAACTTGCAGATGAAGTATACCGGTAAGTCATACCACAATCTTGAAAATCAAAATACCCACGCATCTCAATGAAAGCAACTCATGTATCAAATTTCAATCCAGTTATGCAAATTTTTTAAGGTTTTACACAACGCCGCTTCTATAATGTACATGTAAACTACGATTTACAAATACAAAATAAACTTAAAAGGTTGGACAAATTTCATTTAAATAAACATTGTACATTTTCTTTTAGAAGCAAACGACTTTCGAATTCCTTGCGTCGCTGTTGCGTGCCGGAAGACCCCGGAACACACGCAGGAATTATATTTTTCCAGACGCTCGCGGACAGCAATAACACAACTTATTATATGACTAGCTCCGTGAGCGGTCAAGATGAAACGAATCCCGTGCTCTGATTGGCTACCCGAGCGGTCAAGATGGAGCCATCTTGACCGCTCGGGATCGCCCGCTGTGTTCCCGCAAGCGAAAAAACTTTTCAGTTCCATCGACGCTACTACAAAAAGCTTTTCTGTCGTTAACTTGAGCTATAAAACCATTTACCGAAACAACACAAATATTTTCTGCCTGTTTCTAGCGAAAGAGAGTCCAATTACCAAGAAATAGGTCTTGAAGCGAACGAGAACAAACTAATTAAACAGCAAATGTTAACGAGTTTCGTGAATTTTATTTGCCACAACAACCAGCTATAAGCTTAAATACAAAAATTACAACGCAAAGCGACTTGAAGACATGATATCGGTTTTGTTCGGCGGAAAAGGGAGAGAAGTCAGTGACATATCTGAAGACTACAATTCGGCAAACTTGTCGTTTGTGTAAATCTTGATTGAAATCTTGATGGAGAAAGCGGTCGGCACGGCGAACCATTCAGGCACTGTAAGCTTTTAAAACATCTTCTCACCGAAGCCTCTAACGCTCACGTCGAATAAGGTCGTGTCGAACATTTAAATCAATGATGTAGGAAAGTTCACGCTCTTCCCTTGAATTTATAAGTCCCAAACGCTTTCAACAATCACAATTTCAATATTCAGCTCGTGTCACCGTACGTGTCGGCAGGTTTGCACCACTAAAGCGCCAGAAGCGAGCAAATACTCTGCAAAACGTCCAATAATCAAAAGCTGGCGGCCAGATAGAATGGACATTCTTGTTTTAAGGCTTCAAACTCAACGTCGCAATTTTAGTATCCTTTTGAGGGTTAAAAAGAGGTGAATTTCTTCGTCTCGATTCATTCAAGAATTTGACAGTCAGTCATTAAACTTTTAAACCAATGAAATGATTTTAGCGTGCGCCATTGAATGTGCATGCAACTGGCTTCCTTTTCAGTACTCGAAAAAAGTCATATAATAAATCCTTTATTGACCAAGCTTGTTCGGTCAAGAAGGCAGGATATTGGCCTCGTTCTTTTTTTGCGTGTGTATGGACCTCGACTTCGTCTCGGTCCATACACACGCAAAAAAAGAACTTGGCCAATATCCTGCCATCTTGACCTCACGCTTGGTCAATAACCCATATATAACAAAGCCAAACTTAATTTCCAAGTTATTGAATCTAGTCTCAATAAATCAGCTAAACGATTTTTATAAATCAAAACAAAATTTAACGAAATTTACTATACTGCATTGGTTTCTGAGTCTTAAAAAATCCACGTGAAGTTGACTATATCGAGCTGCATTCTTGGAACCTTACAAAAGGAGCTGTCTTGCTTTATCGCTTTTAAGATCTTAAGAGACCTCGATGTTCTCTTTTTAGGCGGTCGAGTGTTCTTTAGGGTTATTTCTTTCCATTTTGAACTCCATAAATGTGTTTCTTGTTTGCAAGAGGAGAGAAATATCGTCAAAAATTTTGTCAATTCGAGACGTCATTATGATTTTCTTCATGGTTTTATGAAAGCAAGTTGCTGATTGGATAACATTTGTTCCTTATAGAAATGTACCAAAACTCTCGATTGCTTTCAGGAATTAGAAGGCTACCTCTTGGCAGCAATAATGAACAAACAATGAGTCGGCCATTAAAAGCAGCATGCAGGGACACGGGCACGCCTTTCGTGACTGAGCTTTTTGTTTTCTTCCTGATAGTAAGAGCCAAGACTCCCGATACGGCCTTGCCTCAAAGTACTTGAAAATGTCATCTCCCCAGTTAAGGTCATTACTCCGAAATAGAACTGAACATAGATTTTCAACCAAACTTTGCCTACTTGTTGATGACCTTAAGGAGACTTAAATTTTGAAATAAAAAAGTGGGGTCCCCATATTTGTTTAAGAGCAGAAAGGCCTTGTATATACCACATAATTCCTTAATAATTCCCTTGCGAATACTGGAAAACACATTTCCAGTGATAATTTATTTTTCAAACATAGGAATTGATTTGTTTTCGTTTTACAGAAAGAACTTGATCGCTACACCGAAAGTCTGAGAAAAAACTGATAGGTCACTATACTCGTTTACGAGAAAGAGACGATTTATTTTCTCGCGGACTAAGCCGCATAGAAAAAAACCGCCATTTTGTTTATGTGCGCGCACTAATTAAGCGTAAAATTCTGCGCAGTAAGGATGCGCAATGCAATACAGGGCAATGACCTTAATTAACGCAATAGTTAGTTACGCATTCGAACTTCAAGGTTGATCAGCCGCTTCAAATTTCAATTTAAACGATTTAAATGATTTTCAATACAGGTCTGGGCCATCCATCAAACGATTATCACTGGTACCGTCTGGATTCCAATGGATACTGGTCTCACAAACCTGGCAGAAGCCGAGCCACTGACCGCGATGCAGCAGGACAGCGGATCCGTGACCCAAGAACTGCTGCTAATCCACCAAGGTTTAATTATCGATTTAGGGTATTCATGACCACTAACCTGACTTTAGAAAATTTCTTTTTTGGACAAACTTGCGTACCAGCCCCATAGATGCTGGTTTAGATGAAAAAGTTTAAACCAAGTAAATTCACAGAAGTAGTGGTTCTTAGTACATGTGAAATACGGCCATGAATTAAAACAGAATAAAAGCGTTGTCTTATCAAAAATGAACACCGTGTTAACCAAACATTACTTATTGTAGTTTTTCTAATGCCTAAGATTTTCTGAAACAAATTACAATTGATTTAACCCAGCAGGCTAGCACACAGTCAGGTGCTCCCCACACCCTACCTCTTTCGACTGCTTCTAACACAAAGGATTTTTCCGATAATATTCACGTTAATAACGACCAACAACTCGAATCGCTTTACGATTTAATGTCCCAACTCGAAGGAAAATTACAATCATTGAAATCTCCCGTCAAATCGCTCACGGTCTCGAAAGTCTAAACTTACATCACTTTATTTTACCTTGTAACTTAGCAACGAGAACAATACAACCAAAGTTCACTTTTACGGCGTGACAGTCACACAGTCCATTTTCAACAGTAATGGTACATTGCAAAAAGGGACCTTTTATCGCGTGACATACGCACCTATTTAAACCCATTACTGTGACAATTCAACATAACGCCATCTTACCTGTTCTCGCCGATCATCAATTCCAATTGACGTTGTTTTTGTCTGACCATAGCTCGAAGATTATTGATTTCTTCTTCGTACTGCTCTTTGAGTTTGTTGATCTCCTTCTCTTTCTCACGCAACCTGGTCGGGATACAAGACAAAACTTTATCAATAAAAAATTTGCTACGCGACCGGCGCCCGAGACAAGCTAGTCCAGTTCTAGCACTCTCTGTCACACAACGCTACGCTCTCGGGAGAGAATCTGGACTCCCTCTCCGGCCCGGGAGCGTATAGCTGCGTGACAGAGAGAGAGAGAGAGAGAGAGAGAGACAGAACTTGTTGTCACGTCACAGAGAAAGCTAGCCTGTGTAGTTTATGAAAGGCGCCTTTCGCATTTCTCAAAAACTACACAGGCGCCTGCTACGCACGCTATGAGCAAGCGCTACTAAACAGACAACCTGGTCTCGGACCTCACGAGAAAAATATAAACCGCGGGGGGTTTGAACGAGTCCGAACGCAAAGGGGTGGAAGCAAGACAAAAAAGGAAACGTCCGCAGATGAGCTACCGGTAAATTAAGACCACAAAGAAGAATATTGTTCACGATCACCCGACCGTATTTAGGAGAAGAATCAGTTACGTACCTTCCTGTAACCACAGCAACCTTATCCGAGGCTTTTTTCCTGTATTCCTAAAACAAAAAAGTTCCTTTACGGTAGCTGATACTAAGAATTATTTAAAGGGTTACGATCACATATTTTCGCTTCATTTCTAAAGGCTAGAAAAACGTATCACTGGAAACTAGTACAATTTTGTGCGACAATATTCCACAAAAAGACAGGAACCTATTAAAAAGTGTACGTGTTTTCATCTTTGGCTTGGATTTCTTTTGAAATTTAAGGCCTGGCCAAACGGTAACGCAAGTGGACGCAAATAGTCGCAAGTTAAACTTGCGTACAGACTTGCGTAGGCGGGTGCGTAGGCTGGCTAAAGTTGTCAAAAAAAAAGCCATTTCAATGCTACTGCACGAGCTGCAATTCAGCACTTGAAGTAAACAGCAAGCCTTGCGTCGACTTGCACTGGGTGGCCAAACAGTCATAAACTTGCGTTGAGTTGCGTGCAAATTTGATCTCGTCCAAAGTGAACGCCCGGGGGGGGGGGGGGGTACTCCCTTTAATGGCCTATACGGGGAGGCTCCACCCGAAAGGGGTACCTTTTTCAGGCTTCAGGTATATAAAAGGGTAGGGATTTCACAAGTTTAGGTATACGAAAGGGTATGGAAATCTGTCATTTAGGTTTTTGAAAGGGCCATTAATTAAAATATTACGAGCAGATGCAATTCATGGCTGTATTATTTCAATTTATGAAGCGCTACTTGAAAATGTCAAGAAAACATCATGTTTTAAGTCTATACCATGACTTTCAGGTATATGGAAGGGGTACCTTTTTTCATTAAAAGGTATACGAAAGGGGCACAATTTCTGGCAAAATAGTATATAAAAGGGGTAGAGCTCGGGGCGGAGCCTCCCCTCTTTGAGTACCCCCCCCCCCCCGGGAGTGAACGTAAGTCATCGCAAGTGCACGCAATTCCTGGCCAAACGGAGACGCAAGCGGTAGTTTACTTGCGTCTACTTGCATAACTAATTACCGAGTTGTCTAGCCTGCATAGCAGCGCCTGTGTAGTTTTTAAGCGCGTGTTTGGGAAACGCGAAAGACGCGAGACAGCCAAGCATGGCCGTCTCTCTCTCGCCTTTCGCGTTTTCCAAATACGCGCCCAAAACAACACAGGCGCCTGCTACGCAGGCTAAGAGCTGTCTTTCAGTGTAAACTACTCTGATGACAGTTTTACTCCCAAACAGTCCCCGTCCTTAAATAACTTTAAGAAGCTCTTAAAACAGCGCCGCCATAAGCACATCATCAAAACCATAAGCTTTCTGAAAGAAGCTTGCATGGTCGCAAATAAAAATCAAGATTTCACATATTTTTAATATAGTAGTTTTAATTTTATCTGTTAATTATATTTAGATTGTTCCTAGATTGTTTCTAATTTTTATACTTTTTACAATTTTTATAATATTTTTTTAATTAGCTTAATGTAGGTCCACATCAGCCTCTGGCTGCCTGTAGTTTTAACCTATTTCAAATAAAGTGTGTATGTATGTGTAAATCATTCAACTGCCTATGTTGTATTTTTCTAAGTTGCTGCTACAAGACCATACCTGCAGTTTTTCTTCGAGTCCCTTAATGTTCTGAGTTCCAGCAAGAATTTTAGAAGCGGCCTTCTCCTGTTGCACTTTCTGTGTTTTGGCCTGCGGGGAATGGACCCAATTATTAAATTAATGACACGATGAACGTACATACAAGGTCACAAAGCTTAGTTGCCATGGATGTCAGGTAAAGTATACGTTCCAGCCTAGTAGCATCATCAGGTTGAAGCTTATAGCAGTTTCCACAGCATTAAGCGACTAGGAGTATTTATACTCCTCCCTGGATTGGATGCTAGTACATCGCAGGGTTACCCCCAGCATTAAATTGGCTGGTACCCATTTAACATGTCATTTATACGCCTGGATAAAGCGAGGCCAAGTGTCGTGCCCAAGAACACAATGCAAGACCCCCAGCCAGGGCCCGAACCCGGACCGCTTGATTCGTACTCCAGCCAACTAAACATTAGGCCACCGCGCCTCCCACAAGTTAAGTAAGTGTTGTAAACTTACAAATTGTACGTAGTTATCTCTTTCAGCTGCTGTTTTCTCAGCCTGTCAAAAAAAAGAAAGAGGATCTCAACCATCACGTCTTGATAACACAACAAACAGTTATCTAATAAGTAATAGATTAGCTGGTAATATATTTATAACCATTAATTCGACTTATTCCTTAGAGGGACCAACAACTAACTTCTCCAGGCAATTTCGATAAACTGTAAAGCAAAGGGGTAAGGAGAATTAAGAAAATCACAAACATGGGATAAATTCTCAAGACTAACTACAAAAGAAATTTATGGCAATCACTAAGAAGTTGTATTTTGACTGGGATTTTGAGCAAGTCTTACGCTAATGTCACGCGCCGGCCGGCGTCACGCAACACTTACAACAGTGAGAACTTGTGACAGTGTCTCTTGTGCTGTCAGCTCTCGTTCCTGTATGTGCTCCAACTTCCGTTGAAGAAAAAGAAAATTGCGTTCTGATTTCCTGTTGATAGAATAAGAGACCTGATTTAGTTTTTTAGCAGAACAGGCGGTGAAGCGGGGCAGAGCAGACCGCGAAACACTAGCGCGAAGCGCAAAGGCGATTGTGGAGTGCGAGACAGTCGCGGGTGTTTTTGTCACTACTCTCGCGCCCTCCACGCGGCTCTGCCACGCTGAAATGCCTTTTCCGCAGACTACAGTTTTTAGGCAGACAAACTGAGTTCAAACTGTGGCCTCCGTAGGCGGTTTTATGAGATGCAGTTTCATCTCGGAGCGAAATTCGTTTGGGTTTACATGATACGAGAATGGAATGTCATTCAGGAATGAAAACTGGAGGCTCACTCCGGAATGACTTGACTTTCGTCACGGTATCAGGTTAACAGATACAGAGAAATATATGGAGATGAATTGAACTTGTTCTTTTGTGATTGGCCAGAGTGAATACTTTGGTGTTGTTTTACGACACTCAAACGAAAATCAGTCTAAACCATTAAACTAAAGTGATATGCAATACAAACAGCTAGCTGACTAACGCCTTGCAGTAAAAAATGTTTAAAACTAAAATAATCAATAAACGAAGCACTCACTTCAGTGACTTTTTATAAGCCTCAAGTTCTCGTTCCAGTTGAGCGTTTTTAGCTTCGGCGTCTGCAATTCAACGTCAAATATATAATCAGCTCCGGGACAAGAACGCAAAATAATAACAATTGTAATATAGCATACGCTTCCAACTACAGCTAATATTACTCTCTCATCCTTCTCACGTTATAACACCATTGCTATAATAAAACATTATTATATTTACCTGCAAACTTTATAGCTACGTTGCTCTTCTCTTTCTGGATCGCCTTCAATATATACAAAACATAAACAACAGAAACTGAGTTATTACTAATACTTTAGCAATAATTGAATGATACTCAGAATAGGTTCGGCATGTGCAAAGTTTAATATCTGCTCTTTGAACAACAGGGGCCAGGAAAATAAAGGGTGTGTATGCATGTATTTTCCTATTTACCCTAGTACCGTACCAAAATTCGGGATTAGCAAATCGCAAGCCTTGTGTACTGTTATGATTTCCTGCGATATGCAGTTACTGACTTAACAACGCCGAATTTTAGGCCAAATTTGGTTACGGTAAATACCTAATAGTGCCATTTTGGCACCCTTCTGAGGCATTTCAGGCATGTTTGGTCTCGCCAAAATACAAACCATGGCTCGACCAATCTCGCCTGACATGCCACCAAAGCGTATAAAAAAGGTAAGATTACATGTACAATGTAGGTTAATGTTAAGATTCGAACTCAATAAAAGAAAAAAGTTACATGTATGCACCTGTAGTCGGGAATTATACTCCTCTGTCTCTAATTTTGTTTTTGCCTTCAAGTCTTCAAGTACACTAGAAGTAGATGAGTAAAGGAGTGTTAATATTGTTTCACCTTCCTTGAAATATGGACAGCAGCAATCGCGAGTTGCCGCGCTTTCTACCGGCTACGACCGGTTACATGTTTTCACTTTCCCGCGCTTTTCATCACCACAAGTAGATAGTCATGTGTTTGTCGCCGTTTATATGTTTGCTTTTCCCGCGCTTTTCACCGGTGACACTTGCTTCGCTTTTCGCGCGCTTATCGCCAGATACATGCTTTGGCCTTTTCCGCGCCTGCCAATGATTGCAGGTGTTTTTCTTGAGTTCTTATTGGTTTGTTAGCCACAGTGATAAGGGGGAGGTGGAGGGAGTTATAGTTTTACGACAGCCAATAGAAAACTCTCTAGGACATCACAAAGGCAACTCGCCGCGATAAAGAATGTAACGTGGTAATAATGCTCTACCTCCTGCATTCATCCATTATCCTCAAATGTTCCTGAACTGACATCTTGTGTTCTTGCTCTCCAACAATAGCTTCGTGCTTCCGCAACAGGTTGCTATGGGTACGACGCATGTCATCTAGCTCCGTTTCAAGGCGTCGCTGGGATGACTCTTGACTTGAAATCCGCTTAGACAACTTGGAAACTATTAACACAATAACGATACCACAATTAGTAATTTAAGAGAATGACCTGCACTTAATTTGTCACGAATAGTAGCGATTAAAAAAAAGTAGCGCCAAACACAATGGCCATTCCGGTGGAGTTTTGGTTAAATTAGCTGCAGGAGTTGGAAGGAGTAGGCTACTCCTGGGAAAGAGCTAAAGCATAAGTAAAGAACCGTGTGCGCTGGAGGAAACTGGTGGACGCCCTATGCTCCCAAGGGGGTGACAAGGAACAATGATGAGCCATAAAAAGTAGTTTGTGAAATGGATAAACTACATTATGAATTCAGTGTTGACTTGGATAACAACCACGTGAGCTTGATGAAAAATCTCTTGTTGAGGGCCTCCGGAGGGGGGAGGGGGGCATGTTCCCTTGACGTTGTTCCATGTTATCTTATCTAACTTTCCCTTGTTCCCAACAAAATCCTTCTTGTGTTCCCGTGATTCCTTTAACCTATTTCTTCTAGCTTAGCTTATTTATACACTTCTAAGAAGTTTTTATTTTTCTATTTTATTCTTATTTTGGTTGAGAACCTGTAAACAAGCTTTTTAGCTAAGTGTTCTGACCACGCTAAATAAAGTATTGTATTGTGTTAATTTTGGTGTTCCCTGTTCCTTAAAAGACGCTCTTGTTCCCATGTTCCTAGTTTTATTTTCATTTTGTTCCCACATTCTCCCATGTTCCTTGTTCGCTATAGACTGCAAGACAGTCGTATCTTTTGCAAACGCGCTCGGTCGTCGAACGAGGGCGAGAGGTCTGGAGCCAATGTCAAAACTCTGAGTGAGACTGGGGAAATAAACGGCGCTTCACGCCTTCGATAAGCGCTTTTTCTAACGACTTTGGAGAAAACTGAAACGACTGTTTTGCAGTCTATGTTCGCTAAAACCCCTGGGAGAGCCTCCTTTGTTGAACCCAGGACACAAGGTGTACGTTTCTCGCTTGGACCGTGTGATTAGTTTTCTTCCACACCCATATCCACTGTTAATCTGTTTCACTTAAATCAGTGTCTCTCTGATCAGTGGTGTTATACAAACCTTCCTGTCCATGAACCCGCTGTATTTCTTTCATTTTTCTGTCTTGTATTTCTTGCTGTTCCATCAACAGAGCGTTCTCCTCGACCACAAGTTTCGCCTGCTCTTGAAGTTGTTGCCTGCACGAAAATGGAGCCAGAAAACACTTCACCGTCAATCATATAGCTGAGCCTGTAAAGGCCAGTTCTACGTTTCGGTGACACTTTGCGAATGATGAGGAAGCGAGACAATTCTGGTATTTCTAAAACTAAATATGATTGTAACCTACCATTCGTCGGGACCCAGTGCATCAGGGCTGGATTTACTAACACTCTGCAATTAAAAAGAAAAAGAAACGCAAATGATATATAAATAATTAGATTTTTAGTATTTGTGGGCTTCCTGTAAAGAAGCTTTTAGCTAAGTCGAGTGCCACGTTAAATAAAGTTCTTACTATCTATCTTCTATGAGTGTTTGTAAAGAGAAGAATGCAAAACAACTTCCACATATTTTCTCAACTAGAGCAATGAATGCCGACCAATAAAGAGAATTTTACGTTAACATTAGGGTTTAAGACTGAACCTACCATATGAAGTTGTTGATTTTCCTTAACAACTTCCATGACTCGCGCCTTAAAAGCGTTCAACTCCTCCTAAAAAAAGAACGCATAAAAATAAAGTAGAGTAAAAATAAAATAGAAGTATATGTGAAGTGATGCGAGGAATGGGATGCGGTCACAATGCAAGGAATGAATATTATTAGTCAGGAGTCAAGCGACTTACATCATAGGCTCTGATCATTTGTTCTTTTTCCTTCAGTCGATCATCGTACGCCAGGAAGAGAGGAGCCAAGAACTTTGTGTTCACCTATTGAAAAAAAAAAGTAATTAATATGAAGCATTGAGACACACAGTCTATCAGTAGAGTACTACATTGCACATGTACATCTCAGCTACATGTACTGCATACGAATCACTGTTTTCAAACGAAATGATCTACAACGCAATGCTGCTTGTAAAATTAATAATAATCCTATTCTGAAAACGTGAAAAAAAATGAAAAAAAAAAATTGTTGTTGTTTTTGTAACCACAAACAGGAAAATGTTTTACATGCACAAACTATCATCACCTGATCACTGGAGTGTCCGTAATAAAGAGGTTTTTTATATTAAATTTCCTTGGGGAAGAGATTTAGTGTCCGTTGTCCGTATTAGAGAGGGTCCGTATTATAGAGGTTCTTTCTAAAGAAAATGTATGAGAATCTTGTCGGGACATCGGAGATTGTCCGTAATAGAGAGGTGTCTGTACCGAGAGGTTCGACTGTACTTTGAGAACATGAATTCATTTGATACCTACCAGCCACGGAGCGGCTTCTTTCTTATGAGGCAATGCCAAGCCTTCTACCTCCTGCAAGAGATAAATACGTTCTTAAATCTGAATCTCAACTGTGAAATGCGATCAAATTCGTGTAGATACGATACCTCAAATAAAACTGGTCGATATTTGGCTTGATATCTGCTAAGTTCCACATTCAGTCGATGAACTGTACGGAGACAAAAATGCACTATAAGCATCTGAGTAGCCACTCGAAAAAAAAAAAGTTTATTAGAAATCTCTTCAATTCTGAACTCAACCCTTCTCCCTCAGTATGTTTTTGTCCGCGCGCGTGATATCACGTTATATTTTTCAGTTAAGCCAATCGTGGCCCGAGCGTGCTCGCGCGTAAGTTTGAGCTTTGCCATGCAATTTTTCGGATTTTCATCGCTTTGTTGTAATTTTGTCACACTGAGCGTTTTAGGCCAGCTTTTTCGCTGTTAGAGAGTTTTGAGTCTAGCCTCTTCGCCGTTATTGTCACTGTAATTCGGCATCGATTATAGGTTACGGACTGCGTGGTTTTGAGTCTACAATGCGCTGGGATACAATTTTCTTACAATACATGTAACTGCTTAATTTTATAAAAAAAAACCTTTAAGTTTCCAACTCATAAAACTTATGAATTTAAAATTTTGAGTTTATTTAACTGTTTTTTCCCCATACAAAAACATCATTTTGCGCGATTTTTGCACCCACAGTAAAATGACGGAGAACTTATAAAAGGTCACTCTTTGTAGCTGATAGACGCAACATGAACTTTCAAAACAAAGGCAAAAGAAAGCGTTATATCAAACCTGTATTTCGCAGAACTTTCTGTTCTTGGTGCAAGTCTTTGATTTGTTTTTGCAAAACTACGGAAGAGACACCTGTGTAGTTGAAACAAAATGCAGACCATTCATTACAACTTTCAATTCCAAGTTACAAAGATTACATGTAATTCTCCTAACTTTTTGTCTACATTCCTTGCAATGGTATTTATGAGAATTTGGTGGAGATCATACAATAGTTAAGTGACCTAATCATCATTC
>NC_135761.1:8625460-8883697 GCF_052425735.1 Oculina patagonica | reverse complement strand
GAGTGAATTCGTGTAACCCGTTTTTTATATGTTAATGAGTCGTATAATATTCTAATGTTTGTGTACAATAAAACAATACACGAGTGGTCAGAAAACCTCAAAAAAAATCACTATAATAGTTAGACAGAAAATAAGTATAAACAGGACGTGTCTTTCTTTTAGCACTTCAAGAACATGTTCAACCTAAATCGAAAATTAGTTTGTTTTTCTTTACGGGATGTTGAATATAAAATGTTTGTCTAAAATCGCAAGACAATTCAAGGCATGATAAATTTTAAGCCCCGTTATCTGTTTTGGTTTTTACATATTGGTAAATGCTTGAATTTTAACCTGACTTCCACATGCAAATAATACTTATGATTTGTCCGCAATTTTCTGTTGTCCTGTACAGCTCATTTAAATATTACACGGCGCATTTGCATATAAAAAACGGGTTACACGAATTCACTCTAGTAACAAGAAAATCCCCAGTGGTATTCATCGGCATAATTGATAAATCGTTTGACTCGAGCAGTTTTAGATGTATTTCTAGCGTTTTCAGGTGACCCAAATATAAAAGTTTTCTGGGGGAGCATGGAACCCCGGACTACCCTAGATGGCTTGTGATCATAACATCGGTTTTGATAAACTCCCTCTAGCCGCCACTTTTCCAAGTGTTCCGGCCCAGCCCCCAGTACGTATTGACCAGTCCCTAAAGGATTAAATCAATGAATAACAACAATTTTTTTGGATATATTTAAGCTATTTAGCAAATCGTCAACAAAGCAACATCTGTCAAAAGCATGGTATAAAGTAGCAATACATGACATCTGGTCTAAAGAAAACTAGTTGTCTAAAAAAAGAACATGTCTAAAAAAAATTCGAGCAGCTGGTTACACCTACAAAAAAAATTCCTACACAAGCAATGGGCGTAAAAAAAAATTTGTGCAAGCGCAAGCTGAAAATCCCCCACCCCCCTATCACTTTTCTTAATGGTCCGCCCCTAAGCTTATTCTAGGTAAAAATCCCAGGGGCATTTTGTCTTGGGGGCATTTTGACCTACATTCAAAGAAACAAGCTCCCCTCCACCGGGGCCTTAGGAGTGGCACCAAAAATATGTTAACATAATTTACCACCATCAACTTACATCTTGCTCTTGCACCCTGATCTAAAATTTGTGACAGCATGCTGTTTTTCATTTCAGCCTCCCTGATGACGAGAGAATTTGAGAAATTAATACATATAAGCTTAAACTTACATTGCCACAAAATTTTTCCCTGTTGACAGCTTTTATGTAGTTGATTAGAAATGACAAAAGTTACCCTTGAAGTTGAATGTTTTCCACAAAGCTAATCTCACTGAATACACTGGACAATAAAACCAATACACCCACATTCATTTTAGCTTCTCTGATGGCAGACGAGATAATTTTGGAAACTAAAACATAAGCTTATAAACTTTAATAAACTTACACAGCTGCCACAAAATTTTTCCCTGTTAACAACTTTAATGTCAGCAGAATTTTATAGCCTGAAGCCTTACAACGTGAAGAGAGTATGGGCACACAGTCTCGGATCGTTGCCCCGGCGGATTCGCCCGCGTCTCCCTCTCTGTCAGGCGTGCTTCCACTCACCATCGGGTCAACCACGCTGGATCGATTTTTCTTCATTCGGCGGTTCGCCATCTGTATTTCATCTTCTTCTAACTTTAATGTCGTTTAATATTAGCAAGTGACAAAAGTTACCCTTGAAGTTGAATGTTTACAACAAAGTTTATCTCACTGAATATACTGTATAATAAAATCAATACATCCACAGATCAGATTTTGAGCTTTTTAATTTATCGATCGCTTATCTTAGTCTAACCGATCAACAAACCTTTTCATAGCCTCTTGCTGTTGTTGCATTTGTGCTGCATTTTGACCCTGCATTTTACAAAGAGTGCATTAAACAAATGATCAAACCGAAGGCTGATATTTAAAAAGAACATACCCCATATTGCGTCTGCAATTCCTCCATACGCTTCGCTCGAATCGCTGCCAACTCTTCGTCCGCCATGTTTGATTGGAGATGAACTAGAGAATTGAGTGACCACGCCTTTGTAATTCTACCAAGTAACCTAGCCTGCCTGCTGCGTTACGAATTTCCGTCATTTCTCTCGAGCTCTTTACTTTGTTTGTTGTGTTGTAGTTCTTTGTTTTAAAATGTTCCTTCCCGATGTTAGTTTTTTCAATACGTATACGTGGATTCTTCGCTTCGTATCACTTGTCGGGCCAGCTATTAAAGCCGCCCTCACTGCCCCTCAGTCCCCTCAAGTCTCAAGTCAGTCTCGGCGGGCTCCTGGTCTCGGCTATTATCTTAGTGGAAGGGATGGGGGGACTTTATGACGGGGTTTACTGGTTGGCGGTTTTCTCCGCTAAAGGGCATGTTAGGTGTATGTGCTAGTAGTAAACTGTGAAATAACTTCCAAAAAGTAGCGCTGCCATAATATAAAGAAGTGAAAACCCGGGGGGTTCAGTCCCTATTGTGAACAATACGGGGAGGCGCCGCTCAAAAGGGATACCTTGATCGAAAACGGCAGGGAAAACTGTCATTTTGGAATTTAAAACAGAGGACCTTTCAAAATGTCTTGACCCACCGAATACGGTTGATTCATTTAAAAGAAAAGAGATGTAGTATCCCTTCTGTAAGTGTGCCAAAGGGGTACCATTTTCTCTCGCAGGTACAGTAGAACCCCGGTAACTAGAACTCTAAAGGGAAAAGAAAAAAACATATCAAACGAGTTAGCGTGGTTTCGAGTTATCGGGGTCGATTGAATATTTAATTTGCCAAGTTAATAATTGATAGTTTACTGATTTTTCAACACTTCAGTATACATGTACAGTACAGTGCAAATTGAACTTCTCCCGTCAGAAACTCTAACACCATCATACATTCTTATGATAAGAGTGGAAAATGACTGTCAAATACGTGATCTGTTCGTTGCTCTAATCAATACGCAACCATAGCGAGTTGCAAGAACCGGATAGAAGTTAGTTTGAGGTAGCGGGGTGTTTGCGTTATTCGAGTTAGAGTTACCGGTGTTCTACTGTATATATGAAAGAGCTACATATTCTGTCAAAAATGGGTATGGTCGTCTATGATACATGACAGGGTAAGGGATTAGATCTCGGCGCGGAACATCCCCGTGTAACATCCCCGCCGTGGGTTGATGTTCGTGTGTATCTATCTTTGCCTGCAATATAAGAAAAGAACAATACTTGTCAACTGGCGAAAAGCAGCCGGAGATAAAGTAAAGGTATAAAATACTATTTTGCCAAGGGAAATCTTGCTCAAACCACGACAAGAAGTCACACAGAAAGTATTTCTGGCTGGATCGCGGCGCATCCGCGCTTTTGTCACGTGACCTCATCGGTTGCGCGCGTCGGCAATTTGTTTCCATTTTTCCGCGGGCGTTCTTGCTTGGCGTGGTAGTATTTGCAGTTTTTGTTGGTTCTCATGTTTCTGTGGTCCTGTCTCTCGCTGTGTCGGGTCCCTTTCTTTTTCGCGGGACTTAATTTCGCGAAAACGCGGGCATTCCGGCCTTATTTCGCGTGGCCAAAAATAATTAACATAGAATTAACATAGAAATACAATAGAAAACGTTGAAATAATTTTCGCGGGCTTAATTTCGCGATTTTTTGAAAATCGCGAAAATCGCGAAAATTAAGTCCCGCGAAAATTAGTAACAATAAGGTATTTCGGTCTCAAGATATACATGCAGCCGAGTGATGCTCACTTCACCTGTACTAGCGAGTAGCGAATAGTTCATCAAAACAAAAATTAAAACCAATTCTTTTCGTAAAACGTAATTCTATCGCTCAGAAAATTATCTCTATTCAAATTTATCAGTATCAAGTGACTTAATCTTTAGTAATTGAATGCGGGTAACAACAAGAAATTGCTAATATACCAGTTGGTTCTGTGTTCAAATTATTGCATGCCTCGTTCGTTCGCAGTAGCTTCGATGTTCCGCAGCACTTTCTGTGCATGTAAATAAGTTTATTTTTTATGTTTGTTTTATCTTGTTTTCCTGTAACGAACGTAATGAAAAATTTGCAGTTTGATTTTTATGAGAAAAAGTATTTTATCTACGACAAAATTTGAATCCAGGACAGACGCGTGTTTTCGATAATTGTGGCTAAATTATATTGAAACGTTTACTGGTGGGCGGTCAATTTTTTAATTGTAAACTCAAGGATGCTATTTTCGGCACTGGTGTAAGAGGGCGTTTGACGTTTCCAGAAACGTTATAACAAAGCCGGGTTTTGGTAATTTGTATCCTAGTTTTGTTGTTTATGCAAAATATGTATTTACTGTATTTACTCGCATTTTTGCTTAATATTGTTTTCCTGTCACGCGTTTCTCGGACGTAAAGAAAAGTTCGCAGTTTGATCCTTATGAGAAAACGTATTTTATCTACGGCAAGATTTGAATCAACGATAGATGCATGTTTTTATAAATGTGGCTAAATTATATTGAAAATGGGTGGTCGGTTTTTTATTTGTAAACTCAAGGATGCGATTTTCGGCACTGGTGAAGTTGCGTTTGACGTTTCTAGAAACGATATAACAAAGCCGGGGTTTGACGGATAAGTTAACTTCTTATCCTAGTTTTGTTATTTATGGCGAATATTGTTATTTAGCAACGTTATGTTTTCCGATGGGAAAATACGTACTTACTGTATTTGCTCGCAAAAGCGCAGCGGCTCTTATTAAATTTTTCTCGATCATTTTGATCCGGCGCTTTTTTTAGGGCGGCTTTTATTTTTCAATGAAGGCGCTTATTTAAAACTCTGCTTTAGAGCTCAAGTGCTTCGAATACGGTGCGGTGTCTATAATTGCTCTCATTTGCGGTGCTTATTTCAAGAGGATATTTTTCGAGTAAATATGTTAGTGAACGACCTGGAGTATTTTATTTTTCAAAGTGCCGAATTCTGTGATATGTTTATTTGCACCAACACGTTATATATAGACTAGAACATACCACGGAACGATGTTTTTTCCTTCCTCGCGTGTACTATGTACACCTTTAATTTCCAGTGAAAAGTAATTAGCTTGTGCTCACTGAGAGTTAAAGTCTTTTATTAAAAAGATGGCCCTGCAGGGCGCTAAACTGCGGAATTATTACCACCAGCTCATGATTGAGCTGGTGGCTGAAGGTTTTAAGGCAGCAGTGACATAGAAAAAAGGGAATTAAATGAATAACAGAACTGATAAGTGGGTATATAAATAGATGTTATTGAACAAGCGCGAGGTCTTTGCTGTTGCTAAAGTTTGAGATCATTCAAACATCGACGTGGCAAAATAATACAAGCTGTTGCAGTCGCATTTTTGTAATTGAATTAACGTTATCATTAATCATTTTTTGCATAATTTCTTGCATAATTTCGCTTTGTTTTGTTTATTCATACTGGCTTTGACAGTTCGTTTTAAATCGTATGTCGTCGTTCCAACACGAGACGCCAGCGATTGTTTTCTTCAGAAACATCCCAAACAGAAAATTGATTTCCAATCAATTTAGTAGACAGAATAGCCAAAACATTAAGTTAAATAATTGACTGTTGCAACGTATGTGCTAAAAAAAGGAAAAAAAAAAAGAAGACATGATTAACAGCGGGGGCAGCTGTAGTGTTAACGCTCCTGTAAGTTAACGAATAAGGTCTGAAAATAACGCGACTCAAATAAACGCAAATTGGAGGAAGAATTTCTTTCGAATAAAACCTGAAGTTAACGCGAGAGAGGGGCAAATTTTTCAAAATGAAGATAGTTAACGCGATTATTAATTTCTCTAAAAAATATTTTGGCTGTTGTACAAAAAACGGATGTCGAGAGCCGCTCTTCTGGAAGCAAGTATGGACTGAAAGTATTGCAGATGACACAAATTTAAGGATTTTAATTTAAGGATTTCACCTTGTAAAAGATTGAAAATAGTGTGCAGGAGAGAGAAGGTTATTGTTTCCTAGTTGCAATATGAGTTTGAACAGTATCTAGAATTTGGGGTAAAATTACGTCTCGGAAATTAACACTCCACTCTCGCGGAAATTAACACTCACAAAAATTAACGCGAATTTTGAGAATTCGCGTTATTTTCATGGAGCGTTAGTTTCCTATGATAAGGTATTTGCCTCGTTCGTTCGCGGTAGCTTCGATCTTCTGCAGCGCTTTCTGTGTAATTAAGTTTATTTTTATTTTTGCTTTATCTTGTTTTCCTGCCACGCGTTTCTCGGACGTCAACAAAAGTTTGCAGTTTGATTTTTATGGGAAAAAAATATTTACCATGGCATGTTCTAGACTTAATCTAACGCGATGGTGCAATTGAACATATCACAGCGGGCGCTTGCTAAAAAAATAAAATACTCCAGGTCGTTCACTTACATCATGATTTACTTGAAAAATCTCCTCTTGAAATAAGCGCCGCAAATGAGAGCAATAATAGGCACCGCACAGTACTCGAAAAACTTGAGCTCTAAAGCGGAGTTCAAAATAAGCGCCTTCATTAAAAAATAAAAGCCGCCCTAAAGTAAGCGCCGGATCAAAATGATCGCGAATAATCTAAAAAGAGCCGCTGCGCTTTTGGGGGTAAATACCGTAAAGTATATTTTCCCGTCAGAAAACATAATCCTTCTCGCAAAATAACAATATCGCCATAATAACGAAAACTTGGCAAGCAGTCGCTAACGCCGTTCTCAAGAAACCAGACACGTTCTATTTGATTTTTGTCTCTACCGGAAATGAAAAAGATCGACAACGTCACAAATAATTAAAATCCACCAATGTGTATATGAGGGTTTGTGATTGGCTAGTGATATCAGCACATTGCGTCCAAAATTTGGACGCCGAACACTCGATATCCTGAGAGATGCGTCAGGATTTCTTTCTCGACGCTTCGCATCTCGTCGCTTCGCGCCGTCCAAGCGCTCTTCGGAAATCTCCGGAAAGCCTGTTCGCAGGCTAAACAAAACGTTGCAAAATAACGAATGTTCGGCATAAATAACAAAACTAGGATAAAAAAAAAAAACAAAAAAGTAGTTAACCCCTTATCCGCCAGCAAACCCCGGCTTAGTTATAAGGTTTCTAGATACGTCAAACGCCCTTTCATCACCAGTGCCGAAAATCGCATCCTTGAGTTTACACACGAACCGCCCACCAGTGGAAATGTTTCAATATAGTCTAGCCACAATTATTTAAAAAAAAAAACACGCGTCTATTGTGGATTCAAATCTTGTCGTAGGTAACGATGTTTTTCCTCTAACTCTTGGATTGTGTACACCATTATAATTTTTCAATGAAATTAGATTATACTCACTGAGAGCTAAGGTATTAGAAACATGGCGCTAAACTGCGGAATCATGCGGTAGTTGACGATTGAGCTGGTGGTTTAACGCAGCAGTAAAATAGAAAGGAAGGAATTCAATGAATAACACAACTCATAAGTGGGTATATAAATAGATGTTTTCGCACAAGCGAGAGGTCCTTATGGAGACAGCATATTGGTCTCGTTTTCAGTTGAGCAACATGATGTTTACAGACCGTATATATCGAAGGAAAGGTCTATGCGAACTTGCCAGAAACAGAAACGAAAAGAAAAAAAAAGAAGAATAAGACCAATATTTCCTGATACGAACCGAACAAGCTTGTTCCAATAAAATTATTTTTTCTTTTAATTTTTTTTGCTGATAACCACCTAAATGAGTCCTAAATACTATGGATTCGTTCTAGGCAAAAGCGCTCTGGCAAAGTTTGGCGCATTTTGAGGCCGCTTTCGTAGATCTGTCCACCAGTTATGAAGAAAGATAGATTTTTACTACGTGACAAGCTGATTTCTTTTGTACAATGTCTTGAAAAAGGAATTCGGTGAAACCTATCAGTGAGTGGTCCATTCTTAGCAATTCGTATTGCGGCATCGACAGCTTGGACCGCTCTTTTTTATCGTGGACCAAGTTGCTATAAAGTCAAGAGCATAAACTTTGCGTTGAATTCATCATCATCATGCTTTAGTTGGTATACAGTCAAATCTCTCTATCACGGACACCTTCGGGACCGGCTCCTCGTCTTAGAGAGGTCTCCGTCTTATAGGGAGTTCATTTACAGTAAAATCATCTTTGAAAAACGGCAGGGACGGGACCAACAACAGGTGTCTGTACATGTCTTAAAGAGGTGCCCGTCTTATAAAGATGTCCGTTAAGAGATAGTTGACTGTAGGCAGCCAAAAGGCCAATGTGGACCTACTACAAAAAACAAAACGTATCTAACTACAAATGTAAAATATGATAAAAATTAGGAAAATAGAAATTTCTAACGTTACTTAAACCAAGATTAATGAGATTAATCACCACTAATCTAATTAATTAGATTAATCACTACCACCAATTAATCTTGATTAATTTGTTGGAAGGTTTTTGTGAACTGGTTTATTCTAAAAACTCTAACTACGTAAATAGATCTAAATAGGTTAACTCTAAACTGTGGTTGTGATTGTTTCCGCTCGGAAATTAAATTAGACAGCTTTAAGATAAACGGAAGAGGGATGAATCAATAATAGGGCCTTTACTTTTATACGTTCCATTTTTTTTAATAATGTCGTTACTGTCTTTGTTCGTTGACAGTTTTCAGGGGCGTAGCCAGCCTATAGGCCCGTAGGCCCGGGCCTACAAATTTTTCAAGCCACTCGGTATTTTCAAAATGAAACAATTCAGGCTAAAACTCTTTCAAGATAAATTGAGAGCAATTTGTAACGTAAGTTATAGCGTTATATGTTTCACAACTACCCTTTCGCGGTGAGATCAAGGCTCTTCTAGCAGGTACAAACTCAGGAGCCTTCTTGACTGGCAAGGTGGCAGACAAACGCTCAATGGCATGCGCCGTAAAAGACGAGAGTGTTATTTTAGAATGAGTGAAAACTGGCGCAATTCCTTCCTATGAAATGTTATAATTTAGGTGATGTGAAATACACAGAACATCAGCAGAAAGTGAAGGAGAAAGCTTTTTTGCAGGGATTTCAGTACAAACCGTTAACCGGCAGTCTACCGCCACCTGTAGGGCCTCTTACTGCCGTCTAAAAATCTAAAAAAGTTCAGCTGAAAAATCTGTTCTGTGGTCAATAAAAGTAATCATCAACCGCACTTTTTTTGATGCCCAAAAGGCTGGAAATTGCATTTCCGAGCTTCTGCATTTCAAAGCAACCGGATCAACCGGAAGCTGCTTATGAAAAATGTTATTCAAGCCTCTGTTTTTGGGAAAGTCTTGATCCAAAAAAAATTCCTCGGCAGACCACCTCCTCCCCAAACCCTTCGAAAAGCAATTGACCAGGCCTACAACTCTCCAAAAAGCTGGCTACGCCCCTGGTTTTGGTCGCGAAGGAACGTAATGTAAGGAAGTTCAAAAGTTTGTTGAAAGGAAGCACTTCAGCCAGTGCACTGTCTGATGCAGATGTCGCCGGCGATACAAGTATCTCGAAAATATCGTTTCCGTGAAGTTATTTTTAATTCTGCTGGGAAACCACGCATTCTTTTGCAATAACGCCAAGCGCAATTATTTTGTGTCGTAAAAAGATTTATGTGGCTTCTTTCAAACTTGCTTGATGCTGGGCCTTATTAACCTAGAAGACTCATTTGCTCGCTCATCAAGACTATATTCTCGGCAGAACAGTTTAGTGCATTTATTTTATTTGACTTTCGGTAATCCTTGAATATTGCCTTTGAGCTATAAATTACTGTTTGGATATGATATTTTTTGCCTAGACAGCCCTACTTGTGTCGGTCCAAAATTACAGTGAAGTGGCTCTTAAAAGTAAGAGTGTCATATTTCTCGTCTCGGAATCTAAATGAGTAGAAATATATTAAATAGTGCGTGATGTCGCACCGATCAACAAAGGGCGGTACTCTCTGATTCGCAGGTGTTACGGACTTGCCAATACAATGGCAGGACCGGCTCTTTGCTTTTGTTCACATTATGCCGCTTGGGATGAAAATTGTCAAGCTTGACACAACATTTCGATACAGCGAACCTTATTTCTAACAACTGACGGTTCACTAAGCTATTCAGGTAAATAAACGTCTTTAGGCACCATATCATCAACGTATGTGAAAATACGGTTATATCTGGCTTTAAAACGTTTATTCACTGCTTTTGTCCTTTAATAAGACAGATCTTTATACGTCCTATATGACCCTATGTGAAAATATGAATGATTTATAGTTAGTAAGAACATTCCTTGCTGTCAGCTTTCGTGCACGAGGTTTGCCTAAAACGGATGCTTGGGCCAAAGAAAAGTAGCTCGGTAGGCAATGATGAAGTAACGAGGTGGCCTAAAACGGGGTTGCACTGTATATCCGAAATGTGGGACATTTTTAAATGGTTGTGGGATGCGGGTCGGCCGATCAAATCCGAGAAAATCAATCATTATTCGGCGGGATATTTCAGTGTGGGCTACCCTCTCACCCGCCTCCTCCCGGCATACAAACACACCTACGCATGCACGCACCGTTAAGCTATTTGTCTCTATAGATGTTTACAGTTCTCACCGCAAGGACGGTATCTGAGTACTCTGAGTACTCAAAATAGAGCAAAATATCACTCAGGTACGTAAGTGTTGGTATCTGTTTATGCAAGTGGCAAGGAGGGAAACCATTGCAATTTGTGAGACTAGGCGGATATAAAGAAAACGCCCTTCCTTACAACACGAACCAAACCGTGCCGTCGGAAAAAACTACTTGAGAGATCGAGAAACACAAATAGAAGAACGAACATCTGACAAGAAACCAAAGCGTATATCCATTATCACCTCATTGGGATAAATTTCCGATTGATAATCTTACGTTTTTGCACGTCTTTGCCAAAGTCATCAGTTTTAGGGTCAAGCTACAGATGGTGCTGTTAGCTTTTTTCACTTTTTTTTACCATCAACTTGTAAAAAAGTGATAAGAATTACGCAATAATTTGAGGGGACGTTGAAAACTTTTATCACCAATAAAACCAAGCCAGCGACCCCATCAACGAATTACTGGAATAGAATCTTAATGCACAAAACCGCTCGAAAAAACCTACTGTCGCTTTTACAAGAGTTTTATGAGTGCGAATCACTTCAAACGTCAAACTTATTTCTTTTTTAAACGTAAACATGATTAGCAAAACACTTAAGACATCCACAAAAGTCATTTTTAATTAACTGAGCTGAGAAAGTAGCTTATGCAAACAGCACATTTAAAATGGAAGATGGCATTTTTAAAATAGTTGTTTGATTAGGGCCGGAGAGATCAAAGTAGACAGTGGCTAACTTATTTCCATTTATCGTCAATTAAAATTCACTATTAAGTCTCCGGCCGAAACTTGTCTGTCTTGCGTCAAGGGATGAAACTTCCGATCGAACAAGGTCGACTTCCCGAACACACCTCGATTTTGCGACTCTGAACAGCGCAAACAAATTACAAGACGTCTAAGCGGAATTGGCTTGTGCCTCTCAATACAATCTTAAGCCACACCACTGAAGCACTCAGCTGAGTCAAGAGCTTATTCGAGTATTTGTCAATTGTCTCAAGATGACTTCTAGGACATGTCTCACAGCACTAGTTTTGTTGACAATCTCTTCTACTTTGGCGGTCAATGAAGACGACGCGGATGTAAACGTCTTGAAGGTAAACGGCTTAATTTCGTTTATAGCTGTACAGTTACTACTGACCTATCTGGGCCTCGAGCTCGTGGCGGTGTTTCTTTCTTGTTGGGTTTTGCAACTTGTACTCTCGCATATAAACACTGATTAGACCCTTATATTACCTCCTGGGTTGATCGAATGGGCAGCGGAATATCTTCTTTTTGACGGTGATGAGCTATTCCTGTAGTTTACCTCTTAGAAAAAATATTCAATGTAGTTTAAGTGATTTTCGGCAAGTTTCAACCGGCTGATTTGGCTTGTTTCGTTTAGCTTTAAACTTGTTTTTACACGTACACCTTACTTTAGCTTCAAAGGCTTTCTTCGTGTGAGGTAAGTATGAAGCAATCAAGTATCTAATGCGGCAAGCATGTTGAGTTAAGGAAGCTGTGCACTGATAACGTGCTCAATGCTTCTCTAAAATACAATGACGAGCAAAGAAAAACGGAAGCTTGCATGCTTAGTCCTGTTGCACTGCATAGCTAAGTTAGTTCCCTAGAGAAAATTCTTTATGAACAAATTCTTGGTATTCATACAGAAACCTTAGAGCAAAAACTAACCACTCACTCAGGCGAACGTCTTCGTGCGTGTCGACATATAAAGACCGTAGAGAACCTAATCAGTGCCCACAAAATTAATTTCGATGTGTCGCTTTGTTATAAATGTTTACTTAGTGAAACAAAGAAGTTTCGAAAAAGACGTCGGGCCCAACAAGCTATTTTGTACAAAACTCAACCACTTTTTATCATTATAAACTTCAGTTTACTTGCTGACTCTCAGATCGTGTATTTGTGAGGCAGGTTCATTAGCATAACTACATACTAGCAGTTTGGCTATGTCTGAGAAACGATGTAATTATCTATTGAAGAAACCAGCGAACAAATACAATGCAAAAAGCTTTGAATATCGATGTGAATATTCGCAGTATCACATTTAACTTCGATTTAATCTCTGCTAGCTATTAGTGGTCTTTTTTCGGCACAAGTCTTATCAGGAAACCATGAACGATTAGATATGGAAAAATTATCCCTAATTATAGTTCAAAAGTAATTTTTTATGTCAAAAGTATTGAAATTGATCTCAAAACTCTTTAAAAGCTTTTTATTGATGCGAAAATCCGTTCAGATCAGGAAAATTAGTTTATACATAACACCTCATTACGCTGAACTACCGCAATGACAGTTCCTTAAGGAAATCTTGGTAATTACTTTGATGATAAGTAAAACTTTTAAAGAATTTTTATCACTGTATTGATCAATAACCCTTATCAAACAGTTATACTATGATTGGCTAGGGAACGAGACAAGCAAAAAGCAAATTATTTCTTATTCTATAAAAAGTATACAGCTGTTTTTACAATATCACAAAAATAGACAATATATTAATAGCGATACAAAATGCAAAAGAAAAAAAAAAAAAAGAAATGCGACGTGCCAAATATTTTCAGTAAACAATGGAAGGTTTCTTTAAAGAAAGATAAGAAGAGAAATAGTTTTGCATTGTCTACAGTTTAAATTGTCGAAAACTTTTTTATGCAATTCTAGACTAGCCGTGAGGTGATTTCGTCTTAGATAAAAAAAGAGTGTAGTCAATGTTAAACTTGAATTGATATTAAGCGTAGTTTTATTCGTGAAACTTTTATTACAGTTTATGTCTCTGTCATAAGTATACATTTACAATTTTTCATTGAAAAGCCCAGCAAAGATGTACATGTATAAAAGATTTCTTACTTAAAAATAGTAAAGTGTACACGATAAGCACTAAAAGGAAACACTCGGTAAGTGCCTGTCAAACAAATTGGAAGAACCGTCATGACATAAAATTAGATTTTGATCAGTATATGATCAGGCAATATTGGCTATATTGATCACTAACTCCTTTCTCGGGTAACACCTACCGAAATGTTTTGAGGTAAAATTTGGAGTTTTTCTGATTTGAATATTCTGCAGACTCGCTGTTGATCGGCGATTTTGGTTCTTTGGTCTGCTGGAATGTATGTGAAGATGGTTCAAATTTTTTTCCGGCCGTTTTCGCGTCTCGAGTCACTTTGATCATGACCGAACTAGAAATGAGGAATAAAGCGAGATCCTTTCTTGGGAGGGGAAGGACCAAGTGCAAACTAAAAGTGTACAAAAATGGTCGTTAAAACCGTGTTTTTAATTGATATATTTTAGGAGCGTAGAGAAGACACAGGATGTCAAAATACTCTTGAGTGTCGTGCTCCATCATCAAACAAGCCAAGAAGGAAGACTCTGCGATGCCGAGAAGACAGAGACTGTGCAAAGCGCGAGGTGTGCCATAGCTTTCTTAAGGTTTGCTTCGCTAAGCACACACAGAGGAGTAAAATGAGGTTGACAGGACAAACTAAAACGTCACCCTCGTGCAGAGTAGACGAAGACTGTCGCCAAAATCAGTCCTGCCACGTCTTTTTTGGAACGTGTGTGGACAATCCTCACGTCCCGGCAACTGTCACAACGAAGTCCCGCTCAAGCGTACCAACGTGCAAGAAAAGTGCCGAATGTCCCAAGGGACAATACTGCCACGACTTCTTCAACATTTGCCTACCAAACCTCACCGTGTTCTTTGAACCAACAACTTCTTCACCGCGTTCCGGATGCACCTCTGACTCAGACTGTGAGAATGATGGAGATTTTTGCCATAACCTGACCAGGTTATGCCTACCAATGCCGACAACCGCGATAACAACCCCTCCTCGAAAGACCTCTTACTCGTGTAATTCCCATGCTGACTGCAAGATGACCGAATTCTGCCATTTCCTCATTGGCATGCGGCATCAAGACCAATCTAGGGGCGCCCAACCACACAAGCAGTTGAAGTCTGCACTTGGTGTGTGTATTGCCCGAGCTTTGAAGGACGTTCCCAAGGATCCAAATCCAGTGTCCCTTAACTGCAGTCACACTGCAGACTGCGGGAAGGGAAGGTGTTGCTTGAGAGATTTGGGACTATGCGTGGGTTACCGCCTGCCTGGACAACTCTGTGTTGCAGAGGTAGGCATCTTCCTTATGGGCATACCCGGTCCCATTCTTAAGTTTTTATGGAGAGATCTAACGAAGCCCCCAAGTAATCTAGTTACCTTGTATTCAATGATTCTTTTATCGCTATAAAGGCTGCGTGTGACTTTCTGCATTTGTTTTGTCTTAATTTTATTTCCTGCCAAACGAGACTCAAGAAGACTGTCCATAGGCATTTGCCGTTTTCTGTTTGGCAGCTGCAGCTGTCAACACCCTTCTAACAGTTCTCCTCCTCTAGTAACAAGAAATTACTCATATGCATTTTGGGACCTTTTTAGCCTCTTTTAACCAAATAACCAATACGGTAGGTTTTCTCAATCCATGGATTTGCCAGCCTGGCAGATTCCTTTCCACACTTGCTTCACCTCTTCGTTCGTTGCTCCACAAGAAACCCCGACAAGCACAAACTCATTGAGTGGATGGTCGTACATAAAATTAATTGCCTAAGATTCAAGGGAAGGAAGTTTCTCAGTTAATTGGCTGCAGGAAATTATTATGCCTGTTTCGTTAAGTTTTGGGTTCTAAAAGCTGTTTTAATTGGCTCTAAACCATGTGAGCAATCATCTCCTGATGCATTGCTTCAACTTATCAGGAGCAAAACAAAAACTTAACGTGGTTTGAGCTTCACGGGCTTGTCAAAAGCTAAGGGAAGTGGTCATAACAAGTGTCCTCGACGAGGACCCACCTTGTGTTGGGCTAATGGGGTTATGCAAGGCACCACCTGTCTGATTAGCCAAATGGACAAAATTTATTGACCTCAAAATTCAAGTTGAGACTTTCATATTCGGTGTGCATGAAGCTTGTATTGCTGGAAAAATGGCACAAGGAGGTTTAAATCTTTTTCCTGGTTTCTACTCCTGATAGGCTGGGGGCTATACAAACAAGACACCATCTTTTAAGGTGGGAAAGGTAGGGTACATGAAGAGACCACCTGTCTGTTTGCAGAGTGGTGGGTCCTGTCTGAGTACAATAGTTTTGACCATTTCTCTAAATGCTTTTGCTTCGAGCTTTGTATGTGTCTGGGTTGTGTGACTGATTAGATGTGATTGCTTATTGGTTTTGGTCATTAGAAACTCACTTTGACGTGCAAGTATTATTTTGTTTCATTCCAGGAAGTTTCGTTTGCCTTTTCCTGCCCTTGCCTACCCGGCTTTACCTGCATCAGCAGAAGACGTCCCATGCGACTGAAAAGACTGGAGAAAAAGCTGAAGCTACCTAAGGAAGCAACAGAAAAGCTAAGCTTGCAATTTGATAAAGCAACAACTGAGTTCAAGGTCGGAAAGTGTCAGCTCATTTCTGATTAAACTGGCAAAACCCCGGCCTCGTAGCAGTTTAAAATGGATGCAAGATCAAGTTTTCAATGATTTACGGTTTCGTGAATGAGACACATGCAACCTATCATTTGGATCATTGAAAACGGGAAGAAAGGAAGAAACGTTGTAGTTTGTCTAAGTAAATTTAGTTGCATACAATTCTGTAGAGTAATTAAACAATGCAAACCAGTTTAAGGAAACTATTTTGCCAGTCTGCATGCCCTACCGGACGAGAAGTCTAGTGGCTCACCTAAGTTATCTTGTGTAAAAAACAGGTCCAGGTCGGCCTTTTGGCTTTGCCTGGAAAGCAAGCATAGTATGGACTTGGTTAAACTTGCGGACAGAGTTAAAGGAAATGTAAAACCTGTGCACAATTGGATTTTTATTGGGCTTGCGTTGCCACAAGCTCTAAGTATTACTTATCATTTCTAATGGCGTTACCTTTTATATAATGTAACATTCAGAGAATTTATTGAAGTCAAGACGATATCACCTAGCTGATGATTCTCTTTATTCTCTTCTCTTCACCTTTCTGCATGACACGTGTATGTATTGCATGTATTGAAAAGAGAAATAAGATTTTGATCATTCTTAGGAAACAATGAAAACTATAGCAGAACAACGAGGAACTCTTACAAGTTGATGTAAGTAGACAGAGAAACGAAGATTATTTTTTTTTGTTGAGCATTGTTAGTTGGGCAGTGATAGGGTTTTTTGTGTAAAAATTTGTTTTTTTTTTGTTTTTTTTTTTTTTCCCTATTGGGTAAAAAATATCGCGCCCTTTTACAAAAAAAAAAAAAAAAAAAAAACCGCCCCCGCCCTTTTTCCCCCGCTTCGTGCCAGAATATTTGCTTCAGTTTTGATTGGTTCAATTTATTTTTTGTGTCGTTTGTGATTGGCCAGAGGGAATAATTTGGTTTTGGTTTTACGACACTCAATTGAAAACTGATCTAAGTAATTGACGTAGATGTCCATATCAGGGACATCACATTTTTTCTTGATTACGATACGATAATCTTAATGTAGAAATCTCTCGATTAATCTTTAATGTAAAATAACTGTTTTGTTCTTGTATAATGTATATTAAAATGATAAAATAAATAACGTTAACCAGTTAACACTACCCGACTTGTATCTCGTGCCTGCGCAGGACTTTATATTGCCAAAGGCGTAAAATTGTTTTGGATCGGAAAGGGAGAGGGTCTTCTTTGCCTTTTGTCTGACTCCCTCCTCGCCACACCAAAAAGTCTCTGCTAGTAAGCGACCTTTGCTGTAGCCTATTTAATTAGGTAGTGCGGTACGGATCGGCTTCGAAGAGATATTGCCTTCTTTCAAAAACCCTTCCTACTAGCCTATTCCATCTTCCTTTGTTTACTTCCCAGGCTAACTGGTCAAAGTTCTCATGTCTTCCCGCTGTGGTTCTGAAAGTATTGCCTGAGTGGGCATATTACCCGTAGTTCGAAATAGCCTTTGAGCATCTAATGTATGTTAAAGCTCGCGAGGGTTTCCTTGGTCTTCCTCCCAAATGCCGATTGTATCAGTCAAATATACTTGCTGTATTATTCCATTATAGGAAATAAAGTCATTACAAGAATGTAAACTCAAAAGCTTAGTCGAAAAACCACTTTGGCAGTTTCTGGTCTACAGTTGCCCCTGGGTAACGGAAGAGCTTGGTTTACTAGCCTGTAACACACCGCTACTTTCAGAATGAATACGTAAAATCAGTAGGCCGGAGTATTTCACTGGCCAGGCGCTCCTTGCGATGTACAAAACATGACATTTGATGGTGGCACACCTTTGGACCTCACCCAAGTGAAGGTATATATAAGGCTGCCACTCAAAGTCACCTTACGCTGATTTCTAGACGTTCGACCAAATTGGCCCAATCACAAAACAACAACAACATAAAGTAAAAAAAAAAAGGAAAAAGAGAAAAAATTATATCGTCACTTGCAATGTCCCACCCATAACGTTAAAGGGACCGTGTCACGGATTTTAGCCAAACTTAGGCATAGGAAATGACCACCAAATTTGTTTAAATGTATAAAATAACCTCTTAAAACAGTGAAGGAATATTTAAATAACACACCAAATGCAAAAGAAGGTACGGATGGCCAAAAGTGTCGAAGATTGAAACGGATTGCGATGTGGGCTTTTGATGTATGGTCCGGCGGAACAGTTTTCAAAGTTAATCTTCTCTGCTTGTAACTTTAAATTATGACGCCCGGGAGACACATTTAGCTGCAAGGAAGCTATGGTTTTGTCATTTAGTATCAAAGAATTAATTTTTTTTGCAAACATTTAGTTTTATAGCGAATATTTGGCAAAATTTAATAACATAAGATTAACTTCAGCCGTGACATAGTCCCTTTAAAAGTTGCACGAGAAGTTGAACCGGTTACTTCTTTATGCAAGAAATTCAAGAACAAAGTATTTCAACATGATATGGGTCGTGGAACTTTCTATTTGTTTCTTCCAGATCTCGAAAACTTTGCGTCATGTCTTCAAGGCACGTTCTGCGGAAATCCTAACATTTAACACTCGACAGGAACTTCATCAGTTGGTTTATCTAAAGGTTTCCATCTGGTATGGTAGCTTAACATATCAGGTCTATTTAAGATAAAAGTGTTAAGATGTTTTGCAGCGAATTGTCGGGCAATTCTAAGCAGCCAAGAACTTCGAAACACGACAAAATGCTATCGAAAATAAATTATCAGTTTGCCCTTGGTGATTTACGGATGCCTTTATATAGAAGTACTATAAAATTAGATAAAACATTCCTTGAGGTTTTGCAAGTTACCGACTAAGTGGAGCCAGGCCGTCATCTATTGAACACATAAACTTGCGATGGCAGAAACGCCCAGAGCGTATTGCAAATTTTTTGTCGTATTGAAAGCTGTTTGGGTGTAATGGCCATACACTTTAATTGTTTCAGAAACATTTGATTATTTTGCAAACCTAAGAGGGCCGATATGTAGAAAACACAGTTGTTTTGACACCACAGTTAAACAGGTGGAAAACAGTACTAAGGAAATACGTCTCCATGCTTTAAATAGAATATCTTTAAAAACGTGTTATCTTTTGAGTTAAACATTCTTGTAAAACCTGCTACTTGATGCAGAACAGAAGTAAGTTCCAAAGGAAATACTGTATTCGTTTTCCGCTTTTTAAAGATAAAATTTTAAAGAAATTCTTTAAAGCTTAGGTTTGGGGCTGCTAAAGTTACACATTCCGCCCGTCTGTCTTAAAGTCCCCACAACAGTTATCCAATCTACCCTTACCACCCTCAAAGACGAAATTAAGTAAACAAGATGCAAAATTCACATTCCCAAGGTTACCTTACATCTGGGAAGTTGATCAATTGAAACTTAGCGAAATTATGATATGCAATAAATACCCTTGTACCCTTGCCGGTTTGAGTACCGTCAATGCAATGCCAACTTCCTTCGCGTTTAAAGTTTACAATATAAAGTTTCAAATAACCTGACACTTTATACCTCAGAAAAAGAGGAAACAATGTATGCGGTTTACCTGGTGAAATGAAAGGACATTTCATTACTAAAATTATGACCCAGCAAGGTTCACTTGCCATTTATACCCAATTTGCTTTGAGTTACAAAATTTTTATTGCTGACTTGAAATTAGTCGAGGTTTTAACTTACAGCCGCCGAGTGCTATCACTCAAACCCGACAAAAGGTATACTTAAGAGGGCGGAAGGCGGCTATTGCCACGGCCAGGTCACCGAAAAACAGCAAGAACATGAGTAATGTAATATGAAATATAAATGTTTTTTATAGTGGTCATGCACGTAGCATAGAGATAGCTGGTTTCCAGCCAAGCCACTGAAACAGAGGAAACAATTTTTTCAAATGAACATAACATGGCTAAAAATCCTAAACTGGCAAGAGGAGAACAAATCCAGCTAGTGGCAGGGTAAAATCAACATGTTGGTTTTCACAAGGACAAAAATCGCTCTATCAGGCCGCCAAGTGGAATACGGCTACAGCTGATTATCAGTTCATCTTGTTTTCATAAGCAAATCGT
Source organism: Oculina patagonica (assembly GCF_052425735.1). NCBI lineage: Eukaryota > Metazoa > Cnidaria > Anthozoa > Scleractinia > Oculinidae > Oculina > Oculina patagonica. The sequence goes on along the minus strand of NC_135761.1, from coordinate 8,863,641 downwards.
CAAAACGTCACATACAAAACATTTTAATCCTTTATTATGAGTTTCCATGTGTTTGTAATACAGCATTGCTTTAAAACCTACTACATATATTATAAAATTCCAGTTGGAAACAGGTCTCGATGTGTCCTGTCCCATGGAAAGAACACGTTTCTTGAATACATATAACTACTGCTGCATAACACATGGCCAATTTAAAGAGGCATGCATAAATGTGCCAAGAAATGATTAATTTACCAGGCTAATCCAGTGTCTGTACAAACAATCGCTCACGAAGCTTTAATTACATTTTGAAATTAAATTCTGAGTGCACGCGTGCCTAATGGCCTAAATGGTTCTTGCCAGAAAGGGCGGAAGACCGGCTCATTTGTGAATGTGAAACTCGCAGTGATTGAATGCCACTTTGAGCTATCGCTTTTCTGTGATTTCTGATGGATTGGCTCTAATAACCGCGCTTGAAAGGCACCGCTTTGCATCAGAGGCATGCGTAAGCCTTCAGGCCAAAATTTATAGCCGCAGTTTTGTAAACTCTCGCATCCTGTTTATCTTTTTAGCCAATTAACAGCCGAAGGTTTTTCACTTGATGTATGCATATAGAACGACGTTGACGGTCAGCATTCATGTTGACGTTTCCTGCAGTCTGAGAGTTTTGTTTTGGCTCCAAAGGAGTGCCCTATTGATCTATAACACGAGAATGGCGACATTGGAAAAGCTGTTTTGCGTACTAAGTCGTTTAAACTGCTGTACATCCTTTGGAATGTTGTGACAACTAAAACAGGGTATTTAACACAATAATCAAATTTTCAATTAGTATTTTTCAACGATTCTTCATAAAGGCCTCCTTACAGGCCAAAACATCTGCTCTTACTTGGCGGTTTAAAGTTTCCGTCGGATTTTTCAGCAATAAATAGAAACGTGCCGACTGATGGAATGCCCTTCAGGCAAATTCTGCAAACCCGGTACGTGAGTTCATGCAGTATTTAATAACTTTTGGCTATTCTTTCGTCCGAAACAAAAGCTTACATGTAACCTTTATAAATTGACTGACTTGATAATGTGCCGACATTGGTAAAACGTTTAATAAACAGACCTCAAAGTAGCTCAAAGTGGGCGAACTGATGATATCTTTAGACAAAATATGATCCGCTGGCGACAAAAAGACGACGATCTTATCTTGTCAAAGTACACCGTCTAATTTTTTTTTTGCTAAAGAGGACGAGTAATAAATAACATGAATCCCTCTGTCTTGCTTTGTTAACTCCGAAGACTGATGAAATTGTCATGAATCACTGGCATCGACTTCACTGCATGCACTCTTGTTTAAGAACATATTGTTTAACTTCTCAGAAAGAGAGCACAAAATCTTACAACAATTGACATATATTACCAATAAACATTTACAAGTTTCTATCCTTTTGTTCTTAATCTTAAGGCTTGTAACAATTACATTTTCCACATTATAACTGTTTTGGAAAACGCAGCCTAACGCTACCTAAGTATATATGATTCATCTGTGCAGAAATAAGGTAAAATGGTCAGTAATAGTGACGAGAAAGAAATCGTTAAATGCCCTTAGAAGGAATTTATTCTTTAAGAATACTGTCTGTGTTTCATGTCTGACTGGCTTAAAGGATTAAATATTTTTCTACAATACTTCTTTTTACCGATACTTGACATTTGCGAGTATTCGGCCCGGTATTTTAAGCTCATTATCGCACACGAGAACAAAGCAAACTGATCACGAAGTAAGCAATAATGTTTGTCATATGCGTAATCAAATTCTTCCAGCTAGTGTCAAGCTAGTACTATAGAAAATGCACTAAGGGCAGTTTAATGAACTGGTGTGTTGACATCAGGATAAATAAACAGGGTTCATATGTGGCTTTTTGGCGTCGTCCGCTAGAGTTACACCATGCACTATACACTTTTCTATAAAGGTTTAAACCTTGCCAGCTCTTTCAACTTGAGCTAACATTTACGTCTTAAAAGGACGTGAGTAATACTAATGAAATCTGTCATTCAACGAAAAATTCGAACAACTGCAACGACATGAAGCACTGTTCAGCAGATCTCGGTCGACAGGGTCAGTTTATCGTACCCATATTGCAATGCGTTTGTTCGGCACCTGCACATACTGAGCTCCAAGGAAACCAAACTGAGCCATATCCCAGCGTGCTTTGAGTGGAGAGCCCTGTATGGTGGCATAGTGGCTCTTCAGCATGACCTCGTTTTGATTATTGTCGAGTAAGCACGGCTTGTGTGCCGAGGCAGGGGACCCAACGTGTAGGCCATGATCGTAGAAGCGGTACGAGTGCTTCACCTTGTTACCCCAGCAGATGATCCGGCCAGTGAACGTCTTGTCTTTGCGAGCGTGCTGGATGATGTTCCACGTGTAGTCCACGTTGTCCAGGGTGTACTGGCCCCACTCATGATCTACGAACATCGAGTTCTTTTTGCTTGGGTTAAAAGCGGCGTAGGCGTCCTCTGATGGCGTCCAGTCATTTCCCGAGCCCACGAAGGTGAACCGAACGGACTGTCGACCGGAAACGAAGAGCAACCGAATGATTGTGTCGTTTAAATGGACTCCGGCGTCTGCATCGCTTTTGATAGACATGTCCACGCTGTCCCGTTGGTGGATATCATGGAACAGGTTTGCAGTCAGTGGATTGGTCTTGGAACCTAGGCACATGCTACCATCTCTGTCAGGGCATACCCAGCTGTAGTCATGGGTTACCTTGGCAACAAGAGTCCATCCTCCTCCAGACGTTGTCATGTCGCAGTATGCGCGAAATGCATTCCGCTCAGGGTCCGTGCCAACCGGATTAATCCAGTACATACCATCACCTTGACTTTCACCTTTGAACAATATTTCAAGGCACGACTTTCTGGGCGGTGAGTTGTTTATTTCTCCCCGCAGGACAGTCTGCAGTTGGTGCCACTGCTTCCGGCTACAGATGCTTAGCTTGCCAGATGTTTTGTCGTACCTCAGTTCACCTTCGAGTCGAGCATTGCAAGGTTCTGATGCAGTTTTGCGAAGAGTTGTTGTCACAGATTTTCTGCAACTGTCGGAGCAGCTGTCTCCTTTCTCGCCCTAAAAAACAAAGACACGAATATTAACCACAATGTCTCCAAAATATTTATCTCATCTGACAGTAAAGTATATAGTTCGCTGTTATTTGATTTTTTTCTCTGCCCCGCGCGGTCCAGACTGATCGCTCAACCTGATTGGCTAAAAGAGTCGTCCAGATAACATTTTTGCCCGAGCCCTTCTCAGCAGCCTTTTCCCTGTTAAAAAAAAAACGTTTTGGCTAAGCGTGTTAGGTTAAGATGCACGAAAATTGTCCTCGTTGTTTTCGTCTATTTGTAGACCTCGAGTTTGTCTCGATGTACATTTACCGAAAGGTGTATAAGGTCAATATTTCTATACTGTGGGCGAAACAAGCTTGTTCAATACCAACTACATATTTTCACGAGTTATGTTTGTATTTTGAGAACCCCGCAAGGCGATTCAAAATGCAAACAACGATTAAAAACAACAGCGATACTTCACACACTTAACTGTCTAAAAAGTGATTAATTATCCCACTGAGTTTAGACCTCCAAACAAAAATGAAGGACGGGAAACACGCGGCGGTCTCCATTTAGCACAAAAAATAACTCGATTAATGAGTAACTATACAATGGTAATATTTGTACTCTTTTAGGGTCTTTTAGGTGACGTTGGATGAGACTATGTTGTACTGATGTTTCCTTTTGGCGCGATTTGGTGGGATTAAAGACGTTTTAGGGGCGCAAACGGCATGTATGTTATTTAAAAACCATTCATTCATATGTCAGTTATGCTAGGTTGTTTTTGGCACTGTTGTAGGCCATTAAAGTCTGATCCATTGTTCCTTTGCTAAGCTACTTTAAAACCAGATTAAATTCTTAAATCTATCTCATTCTTAGACTTATTGCGGGCAACTCCATTCACTTCAGCTAGACAAATCGTCGACTATTCTTCCCAAATATCACGATAAACGAGGCTAGCTCGGCACCAGCTTATAAAGTTTGTGTTTTCGTCTCGAAATTTCTCAACCCCACAGAAAAGGGTGTACAAGAAATAACTTGAGACGGAGCTTATTAACGTGCTAATACTCATTGAAAGGTTAATCTTACGAAGACAGCACGAGCAAAGCTTGGTGATGGAGATTGTAGAAAACTAGAGAAATCTGGCATTTAAAATGAGCAGTATAACTCCTTCCTTTGAGATAATACTTAGACATTGGAAGAAAACGATGTAGGGGACGAAACGACCTCCCACATTCCCCTACCTACTCCTCCCTTATATATACAGTCTATGTTCCAAGTTCGATTCCCAAACAGGAGTCACGTCTGTTGCCGTTATCTGAATCTCGCTCGCCTTGCCGTGTTTTTTTTTTTAAACTGAATCCAGTTTTTCTCCATCTTATCTGTAGTACTGATTTAGAGGACCCTAATATAAACCAGCTACGACTGATCCAGCTTACGCCTTTTTTGCCAATTTAGATGTTGCATGCTTCCGAAGTTTACTAGAAAAGGTTTACTAGAAACCTGACACTCCCAGGGCCTCGGAACCGCAGTGTTATCTCAAGCATCATTCTACCGCAATACATTAAAGCTCGAGCGGCACTAAACTTTCAATACGTGCCAAATACTTGTCCACCTTAAAGGGTTTTTTTTTTTAAATAAAAAGTGGTTATAAAAAAAAAAAAATATATTAAAAAAAAAAAAAAAATATGAAAAAAAAAAAAAAAAATATAAAAAGAAAAAAAAAAAATTCCTAAAATTTTTAAAATTCAAACCCTTTCCCACCCACCCACCCCACCAAAAAAACTTAAAAATTTCAATTCCCAAAAAAAAAAAAATCAAAAAAAAAGGGAAAAATATTTTTAAGTTTCCTGTGACAAAAAAAAAAAATTTGGCTGTTCAAAAATCTGGTAAAATCCGTGACATAGTCCCTTTAAACTCAAGAGGGCCACACGTAAGTGGAACTAATCCGGATATGCAATTTAGTCCAGTGAATATTGCAATGTATAAAGCTCGAAATCGTTTTCAGTAAGCGCCCCTTCATGAGGAATGTTGCTGTAAGCGATGGGCTAGGAGGAGACTTTTCACATGATAAAACGGCGCCAGGCTTAACAAAAGCTACAATCAGTACAATAGTAAAAGTTGAGCTCTATTTATGCTGTTAGAACTGCTACTGGCATTAAAAAATTACACACTGGCTTGCGGGATTTTAAAGAGGAAAAGCCCTACAGCTAAAACCACTCTTACTGGTTTAATACGTTTCTTAATTCTCAGTTGGGTACAATTATTTCAAAGTCACGAAAACGTTTCTTTAGTGGCCATTTCCTTAATTCCTGTAATCTTGATCCTTGAGTTATGTAATCATAATACAAGGGGAAACGAAAATGCTTTTGTTCCATCCCACAACTTTTAAAACATCTATGTGGGCTGTAATCCTAGATTTCCTTAAGAAGGAAATTCCTCAAGGTCCGTTCTATTTCCAAATATAGTTAAAATTTTCATATAAACGCCATGTTGGCTAAAACGTATAAGACCCCAAACCGGTCCCACAGCTGACAGTTCACGAGCTATAAAAAGCTTGATCTATACTTAACGTCCTATCTAAACTAGACTAATGAACTATCTTAAATACAGCTAGAGAAAATAGCTTTAAAGACTCCTATCAGCAAATTACTGAGAAATATGACAAGTGGAATGCAACCAGAATTGATGTTGCAAATTGGTGTATGATCCCAAAATTTTTAATGCCTACAACTCTCAGAAGAAGAAAAACGGATGGGCCTAAAAGAGTTCAAAATTCTTTTATTAGGGTCAGTACTTTGCGAAAACACTACAAAAAAGTTTGTCGAAAGCTTCAATCGTCGAAAGATGGACAGTCTGTACAATATTTTGGGCAGGTCATCTCGATGCCCTCCTCAGGCGGGGGTCGCGCGCCAAGAAAGATTATATCTCACTAATAAACCGCTGAAATCGATACGGTTGGTTTTCTACCTGCCGACGGTAACTAATATTAGCTGAACACACATTAACTCTGTTTTAGTATTCAATAGAAATCTCAAACTTAGTTATTTTGTGTATAGCAAAAGCTTAAACTATATCGATTTCTGTGCACGATAATGAATTAGTCAAATGCGCAGTAGCATAGACGTACCTTTTCGCCTTGGTTTCCTTTATCACCTTTTGGGCCTTGCTCTCCCTGGAAGTTAAAATAAAAAAGAATAATAAATGTAAGGTTGGTTTAGGTTTTTTCAAGTTTTTTTTTTTGCGAGCTTGCAACAATACACTCGCTACACTTTTCTGTTCAGCGCGCAGCAAGAGCTAAATCAACTGTCATCAACTCGGGACATCCCGCGGACAGGAAACAGAAAGTTTCGTTCTTAAAATTGTAATACGCGACCCTTGGACGATGATAGAAGAGAGTGGAATGAATTTTAACTGAACTTCAAAAACTCCCGCTTTCCACCCAGTCTTTCACCATCGGTGCCTCTAAAGGGTGAGAGCGTTCTCCGCCTCACGTAGAAACTTTGCCAGATTTTGGAGGACTTCCTAACCTCAATGCTTTTGAACTTTCGAGTTCCATTTCCTGTAGCATTGTACCGCCTGTAGCCTCTTCCTTTGTATTGCCAGGGTCAAAAGCAATATTTTCGTTAAGTACAAAATAGAAGGGCTGCCGAGCTATATGTAGCTATTTGTTGATATCCGCTTACAAATCATATCACAGAGCTCTTGATCGAGTGATGTAATATGACGATTTAAGGAAATAAACGAATTCCAAGCATACAATGTAAATAACAACTCGAAAATAATTGCTGGATTAGCTGTAGGAGCGCACGACAAATGCTCAATTTAAGATTCGCTTTACAGCGAAGTGTGACCTACCCTTTCTCCACGCAAACCATTAATTCCCGACAAATACACTTCCCCGAGCTTAATCCTGCCCGAGGACAACATAAGCTGGCCACCGTGGATGGGCTTGAGCGTCAATCGTGCTTCTTTGTGCTGCCTTTGGAGATTCGGGAAAATCATACAAGGTCAGTAAAATTAGAAATGAATTACCCGATAATGACTTGAAACCTCATCAAAACTACATCACACCGGCACGAGAGAATCGTGCGACACTGACCACACGGGCTACGGACTCGTAGAGTTTTGCTTCACTTACCCTTGGCGCTTGGATGCCAGTGAAATATCCCACGAATGAAAGGCGATACATAGCACGATGAATCCTTGAAGGAGTGAAACACGCATCTTAACCACTTTACGGCAGACCTAATAACAAGTGAATGGGAGACGTTGACTCGCAAGCCTACACAACATGCAGAGCCTTGATTGGATAATGAACTTGACATGCCCCCATCACTCAATTAGTGATATCTCAAGGAGCGCGATTCGCAAACTGACATGCTGTACAATCTTTTGTTTGTGTAAATAATTAACAGCTCAATAAACACCGGAAATAGACTAATAAATGCACTGATTGAATGCAGGCAATTTAGAGCGCATTTTCACGCGGCTTTCGCACTTGGTGCATTCAGAGCTTATCCCTTCTCAAAAGAAGCCCGTTGTTCGCTAATGACATCTTAAAGAATTGATAAAATTAAGCCATCTAAGTTGACAAAGAACCTTTTCTTGTCCTATGGTGTTTATTAGCCTTGCACATATTCACATTCACATTGGCGGAATGTAGTTTGAAGGACTCCGTTTGAAAAAACACAGAAAGCATCGTGTTATATTGTAGACTAATGACTTAAAACATCGCCAAAAGTCAAACCATCTAATGCCCTTGAAAAAAAAAAAAAAAATTTATCTCTTGGCGCACCTCGATTCCGTCGTAATGGTTTATAAATGAACTAAATTAATCACTTAACACCAACGAAGTGTCTTAGCGCTAATTACCGCCGGAAAGCACTTTACACATTACCTAATAAAATAAAACGATGCGTACTGTTTGAGTATCAGGATTATGGCATTCCCTGGCCAAATTCAACAAGCGACAGGACAGAGCTGTCTTTTTGGCAAATCTCAGTTTCTACATCTAATTGATAGAAATCAAATTAAAATTTGATATTTAAAACGCGCTGGAATGCAAATGGCCTCTTTCACCGGAGATGTCTATTTTAAAGTGGTATTGTTTGAATATCTGCTTTATCGTCGATTGTAACGTACCGCCTTGTTATCCCGTTCCCATTCATGTGAAGAGAAGTCCGACACGTTTCCGGAGTACCTGACCTCCTTTGTGCTTGTTTAGTTCCAAAATAAGGATTTCAAAATACTTTCACGTTTTGAAATTACAATAAGATTTTGTAGACAAGCCCTTTTCTCATTACAACATAAAATAAATATTTTTTCAACTCTTTCTACCAGGGTGGCTACATTACAAGAGTATTTCATTTTGCAATGTAATGAAAAATAAACAGCACTACAAGAAAGTTATGCCCAATGGCTTTTATTTGACATGGTCACACACAAGGGTTTCATCCATAGACAAAACACCCTGTCAGAGCATAATAAACAGCACCACATGAAAGTACTGCTCAATAGCTTAAATGGACTGTGACACGGCTGAGTTGTTTCGTTCCTCTCGCTTCTGTCGCTTTCTTCTGGCCCGTCCTTCTCCCTGCGTCTCCCGGCTTTTGCGCCATCTCTGTGCCCACATCCCCATTGCCCGTCTCTCGCCTCCTCCTCCTCTTTTCCTTCCTGGCCCGTGTCATCCCTCCTCTCACACAGTCCCTTTAACTTTGATACTGAGATTTCCAGATAAAATTGACTACGGCATTCCTTGACCGAGTGGTGTAATGCTGGAACTAAAAGGCTATTAATGGCTAAGAGTAAAAATGCCCCCTAGCCGTCAAACAGAAATGCAGTTAATATCATTGTGTTTATTTTAAAAGGCGACTTGTTTGCAGGTCCTTGAAATTTTTTAAGGCTTTGCATGACAGCATGTTTTTTTATATATAAAAAAGGAAAAAAATTACCAGCTTATCAATATAAACTCTATGAGCGAGGTGGCGTCATACCGAGCTATTTATAAACGAAATTTTACAACTATAACTGATAAGAACTGAGTTCATCTTGTACCAACAACAATATCAGGTACATTTGGACCATGAACACCTAAAGATAGCTACAACGATGGCCTACCTTTTGGCCCTTAACGGTTATATTAGCAAATGCACATTTAGGTGTCGCGAAGACGATCACACGCAGTTAGTCGTTCCAAATATCCGACTGCATTCTTGTAAGTTATATTGATGGTCGATCACTAACTACCGAATTTTTGCGGATGTTTGCACTGCATTCTTACAATAACTAAAATAAGATGATCATGCCACGATATTTTTAGTCATTTTTTTTGCGATGAGCAAAATTACTTCTAATTAAAGAAGACTCCAGATGATCGGTTACTAATGTGGAGAAACACCAAAAAATATAGTACTGAACGTTTAAACAAAAAAAAGGATGGTATATAGGGACGGCGATTGCGCTGGAATTAAGAACGTGAACAGTTTTATAGGGCGAATTGTTCATGATACGCAAACCATGACGCGACTAGTTTAAATTTGTTTACAGGCTTTTTTTAGTTATTGTCGTAAATCTTGAACTTAATTAACTAAATCGCGGACGTCCAGTTTTACGTAAAACTAGGTTCAAACCATGACGCAGCTCATTTAAACTTATTTATATATTTTTAAGTTATTTTCGTAAGACCAGAAATTAATTAAATTACTGACGTCCCGTTTCTACGTAAAAGAACACTCGGGCATTGTTTGTTGCAAGGTTATAACCGTGGCTGTCGTAGGCGGTTTTCCTTGAGTGTCGGTGCGTTTGCTTTGGTTTGCTCTCGCTTGTGTTGGCTTTCTCGCGCCCTTTCTCCCTCCTCCCCTCGTCTCGCTCGCGCCGTTTTCCCGCCTCGTCCGCTCTGTTTGCTTCGTTTTGGTTCCTGTCTGTGTCCTTTGTGTTGGCCGGTTTCTGTGCCCCAATGACTGCTCTAAAATTACAATTGTAATACCGTAGTACGTTCATCAGGGTGCTTATTTCTTTTCGAGACCTTTTGAGTGGGGGCGGTATTTCAAGGCATAATTCAGTTAGGGAACATATAAAGAAAAATAAAGTGGACTAACTAATGTTAAAGTTCTGTTTCAAACACATTTTCACAAAAAATTAACAATAACAAGTAAATGTGATTGACTATTAGCCTTAAATGCGTAAACGTACCTAGTCGAATAAGATTTCTTGTTCGGAAATTGTCATTATCTACGATCTTGGAAAGGGAGGGCGGTGGGGGGGGTCTTAATAGAAAGGGGGGCGTATTATTAAAATAAAAAAACTTTAAGAGGAGTGTATTAGGGAGAGGGGCTTAAAAAAGAGAATTGGGATAGGGGGGCTTTGCAGAGCTTTTAGTATATCCCTCTTAGGGGTATCGAATGGTCTTTTGGAGCATGCAAGGACAGCGTTTTTCTTTGCGAGCACGAGCATTGACCAAGGTTAGCCTTGCGAGCAACGAGCACTTTTCAAAAAGCTACCTCCACTACAACCGAGCTTGTGAGCATTGCAAAATTTTGAGCGACCATTCATGACCCCTCCTCTTGCCAAACGCAACAAAATGAACAAAACAAACCACGGCGGTGAATTAATCAAAACTCGAAGCAGAAACATGTAATCGATGCCAAGCGCAGGAAACGCGCGTGAGCTACTTTAGATTGGTTTTGTTTTCATACTCCTGATCACGATTGGCTGAAAAATCATTTTGTTTGTTCTGATTGGTGAGAGGACTTCTAACGAATGTTTGATCAGTTGGCTGCGGAAGCACAGAATCTGCCACTTTAATAACGAGTAGGGAACCAATAAGAATATTGCGAAAATCAATTAACTGTGAGAACTGGTCTGTCAAATAAAATAGTATATGGGGGGCTAAGAAGTTCTAGTGAATTGAGAAAACTCGGATGAAAAATCATCAAAAGTACAGGTTTTCACTGGTCGAAAAAATGCTCTACAAGTCATTAATTATTATCAACAGCCGGTGTCCTCTGAACACAACTTTAACTATCCATTGATTTGAACAATTTTTACACATTTTTATGGTGGCGAATACTATTGACTGACTGAAAACTGCCCTATTAAAGTCAAGCGTGCATGGCTGGGAAGTCATTCTGAACCACCCGGCCAGGTTTCTCGAAGTAGGGGTACCCGAGATGGTTGCCTTATGAGAGTGATAAATGATCGTCGCAGTGTTTCCATTGCATTGGAATGAGCCTGATCAGGGCTTCAACGGGATATGTCATTTCATTCATTACATCATGTTGCCTTAGTCAGACTGGAAGTATATCAATGGAATTGACGGGTTTAAGTTTAGGAAAAGAGTAGAGAAAATTGTCAGTTAGGTATTTAAAAGAGCCTTTCTAAACATTTAGAAAAAGGGTATAGAAAAGGAATGCAGTTTCTACTGAAGATAGGTAAAATGGGTAACCATTTTCTAAGGAAGGTGTATAAAGGGGTTAACTTTTTGTGTCCAAAATGGCCAAGTTAGAGTTTGGTCCTTGGGGGGAGAGTCTCCTGTATAAAACGTATCCCTTCCCGCCCGGGGTCAGTCAGGCTCGCAGTCAGACAAACCAGCCGAGTGAAAGCTAACTCTAATAGCATTACCATGGTTACAAATAAATAGGCCGACGCACTTCACAAAAAAAGATAGATCCAAGGATGAGCAAAAGTAGTTAAAAATTTTAGGAATTTTGCCCCTGTGTCCCCCGCCCCCCCCCCCCCCCCCCGCGCCCCCCCGCCCGCCCCCCCCCCCCCCCCCCAGAGGAGGAGAGGGAATGGGCGCTTTTCCCTCGCCAATGGCGTGCTCCGTTGGTGATGTCTTGGGGGATCTGTCCTTCACCGGGAACACGAGCTGCAACTCTGGGGAGTTCAGGGAGCATTGGCGCTACGGGCTATGGCTGCTCGCCACAGTGCGCGCCGGAGATGGATAGGAGAGTGACACATGGGCGGAGCGTCTCAGATTCCCTGTGGGACGTGTATCAGTCGCTGACTCTCAGTCTCTGTTCGTGGACGTCGCTGCTTTCTCTTCGGTGAGCTCATCTCTCCTTTCGGGGCACCGGAGCATCTGGGTGTGGGCCATCTGTTGTTCCTTCATGGAGGATTTTGCTACCCTGAGGGTAATGAGCCACATTTCTAAGAAGAGGAGCTTATTAATAATTGGACGACTAATCAGTTTTAGTAATTACCGTCTTGTTTGTAATGAGATTATTGAAATCTTGGGTGGTTTCTTTCTTTATCTTGACTAATAAGCTATATTATTTTTGGAATTTCTACGATCAACGATTCGAATATGTATATAAATTCCTCCGACTTGCAAATTTCCCCGCTTAGGGCTACTTTCTCCAAGAGGCAAGAGTTTTAACGAGATCATTTAGCCGAATGAAGTCAAAGTTAAATTATTGTCTTTTTTTCAGGTTGTTTGCTTGTCACACAAACAAACCTTTATATATTTTTACTGTTTTGTCCCCTTTTTGGTCCTTTTTCCTAAATTAAACGGCCAGGGAGCACTCATGGACGGCTTTTGAAAACTTCAGACAATATGTCTGTTTTCTGTTTTGTATTTCATTTTAGCGGGGGAACAAATGTACCGCATTTTAATTTCTCGATTAAGGGCGTAAATTTGAAAAAATCAAAAAAAAAAGAGCACGATTAGCTTAAATCGATCTTAACCAGCTTTTTAAATCGTTTTTAAAGTGGCGTAGCGTATATAATTGACACACAACTGGAAACTTCCCTTAAGTCAAGAAAGAAAAGTGAGTTATAATGGACCGCCCGCAAGCCAGTCTTGAACTCGAAACTATCGATCGATCGTAGTCCAAGTGACGCGTTAGCGCTACAAATCAAGGGACATCGACTTCAGAAAATAAATAAGTAGCCCAAAGAATGTTCAAAAATAGACAGTCATGCCCAGTTCCCTTAAAGCAACATTCTGTTAACGCATCAAAGCAGTTATGTTCAACAGAATAAGTGCCGGGAAAATGAGTTTACACTTGCGTCTTGTTTAAAAGTTAATTTACAGATAAGACAGTTTGATTCTTTCAGGCCTTCACCCTCGAGATACTTCATTTGAAGATCAGAAAATGGTCACCCCTGGACTAGACGCATGTTATGTTATGTTAAATACAACTATTATGATTAGCTTCAGGCGTGTTTCACTAAAGGTTTTATTCGAACTTACCTTGTTTCTGTCGGTAATCATCGGAGATAATCTATTGATGTTGAAAAATCTTCGGTTTTATGGTTGAGTCGGCTGAAATTTAATCATTAAATAGATATTTTTTCATGTCTCCAGCTCTTAATTAACTCAAGACATCGTTGAATGAGATAGGCGGAAATTAATCCCCAAAATTTTAAATAGTTCTTTCGCACATTTCAGTAAAAGGATTAACAGTACTATCTATATATACATATATACATATCTCAGTAACTTAGTGTTAAGCCAATTAGTTATTAATAGCCGGCACTTGTAGCCATGCAAAGTTATTTTTACTATACATGATAGAGATTGATAGCGATGAAACAGATTAAGGACCGACGGATTTCTTGTTCTCCCAAGCATAACTACAAAGTAATCACTTGCTTAGCTTCGGTTTCATAAAGTGCTGTTAGTGTAGCGGATTCGAATCTATCGAGACTTTTTGCGGCTTTTGGCGTATGGGCGACACACCCAAATTAAGGGTTTCTTTAAAGGGACAATGTCACGGATTTTACCAGATTTTTGAACAGCCAAAATTTATATTTGTGTCTCATGAAACCTAGAAATAATAGTCTGTTTTTATTAAAAATTGCTATATGAGAGCACTGAAACTGTTACCTAGCATTATTGGCTGCGGATGGCGCGGATGGAAACGGATTCCAATTTGAAAACGTTAGGCAAACGTTTTCAAATTGTTTCAGCGCGTCTTCAAAACATTCGTCCCACAAATATTGTAGTATTGAAAAAAAAAAAAAAAAAAAAAAAAACCCCCCAAAAAAAAAAAAGAGGGAAAGGAGAGAGAAAAAAACTCCCCAATTTTAAAAAAAAAAAAAAAAAAATTTTTTAAAAAAAAAATTATTTTATACATATCTACCTAAAAAAATAAATTTTTTTATTTTTTTTTATTTTTTATTCCTTTTTTTTTAAATTTTTTTTTTTTAATTTAAATTTTAAATTTTATATATTATTTATTTGTAATTTTTAAACCGAAAAAAAATTATTTATTTTTAATTTTTAATCCGAGGGCCCCTTGTTTGTAAAATTTTTACTGTTTGCCGTTACCCTCTTTTAATAAAGTTGATTGATTGATTGATTATCGATATTTTTAGCCGTAGCTTGATTTCTATCCGCAAATTAAGGTTATATAATCCTTTAGATGTTCAAAGATATTGTTTTTTTTTATGGGTAAAGTTGCCTTCCACTAATTTTAGAACAGTTTAGACCAAAAATTTGCGAAATCTTCATGACATAGTCCCTTTAACAGGTTACATAGACTTGCACCAAGCCGCTTGTTTGTTCCGAGCCATTCCTTGATTTAGTGTGTCATTCAGTGCTTCAGTATTTTACGCACGAACAAATAAATTCCGCCCTATTTCAAAGCGAACTTACTCAAGTAACTAGATCAGCACAAAACGAGCCACTTGGAGCGAGTCTACAGGTTATATCAGACCTCTCAACCTCAAAGAACCGGAAATCTGGAGATCGAGGTCAAAAAACCGGGAGATTCGAGTAAAAACCGGGAGATTAATCAACTGACGGACAAAAATAACTAAAACCAGGTGCTAATCAAGAGAATGAGTTTTTTTTTTTTTTTTTAGCAACACAAAAATTAACTTCCTTTTCACGGCTTGTGTCTTCTATATATGGGTCTCGATTGTGTGTCTAGCGAACAAACTAATGAAATACCTTTGCTGGCTACGGATTTACACAGAATTGGCGCAAGACAATCGCCTTAGTAAGCCAAAACTGACATTATACAAGAAATTGTATCCTTATAGCTTGTGACTCTGTTTATCGTGAGATTGAACTAAAAGTCGTGAGTCTCACGGCAAAATCGTGAGACTTGAGAGGTCTGTTATATTGTTGCCAATAGCACCACATATTGACTGAAATCTAGTAGGTATCAGTACTGCTGCTAAGGCGTGGGACTCGATCCCTGACTCCGACAAAGGAAAAATAACAAAATGATAAACATTTTTTCCCTTTTGGAGAGAGAATAATCTTCCTGCAATCTGGATTCCAACATGTAAGAAGCTATTAATAAACTGAGCTTTGAACGTTGATGAAAGTATTTAATCAATGAAGGGGAGCTTTAAGACCTCCATACTCGTAATCCTTACACGATTAATCAGTTTAGCTAATTAACCAGCTTGGCTGTAATGAGATTATCGCAATCTTGAGTCGCCGGTTTTTTTTTCTGTTAGTGACGTATTGAAGCTCTATGTATACCTTATTGTTACTTATTTTCGCGGGACTTAATTTTCGCGATTTTCCATTTTTTGAAAATCGCGAAATTAAAGACCCGCGAAAATTAATTTTCAACGATTTCTATTGTATTTTTTATGCTAATTACGTATTTTTGGCCAAATCGCGAAAATTAAGTCCCGCGAAATATTCCCGTTCCATTTTCGCGAAATTAAGTTCCCGCGAAAATAAATAACAATAAGGTACATTATTTTTGGAATCGCAAGAAGTATTCGATTCGAATTTGTAAAAAAAAGTTTAAAATTTCGCCATTTGCAAGAAGGCTTTAGTTTTTTAACGGTTTCAGAAGGACGTCTGCGCTGTTTCTCAATCATTTGGACAACACTTTTTAAAATTCTCTGTTCTATTTAATTTTAGCATGTGGACATGCGTCTAGTCCATTTCTTATCTTCGATCTCGGAGCTCCGTTGTCCATCCCTGTTCATCTCACATTTATTTAAGACCCACCCTGTCAACGGACACTTACATATTCCCAATACGGATTCGTTACTTTTTAAAAATAAAATACTCTTAGTACGCTTATTGTTCGAGTTTCGTGTCGAAGATAAGGCAGAATGCTGTGGTGGATGAGCGGCGAGAGGAGAGCTAAATCTCCGAAACCCCTCGCATTAATTTAGCGTGGTACTGGGATTTGGTAATACCCTCTGACTGAAGATAAACCTAACATGAATGGTAAATGAAGTAAGACTCAGTTTTCCATTTTATAAATACCATAAGATTCAAGAAAAGTTGATTTATAAAGAGACTGGTAAGCCATGCACATCGCACTGATCTATTTGCTTTACGACATTGTCCTTTTTGCGTGTAGCTTGCCTCGGAATTCCGTCAATGGCACAAACCGCAAGGCACGATTAGTGAGCCATACAGGTGTGAAGGGAAGTAAAGCCGGGGTATTTAGTTCAAGGACCCTGAATTGACTAGGTAGATAAGTGTCGCCGTCTTTCGAACTTAAGGGAAAGCTTCTGGCCTATATCCGCTTAGGCAAAAAACACGAGCATTCCTGTTTGTACATTCTGTTACCACAGCAAATTCGTCAGTCGATGATATACATTCCCAGATTATTGACTACTCGGTGACGAGTAATTGAAAATCTCTTCTTTCGATCTGTGCAACTGGCATTACTGATAGCCTCTCAGTTGTTATTTACTCAATCTTATCATGGGCAATGAGAGTCCTATCAAGGGCCGTCGACATATTAAGGTCATTTTCCTGCATTGCATTGCGCATCCTTTCTTCGCAGAATTTTACGTGTAATTAGCGCGCGCACATAAACAAAATAGCGGCTTTTTTTCTATGCGGCTTAGTCCGTGAGAAAGTGTAGCAATCAAGTTCTTTATGTAAAACGAAAATAGATCAATTCCTATGTTTCAAAAATAAATTATCACCGGAAAAGTGTACTTTATCAGTACTCGTAAGGGAACTATTAAGGAATTTTGTGGTATATACGAGGCCCTCGTGCTCCAAAACGAATACGGGGACCACACTTTTTTCTTTCAAAATTCAAGTTCCCTTGAGGTAACCAACAAGTAGGCAAAGTTTGGTTGAAAATCTATGTTCAGTTCTATTTCGGGGCAATGACCTTAACTTGTTCCCCGCTTAAAGTCAGCTAGACGTTTAGGCCGGACACAACCATTTCATCTGCCATCCTTAACATCCACAAGGAATCCGCTCTTCTATACCTTTTCTAAGAGTCACTCTCTGTCTCCACCGCGGTCAAACGACAGAAATATGCAAAAAATAAGAAAAGTACTGCAAAGATAAGGTTTTAATTTTCACAGTTCAAAGTTCGATACATTACCGGTATCCTAAGGGTTTACTAAGTTTTTTGGAGCTTTACTAAAAAAGTTCTACGTGTTTGAAAATAGCGATATGCGGACTTGTCGGCGCCTTTTGTCAAAGCACTTTGGTTTGGATGCGAAGCATGATTTAAAAAGTAAAAACACTCGTTTACCTGAGGAAATGGGATTATGCTTACACTCAGCAACTATTTTATCTATCCTTGCTCATACTAACACTTCAATATGAACAAAAAAAGGCCGAAATAGAGAGAAAAGCTGCCTGAGACGTTAGACCGCGGTGAACTCTCTGTCATAGTTCGCTTGACTGATATTTGATGCTAGCGATCAACATTATTTCACTACGCTTTAAGAACATTAAAAGACTTTATAGATGGAACTGAAGCTTTCTTTTACCTGTTCTGTGGAACGTCTGCGACCACAGTATTCAAAACAATCTCGAGCAACCGGTCAAACGCAAAAATCCTTCCGCGATATCGGCCGCCCCCAGGCTTCATAAGAGTTTGAAGCGAAAATATGAAAGACTTTTGCAAGGAAACGTTATAAAAGAATTGTGATAAACCAAATACGAGCCAAAAAACTAGGTGGATGACAATTATCAAATACTTTAGTCACATGCTGCGAACAAACCTTAACATTTTAGTAAAGTGAAGGATTACATAAAGTCAAGACGTTTATGAGCGAAAGTTTTGGCGGGAACTGCGGCGCGCAGTGCGTTTGAATGTGGACTCGTGCCCATGTTTTATACCAGAGGTGTATTTCTTCTGGTCTAGAAATTTGTCGTTTTAAATAATGTATTTTTGAGATAGTGAGTGAATTTTTTTCTTGACGAGGAGCTTAACATTTTTTTAATTACGCTATAAAAATGATCTATTCGACTGCATGGGAGAGGGG
Organism: Oculina patagonica; assembly: GCF_052425735.1. Classification (NCBI taxonomy): domain Eukaryota; kingdom Metazoa; phylum Cnidaria; class Anthozoa; order Scleractinia; family Oculinidae; genus Oculina; species Oculina patagonica. Next base: position 8,845,407 of record NC_135761.1, on the reverse strand, counting down.
GGGGGGGGGGGGGGGGGGGGGGGGGGGGGGGGGGCGCGCCCCCCCCCCCGGCGCCGGGGGGGGGTTGGCGCCGCGGCGCCTTGTGGTTTGTTTTTTTTTTTTTTTCTTCCTTTTCCCCGGGGTTTTTTTTCTTTTTTTTCCTTTTTTTTCCCCCTTCAAAAACAAAAACTCCAAAAACCAAAACGACACGGAGAGAGGACCCCCATAAAAACAGCAGCGCTGATGTGGCTTCCTCTCTAAATATAGTAATTTATTTATTTATTTATTTTATTATTACAGTACACCGACTAGGCCACCGACGACCAGCTGTCAGAATCGTGATTTTTTTAAATAGAAATCCTAACCCTATTATAAAAGCTAACCACAAGCAACTGAAGCTAAAGTCGGCTAACCGGAGTGCTATTTTAACCTAACCGGAGTACTATTTAGGCTAACCGGAGTGCTAGTTAGGCTAACCGGAGTGCTATTTAGGCTAACTGGAGTGCTATTTAGGCTAGCCAGAGTGCTGGTTAGGCTAACCGGTGTGCTATTTAGGCTAACCGGAGTGCTAGTTAGGCTAACCGGTGTGCTATTTAGGCTAACCGGAGTGCTACTTAGGCTAACCGGAGTGCTATTTGGGCTAACCGGAGTGCTAGTTAGGCTAACCGCAGTGCTATTTAGGCTAACCAGAGTGCTAGTTAGGCTAACCGCAGTGCCGTTTAGTCAGTAGTGTTCTACATGAACTGAGTGTTACGTGGTATAAATATGTCATGAGGTGTCTCGCTATTGTCTCACTACATCAACTGAGTGCAAAATAGTTAGTCCCTATTACAGTACGAAGTTATGAAGTTTTGGCAGTCTTGAGGATACTTGCATTATCCACTCGAGTTAGTTTGCTTTAAAAATCATTGCAAGCTGTTTCAAGTTTCTGGGAATAAAGTCTACAGCTGATGTCTACTTTCTCAAAAAAGCCAAATGCAAGGCGATACTTTCAGATCAACTTAGATTTCTTTTCAAACACGGTCGGCACAGCAATACTTCCCGTGTTGTCCAAACTTCCAAGGTAAACGGTCTCTGATACAAGCACCATGTTGCTATCGGCTGATAGTTGGCGATCGTCCCTCGCCAGCTAATAGTTTTGGTTTGTGATTTCGGTGATTGCGCGTGCTTCCAGGGCAGTCTATCGAAAATTAGACCTTAAGGTCTTGCTTCAAAAGAAATAGTCAATCGATGGAGAAAGCGATGAAACAGATTAAGGACCGACGGATTTCTTGTGTTAATTTCCTTGTCCTACCAAGCATAACTTCTGCTTAGCTTCGTTTTATTGCGCGTGCTTCCAGGGCAGTCTATCGAAAATTAGACCTAAACGTCTAAAGGTCTTGCCTCAAAAAAAGTTGTCAATCGATAGAGAAAGCGATGAAACAGATCTAGATTATTAGGATCGACGGGTTTCTTGTCTCACGATCTCCTTGTTCTCCCAAGCATAACTTCTGCTTAGCTTCGTTTTCATAAAGTGCCGTTAGCGTAGCTGTCGCATAACAATCATAACAATTGAAAATTGGACCGCGCTTGCGTATCAATTCTACTTATAAGCAACTTTTGGATGAGGCTAAGTATGATATGAATTAAGAATTATGCAGATCTCGGAGATCTGCATAATTCTTCATATTATACGAAAGCCGAATTCAATAATTGTTTTATTATTCATTCAAAATATTTCCAAGAGCTCTAAAAACACAAAATGAATTAAAATGGCTACTAACTTTGGCGTAGAATTTTCGCTAACAGTGGCCAATTCCTCCGGTGTCGCTGGTTTTTTGATGTTTCTCTCCTAAAGATAAGCTTTAACAATCAAGTGACTTCCCTTCCACGCTTTTTTGATGTTTTTGCTATCTTTATCATCTAATATTTTGGCCATTTTTTCGTCGCAATGTTGAAATTTAGCGACCATTTTCTCCTTCGGCTGAGCTCTGTACAAAGCCGTTGTTGCGTTACGTCAATCGTCCAATAATTTTTCTATTATATTGGACGATAGACGTCAATCGTCCAATAATTATTACGTCATTCGTCCAATAATAGAAGCGTCTTCCAAATTTGGTCGGTGCAAGCCGGTTAGTTGGAATTAGCCGGGGATTGAAAGCCAAATGAATCACAAACGAAGAAATATTTTGAATGAATATCGAAATTATTAAAAGCTAGCCATGGTATATTGCACTTCCTGAGTTTTGATTGGTTTACAAGCCAAGGTATATGAGCTCATACACCATTGACCACAAATATGGTAGGTGTACGCGTCGGCGAGAACAGCCAGGGAGCTCAAATATTACAATTCTTTGGGCGTTTTTAATAATAATAAAAAATATTCCACTCGTGCTTGCTGGATACGAGATAGTTAAAGCCAACTCGGGGCTACGCGTCTCGTTGGCTGTATCTACCATCTCATAACCAACGCACACTCATGGAATAATTGTCGTATAAAGTCTTAATGTGTTCCTGGATGAAAATTTTTATGCTATACTCTAAAACAAATAAAAGATGGTTTTCCAATGTCCTAAATGAAAATAGAGATCCAGAAAAGAAGCTGTATGCAGCTCAGGCATCCACTAGCAGCTTTTCTAGACCTCAAGCGTGCATCATTTCTTTATTACGTAGCCACTCAGCTGTGCACTATTGGAAATCACTAATCTGATTGGTTCTTCCCACGATTTTTTATTCGCTGACTGACAGAACACAATCATGTTGTTGCTCTTTGAAGGAAAAATTATTCGTAATTTGTGGCTTTAAAATACATAAAATTGTGGGCTTTGGACTGTAATCCTTAACAGTGTCTACTAAAACAATAAAACTACTCGCCCTCGTTTTCTATGCGGCTCGCTGGCTATAGACTCGCTGATAGAAAACTCGGGAACGTAGTCTTATTAAATGGAACATGGAAACCCATCTTCTATTCTATCAACAAACTATAAGTTCGACAAAGAGAAAATACTCTGTTCCCCAAAGGACAAACTAAGTTTACGCAAAACCCTCGACAGGTCATGCAGTGACCCGTCGTCTAGCCCCCTTCACATGTTCAATCCTACCTTCACAAATGAATTCCACCCAATTACATACTGAATCCTACCTGACCTGTTTAAAACAAGTTTTGTCGCATTGTTTTGTTATGACTAAATTAATCGTTTTAAAAAATGCATGGGAAGCTGTATTTTCACTTGACGGTCACAAGACCATAAGTTCGCAAATAAAAAAGATTCGTGACGCAAGGGGGCTTCCCCGACTCGTGTCCATACAGACTACGATTGTTCTGGCCAATTCCTGGAACCACAGTCGTGACGATGTTTCCAATGCAGATTTATTTTGAACAAAAGACTTATAAATTGTTTCATGATCAGTTGTATCCGCAAATGTTTCAGGCTAAACTGTTACACCGCTTCTTATTAAGCGTGCACTTAAAATCTGGTTCTTTGTCTCCCACCGCTTCCCCCACTTCCATCGTCACGGAACATTTTCTGCCTCCCTCCACTTTTCCTTCCTTCATTCCTCTCCACTGATGTGGTGACCGAGCCCCACGCTCCCCCCCCATGTCCCCGTCGCCCCCGGCTCCTCTCCCCCACTTGCCTCCGGAGCCCGCGACGGCGGAGGGCGCCGGGGGTCTCGCTCCTCGTCGCCCTCTCCGGTCGTCGATCGTCCCCTCCTCCACATCGTCTCTCTTCTCTCTCCCCTCTCTCCCCCCCCCATCCTCGCCGCTCGGCGTCCCCCCGTACGCCCATCTGCCGTCGCCCTCCTGTCCGCGGGAGTGTAACTTGTTTGCCAGATATTAATTTCCTGTTTCGTGTGACTATAAATGTCATTAATCAGCATTGTGTAGATTGTGGGTTCAAGGTGGAAGAAATTAAGGGATTAAATTGGACCCGAAACTGAAAGGGTCTTTCCCTTTCGCACCCAAAAAAATATTTTCTGTACAGCAATTGGTTGACTAGTAAACTCACGGGATACTCACGGGACCTTGAGAAACACCACAAAACTGACTTTCCTTTCGCTGTTTTAACAATTCGTGCAAACGCATTTGGAGGAGGACCACATCAGTCAGTGTATTCTTTTGCGGTAAGTCCGTTCTGCTTAAAAATCTTCTTGTGTTGTAAGTCAAAGTAGATATCATCTCAAGTATAGATGGCATTTTAATTTTTAAGGGTTCTCTGTGCAACGACACTGAATATTTCTTTATTCATTTCCGCTAAGCGGTATGAGTCAGATATGCAGTTTCTCAGGAGTCGGTCGTGTTATAATCAATCCGAGACAACAACGAGTTGAGCTTGCGTTACATTACTTTTATTATAGATAGAACCTTTATGGAGTGTCATAAACCACACAGCTTGGGAAATTCCCTTACTTTTTTGGGGACACATCTTCATTTAGAAACTAAAATTTCATGAAATTGCAATAACTTTTGATTTTAATTGGACTTATTTTCCTAGAAACAGGCCCAGACAGAAAAACCGGAAGTTGAACTGAAAAATGACACATTTCCTCTGTTTTTTTTTTTTCATATAAAGTCGAAGTAAAACGAAAAATAGCGCTACAGGTTAAATACTAAAATAGCTAGATTTTAGTTCTAAAAAAAGAAGAGCTTCATTAGTCAAAAAAATTAGATCGAGTGGCGTATTAAAAACGGTTAACCTCAAATTGATAAATTCTAAGAAATTCATGTGACTTTGACAAGAATACTTCTTTTGTAATAAATGAAAGCGATTGTGACGTAAAGGGGCTTCCCCCAAACAAGGTCAAACAAGCTTGTCAGTCGGCGCTGTTTTAGAGTTAGTTTATTGAAATGAATTATATATTTATAGCATGCAGGAATTTGTTTCAGATAGCACAGTCAACTGTAGCCGGTTTTGCCTGATACCAGGCGCTTATTTTGCCTGATTTGAACCTTAAATATTCATTCTATAATTTAAGATGATTTTTTTCTGCGAATTGCACCGGAATTGAAATGGGGCTTCCCCGAACAGTAATGAATTTGTTCGATAGCTCTAATTGGTTCAGCGAACTCACGAGACATCCATGCATGGGACCTCACCTCGAATCGGCAAGTATTATAAATGTTCTTTCTCTTCGCAGGGTTAACAAACACATCTTTGGAAGTAGTGCAGCCGTAAGCAAACTTTCTAGGTAAGTTACGTTCTTTCGTTCTCAATACTTATCTAATACATATGGCATGACTCTACTGACTTTCTAACCGGATGCATGGCACCTGAATTTTCTCGCTGTCTGACATACTCCATTTAACAGCGCATTCTTCAACAATATCATATCTGTTGCGTTCACGAATCAAAAATAATTTCCCTCAAAGGAAAGAGTCCTTTACATAAATGCCTCACTCTGGATTTTAAATCTGACATTAAGTCCATGCATGTTTCTTTACAGCCTAGCAGTTTTTTTCCCGGAAAAGGCTTCTATTCTATCATGTCGAGTCTGCAAAGGAAGTCAGTTTTCAAGTTAAATGAAACAAAACGTTTTTGATTAATTATACTGCTTTTACGTTTAGGTTAGTTCATAATAACTCACAGATATTTCACGTCCATCATGCCATAGATTATTATGAGGGTGCTAATGGGGTTAAAGTTAACTGACTTGGCCAAAAAGCAGTTAATTGAATTTGGCAAAAAATAGTAGTTAACTGATAAATGAAACGTTAACAGTTAAGTGACATTCTATTAATAACTGAATACTATTGTTTTTGTTATAAAAATCACAATTTTTTCCTAACAGCAAAGCTATTTCGTGACATTACCTGTCACGCTGCGTTACAGAAAATATTAACTGATATTGTATTCATTCAAAATATTTTCCGTTTTCTTTTCCTCCCGTTTTCCAGCTACGGCTGCGCGAGTCGGCGTCATGGTATCCTACATCAAAAAACCGATCGCCCTCGTTCCCACGACGATGGCACCTCGTTCCCACGTTACACGACTCTCTGATGCAGAACGACTAAAGGAGAAAATAGCGAGATTTGTGCAGTGACGAGCAGAAAATTACAAATTATTAGAAGACAAGGACTGTTTTAACAAAGATCTCTCAAAGATATTTATGATATCAAAACTATGAAAATGGCTATACCGTGCGTTAGAGTCGTGTACTGTTGATTTATTTTTTATCACTGACGTACTGAAGGAAAGAATCGGGTATGACGCAACAGTTTTCGCTGTAAGAAAGTGAAAGTTAATAGATAACTAAAATTAGTAGTAATGACAATTGGTCAAAAATGTAGTAGTAACTGAATGGCCAAAAAATTAGTAGTAACTGAAATGGGTAACCCCATTAGCACCCTCTATTATTATTTAAGCTTTCCGTGTGGCATGTTTCCTTTCAGTTTTCATGTCGTCCTTTTAAAATAATTAATAGGCGGAACTTTGCAAAAACAAGAAGCTTTCGAAAGCTTGATGTGCAGTGCCGGATAATGTTTTGCCAGTATCGAGTGAAACATCTATCCTTCAGGGAAAAGAATCATATGTGTTTATTTGTCAGAGTAACACAGCTTCAGTACCCAGATTTGATAAATCATGAAATGCATGCAGAGTTTTGAAAATGAAAATTATTGTGACGCAACGGGGGTGCCAGAGTTTGATAGTTTGGCGGACAGCTCCAGAACGACAGCTACGAGCGTTACTGGAATATATGCCTTATGAATTTACTAGTATTTTAATATATCTTACAGTATATCTTAGCAGCAACAAATTTATGTCTGCAGGATTTGGACGAAGTCAAGATGTTGAAGTCTGCAACATTTGTTATTTTCCTGCTCTTCTGCCTACTAGAAGTCGATAGCACTTGCCCTCCTGAAACACAGTGCTTTGGAAATGGCAACTACAACGCGGCAACACAGACTTGCTCATGCTACGCTCGACAGCGGACTGGGCTCTATACGGGAGATTGCTGCGAAAGCATCGGCTGCAAGGCGAACGCGACCTGCAAGCATGGTTACTGTGGACCTGATGGCATAACATGCTCGCGCTGCCAGACGGGATGGGCCGGACCTAACTGTGACAACGTAACGTCGTGTTTTCCCTGGTTCCCTTGCAAGCATGGCACCTGTACGTTTCCCCCTTTTTTCCCCCTCCACCCCTTTTTTTTCTTCTTTTTTTTCCTTTTTATAATTTTTAAAATAATATTTAAACTAAAAAGAGGAAGAAGAACAATATTTATCGACCTACGACTGTGTTTGTCCACCACACTATTCAGGTGAGACTATTATCCCAAGGCACCATAGTCTATCGCAGTAGGGTCGTCACGCGATGCTTCGTTAGGTGCGTTGCGTGACTACCGTCATAATAGCTGCGAACGAGACCGTGGATGTTGGTGGAATACTCCATTAGCTGATCAAGCAGATGAACTGAAGCAGCATTACATATAGCCGAATATATCGGTTCCTCGAGATTAAAATTCACGGGATAACTTTTCGCCTTGTCAGTTCGTGTGTTAGAAGCATTCGTGTTAGAAATCGATCGAATTCAGAACGTAAATGGAAATCTTTACAATCGGATTACCGTATCTAGTCTCAGAATTGATCGAACCCGCGGTTCATCTGAAAAGTTCCTACCTCCAGTGCGGAAACAGGAGGCACTGCGACACTAATTGAGCCACAAAGGCAACAAAAATTACTACTTACTTGTAATTTGCCCTTACGACACATTAGGTCCTCACTGCGAGACCATCAGCGAGTGCAGTGTCCCTTGCGAACACGGACGGTGTACCCACCGACCTGACGTGTGCGAATGTGAGACTAACTGGGGACCAGAAGGAAAGTGTACCACGTATGTGGGTCCTTGCCTTAACTGCAGCGCCACTGGAGGGACATGTGAAGAGGGACCAAACCCCCCCCAAAAAAAAAACCCAAAAAAAATTTTTTTAAAAAAAAATTTTTTTTTTTTTTTCCCCCCCAAAAAAAAAAAAAAAAAAAAAAAAAAAAAAAAAAAAAAAAAAAAGGGGGGGGAAAATTTTTTTGGAATGGCCCAAACACGTGCAAGTGCAAACCAGGTTTGGATATTGTGTTTACTATTGAGTTCCCTAGTATATGGCGTGACTGTTTTAAGAGCAAAGTCACGCTTGTGTTTAATACTTTCACGATCAGGTCACTGCGCGCGGTCGAATACACAGTCAATATGGCAACGAGAAATAGAATGGAAAGGAATAGTAAACAGTTTGTTCCGAGTTTATATTTGTGTTGTGAGGGCTGATTCGGACGGGAACTTTCCTCAGGGATTTACAAGAAAGGACACGGATAAGTCCTGAAAGCTTTGATTCAAGTTTTAAATTAGATTCCGCTGGTGTTAACAAAAAATCTCGACCGGCAAGAAAATATTTAGATGAAATGGAGTTTGCTTGGTCATTTAGAAGTATCTCTTTTATCGCTCTGTCCGGTTGCTTTTATAGCTTACGGCTTATGCGGCGTGTTGGACCCTAATCCTATAGACATCGAGATAACATCAATGGCATGATCAGAAATGCCAACAGCTTCGCTGAATGTAATTGTTTCTGGCCTTAAATTGAAGTAGAACAAATAAGAACTCGTACGAAGTTGGCCATTAGCAAAACCAAACAACGCTTAAGGCCTGGCCAAACGGATATAGTGGACGCAAGTTTTCAGCCTTACTTTCGTCTCCGTTTGGCCAGGACTTGCGTGCACTTGCGTTGACTTGCGATGACTTGCGTTTACTTTGGTCGAAATCAAATTTGCACGCAAGTGAACGCAAGTTTTTCACCGTTTGGCCACCCAACGCAAGTCCGGCAAAGCAAGTTTTGCTGCTTGCTTCAAATACTGAATTGTAGCGCGCTCAGTACAATTTAAATGGCTTTTTTGACAACTTGCGTGCACTTGCGAGTCCGTTTGGCCACCCAACGCAAGTTTGTGCGCAAGTTCAACTTGCGACTACTTGCATCCACTTGCGTTGCCCAGTTTGGCCAGGGCTTTAGTCTTGTTTCTCTTCCGCGTTTTGCGCTGGACGCTCAGAAAACGGAGATTGGGGGCGACTGGACTTAACAGTATTGGATTGTGGGTACTGTCAGCTCAACATTTGCACATGGCATGCATACACCTATGTCACGCAATACTAAGACGCAAGGCATTCTGAATTTTCCTTTCAAAATTGCACTGTTCCATACATTTTTTTTTCATTTACTGTATTAACTCGGACTTTATAATAAAACATGTTTAACTGTGTCTTCTTTTTCTCAGGATTCATGGGTCCACAATGCTCAGTCAAGGTGTGCGACGGATGCGAACATGGAGCTTGTGACGTCACTCCAATAGGCAAAAGGTGCACATGTGACTATGGCTGGGCCAGCCAAGTCCATGTCGCTGGCTTTGATCCCCAACATGGGCCCTGTAACATTCTCAAACTCATTAATAATTTATCTAGTTAAAACAAAGGAAATCAGAACCGTGACGGAGTTTGGAAATCTGATCTTAATTAGCATAAATTTTGACGATTTTATTTTTCCGTTTTCGTTGTAGTTTTAGTTCGTTGAGGATATTCACAACTCGACAGAGTGGTTCATCACATTTCAAAACACCTCGAAGTTCGTCAAAATACTCCGCTGCGCGTCGTACTTTCAACTCTCTTCTCGGTGTTTGGAAATGTGATGAAAAACGCTGTCTCGTGTTTGATATATTACTTATCAGGTACTGCGTGGAACCATGCGTGCATGGAACATGTCCACACGACCCCTTTAAGTGTGAATGCACCCCGCCGTACGTAGGAACAGAGTGCGATATGATCCAGTGTCCAAAGTGTTGTCCACCGCAGACCTGCGACTGCTCCAACCCAAACGATGTCAAATGCTTACCCAGTTGGCACCACGACTGCTGTCTGGTCAAGTCCTGTTTCCGAGGAGACACCTTGGTACACACTGCAACAGGTCTGGTGCCCATCGAGAGTATCAAGGAAGGAGATATGGTGGTAACCCGCCACGAGGGAGACGACCCTTCCGTTACTTACCTGCGTCGCGTCGACCAAGTTCGGAAACGCCTCGTGCCTGCGAAAGATCTCGTCGTCTTCCGAATGCACGACGAAGATATTTGGGTCACGCCCGACCATCCGTTCTTCGAAAGCGGAACACGCTCGTGGATGAATGCCAACAAGGTAACTACGTCGCATTCGCTGCACACCATAAAAGGAAAAGCGGTCAAGCTCAAGCACCACGTAAAGGCTTCGCAACTGTACACGTCATCAGGGGAAGCTTGACTCGTGGCTGTTTATGATCTTTCGGTTGACGAGTACGATCGATATTCTGTCGGAAAAGATGGATTTCTCGTGGCTTCGTGTAACGATTCGGATGATCTCATGACACGAGACAAACAGGTTTGGGGTGAAGCAGCGCATCCAGTCTTTCTGAGCAGTTTGAATGAAAAAGAAGCAGGCAAGGTGAGGAGTTTTAAAACAACTTTTATGACAAACACAAACAAAATTTATTTTTCTCGACCGTCATCTTATTAGTGACAAATCTGGTTTGGAAATACTTTCGGTCATTTATTTTCAAAACTACGAACTACTAACAAGCTATTAAAATAATTCAAACAGTTATCATATAACTTGAGACGCCATTTCTCGAAAAGTTTCTCGGAAAGTGTCAGTTTAATCGATCATCCAAGTTTAAGGCATTTTAACAATTACGGCGTTTCATCAGTAAAACATGAAAAGCCAAGTCTTTTATGAACTTTTCTTCTAGAGAAAAGATGCCCCCAGTAAAGGGCCATTGGGTTATCTGTCCGCTACAAAAGTACTAGCTGTACTTTAACTGAAAAATCTTGTCTTCTTTTTCAGGTCGACAAATATAGCTCGAACGAAGATCACTCCGACACTGGCAGTTCGGGTTCAGGCGTCACCGCCATCGTGGTCGTCGCTGGTATACTTGGTGCTGTATGCTTACTGGCGGTGACTATTTTGATAGTGAGGAAGTATCATCACCAGAAAAAGAGTGGCAGAGAGCTAGAGCCCTTGGTACCCCACATCTAAGTGATGCGTGGCGGGGAAAGCTCAGACGTTGAGAATATATTCTGGGAAGAAAGCATTGTCTTAGAATTAACCGCCTCTTTCGCTCCCGCTACACGTGAAAATTCAGGGCAATATATCCTAGGTAGAAGCGGGAGCCTAAGAGGCAAAAATATTGCAGGCTAATCAGTTAGATGCTGAAACGCTTTTCAGAGCCAGTTCTCGTTTTTTTTTTTTAAATTAACACCGCACCGTTGATTGGGGTGCTTTCACTTGATGCTTTAACTTGTGATCAACCTCTGCAATCAGTTTTTGGGAGTAAATTGCACTTTCCGTTTGGAAAATCCTAAACTACACATCATGAAAAAATGTAATACCCGTCAGCAAAAATACTGACAGCTCGTGATTGTACGGTTGATATTAAAAGCATTTTAATCTAGTAAGATTACTGATAGCTAGTAATTCACAGTGTCCACGTGTAAGAATGATGACTAAACATTTTTCTTGTGATTGATTAGATTATTTTTCTCTCGTCATATCGGCTCACTGCTTGCCACGTGGTATTACAACAGCGCCAGTAGTGAACATAAGGCGAGTAAAAGGGGTATCAAATGGTCTTTGCTAGCGTTTTTCTTTGCGAGCCGAGCATTGACAAAATTGCCTTGCAGCCGAGCACTTTTCAAACCTACCTCTATTAAAACCGAGCATGCGGCACTTGTAAAAATATGCGAGCACGGCAAACGAGCACCCACTAAAATTTTGCGAGCATTGCGAGCACTCACTTTTTGAGGGACCATTCTTGACTCCTGAGTAAACGCCGTATTTCGATGAAATTGTTGCATGTTGATCAGCAGTTCTGAAAGAAATGCCGTTCAATAGTTCTAGCTTATGCGCGTCCGCCTTGTTGTATTAAAGTCCAGAATCTGTGAAGCGACTAGAAGCCAGTTTTGCTTTCTCCTTTTCACTGCATTCCAAATTTTTATAGTAATTTTTGTTCAAAATTGACACTGAAAACCCCTCTTCAGGGAGCGCCAGTAAGTAAACGTTAAAATGTATTGTTTTGTACTGTATTGTTAGACTAGGAACAATCACTATTTTTCGCAGAGTCCGTAGAGCGGGAAGCGAAAAAAGAGAAGCGAAAAACTAAATGACGGTGCGAAAAATGGGGATGAAGCGCGAAAATTTATTTTTTCGCTCCGCGCTCGACGGACTCTGCGAAAAAATAGGACTGCTCGTTGTCTACTGTGTTGTATGCTAGTCCAGCGAAGGTCAACCTCAGCATTCTGTGGGCAAATAAAACATAAGATGTACGGTGTATGTTTGTTTTTCTTGGTACAAACAACGCGTGACGGGACAAGCCAGAGAGAAGTAAAAGCTATGATCATATTGGATTTGATACTAGAATTCAGAAAAGCCGTTGTATATTCGACGGTATGATCGTGCTCTGCTATCTTATTCTCGACGATATTTGGTAAGCGTTGTGTCTATGGCACGGTATAAAAAGTTACACAACACTTTTGTCGTGGTAGACTATTAGTCCATCAGCTAGTGGTGTTGTATGGCTCACTTAAGGGGAACAAAGGAAACTTGTCTAATATTACTCTTTGACTATTAAGCATCATAAAAATGTGTGATAGCAAGGATAAAACGGTAGCTTTCACTGTGTAAATCGAATTTGAAATTTGCTCTCATATCCTTCTTTTGGCCGCCATCTTGGATTTTAAAACAAAACTCCTTAATTTTTTTTATTCGTTCTTAAATACTTACGGATTTTTTGCTTAGATATATATTTGAGAGGTTCTACATATTCGGGACATTATTTTAGCATTGTTTACGGTAATAAAAGCAAAGTACGCAATAAATGAGGTCGCAATGTCCGCCATTTTGTTTTTCAGCTCGTTTTCCTTTTGCTCCTCAATCATCTAAAAAAACAAAATTACCATAAAGGCGTTCCATCGCAATGCTACGTTTTTTCAAGTATACTACACCATTAATCAGTATACCCCAAATCAGATTACATAGCTACGTCCACGCATAAGGTTAGAATAGGGCTCAGTTAAGAGATTGTTGAGTACAGAACAGACAGAATCGCCACACTCGTATAAAGTCCTCCTTCACTGCTGCTATGCTTCTGTCAACTCTTCTGGAGCGGTGAAGGAATTACCGGAAGGGAATCAGTAGCTCTTCTCTAGATTGTGGCTTGAAAATTTCCTCTTGTAACATTGAGTTCGGCTAGTGGAGATGCCTCGCGTGGTGGGAGTTTTCCCGGGCGCCGTTCACTTTTCTCTGGCTTCACTTTCCCTGGCGCCGTGAATCTCATAGCACAGCACATCCACACTCTGACACGTCTTCTCGTACAGCTGATACACTTATGCTTTCGTATCTTTAATGATCACCTCGGATACTGCAACTCCTCCCCGCTAATCGCCATAGCTCGGACGTACGTTTCGTACGTTGGCAAAGCTCCACTTTTCTGGTCTTCGCACCTCTTCCCTCTTTTTTAAAGTACTTTGCATGTCCGTGGGACGATTGCTTTTTAGGGGGATTTATTCAAGACACTTGAATGGCAATGGTATTTTATCTACGCGCTCTCTTTTCTTCGTGAAATAATTTTTAAATCAGCACTTTTTGCTTTATTTGTGGTACAAACAGTCATATTGTGAACAATAATCAGCCGTGGCGACGTCACATATGACATCACGTTGTTGTTTTTGAAACACTAGAATGAACGAAATCATGTTGTTAGTTCCAATAAGTTTTAAATTTGCGTTTGAAAGCGATTCGTTTACGTTAAAAGAATGCAGGAAGCTTTGTAGCTTTTTCACCCCAAAAATCCAAGATGGCGGCCAAATTAAGAAGCCATAGGGGAGCCAATTTAAAATTCGATTTTTAAGTGAAAGCTACCGTTCCAACCTTGCTATCATACATTTTTGTGATGCTCAATAGGCAAGGATTAAGATAAGACATGTTTCGTTTGTTCCCCGAAAGTGAGCCATGAACCCAAATTTTCGGATCTCAGCTGATGGACTATATGGAATATCCCACTTGTCAGTTGTATTTTCTTGGTATACAAAGGCTTGTGTGTATACCGCGAAAATACAAGTGTCTCGTGGGATATTTCATAGTATACCACTCGAAAGCGTTGCAGACGAAAATGTTAACGTTTCGAATGTTGACTCTTTGTCAGTGTAAAACGCCACCTTTTCTCTTACGCTCTTGGCGGGCAAGTAGTTTCTTTAGAAACTAGTTCCCTTATTCTATAGATTTTTTAACTAAAGATCTCCCACCCCGATACTACTCGTTACACCGCGAAAGTGGCAAAAGAAAACTTTTATTTTAATTTTGCGTGAAAAAAACTATTTACAAGACAACTAAGTTTTTTTCGCTGTAAGCACTAGTACGTTTAGTGTGCATTCATTTTCGTTTCAAGTCGCTGTATCTTGTGGATCAACCCGATACATTTCTGTAGAAAGCGCGGGAACTGAGATGACGCCGCGGATTCTTGTGTTGTGACCGCATCGTAATAGGCGGAGTATTCCTCTTCTTATACGATTGTCGCGCTAACAATAAATAAACGGATCCAAACACGAGTTAAATAACAACCCAACCCAAGACAAGACCATAAACGAATTTCGTCCTTCCGAAATGACGCGAAGCCAGGCGAGAGTCAAAGATAGTACGAGCGGCACGTGACAAAGAATGAAAGCTCCGATCACATGAATTGCGGTACGGTGTTTAAGGCTTTTTTCTCTTTGAGCATTTGTCTTGTGACTTTGGGGTCAGTCTGTAGCGCGGCTATAGCTCTCCGATGGCGTTTAATAACTTTGAACATCTTGAGATACAAGAATCCAACGACAACAAAGAAAGCGACGAAACACCAACCTATGGTTGCGGAGAATCGTTTGCCAGTATGATGCAGCCACGTGTTTTTCACAACCAAAATAACTAGCCAGACACACCAGGTAGTTAGCAAAACTTTCAGTATCCTTCGTCTTGTGACTAGCGCTTGATACTTGAAGGGCTTCAAAATCGCAAACGAGCGCTCGAGGGAAATAAATAGTATAACAATGACGGAAAACACGGTGCATATCTGAAGTTATTATTCAACACATGCGCGCGCTGCCCAAATATGGTCAAAATGTTAACGATATCTGTCATCCGTACATAACAGATATCTTGCGATATACGTAGGTTGCGAAGATTCGTCCGAAATCTTGTAAAGCGGTCCATAATTACAGTTTTTCTTTCTGCAAAATGTGTTTCGTTGACAATTTGTTGAATAATAAAACAATTATCCTGCTCAATCTTGCGGAATATCCTCTGATTTTAGCCAACTCGGCCTACGGCCTCGTCGGCTAAGTATCAGGCGATATTCCGCGCGATTTCGCAGGATAATTGTTAAATAAACGAGTACAGCTGAAGCCAAGACGCAGTTCACATTGGTGATAACAATTTGCCATTGATACGCCACGAAGGGAGGTACAGCAATAACTCCTGTCAATAGATCCACGGAAGCCAAGGCTTCTAATAAAATATTTGGGTTCGTAGAAAATACTGGCTTGCCATGAATCGTCAATAATACCAACAAATTACCTCCGACAGATAAAATTCCAGTGACGATGCAAAGAATTCCATTCAATATAAGCGAAATCAGTAGAGGAAACGTTTCTTGAACTCGTGGCACAAATGAAAGGGGGCAGTCCAAAGTTTGGTCGGAAGCAGTTGCCATAGTTGTTTTGACTCGCTTGTTCTTTGACTCGGTATGGTATTGTGGTATATATCTAGCGCAGTTAGTTTTAACAAGTTAACCGGAGGTCACGCAAGTCAGCATTATTTTGGTTCTGGCTTTTGAGTACCGGTTCACAAAAGCCGATGCTTAAGACCAAACAATACACTACAGCTAATCACGGCGCAACGGTACACGAGGACAAAGCTGTCATTGTGACATAGCCGCCTCTTTACAATTTCAACACAAAGATAATAACAAAAGAAATCTATTTTAAGAAACTGGCTTCACTGCAAATCCTAGGGGAGACCTTGTGGCAAAATAAAGTGACCATTCAACAGGTTGAATTAACGGAAACCCTCAACAAAATCAACTGGTTAATCAATGACGGGAAATTGCGATAAAATTTGGGTATCAATAATTGCCAACGAGACAGCCGAGCCAAGAGGCGAGGCTGTCGAGGCGGCAGAATCATAGAGCCGTGTGCGTAAGAGTGTATAGGCAGAGAAAATCTTAAGTTCTGCGTAAGGGACTTCTTTTTTGACCATATTTGGGTGTAAGTAAACCCCATATTTGGGTTGTATTGTTCTTCCAAACTGGTTCCCAGTCTCTCACTCCTTGCTAGAGAGCAAATGACCAAAATGGCGTCCACGCGGCTAGCTGTTAAAATTTTCAATGTGGTCATTTATCCCTTTACCGATAAATACACCTTTAGGGAATTATAAATCGAAAGAGAATACCCTACAGAATATTCGGCCGCCGAAAAAATGAACATCAAGGTCTTCAAAGTGATGAAATAATCTTTCGACTTTGGAGTCCTTTGATTTACGATCGAAGAGAGACATGAAACTCAAAAGCGGACTGTTGACTTCAAATAGAGTTTTCTTGGCTTATGAGAATGCTGAAGTCGGATAAATGCTTCCTTTTAGTGTTGATTGTGTCTATAGTAATTGTTTGACCGATGATTTATTCCAAATCAAATACCGTTTATATTTTATTTGGCACGCATTTTCGCTCCGCGTAGGAATAACATCAATACAAAGCGACGCTCACTAAAATTACTGCATGTCATACACACAAGAAAGTCAAAAGTTCTTTTACTTCTAATGGCAAATGTAATGTTAACTTGAATAAAAATTTTGTCTCCAAATAATCCTTAACCGTTCAAGTTTTGTTTTCTGTTCAAATTTTTCAAGTTTTGCGTAACTGAACGTGGCACGTGCACTTCGAATGCGAGACTGAAATCTGACCCCTGCATTACTGTCTCTGATTACTGAAAATTATTTTTAAAAAGAATCTTAGCAGTTTTGATTTTGGGATTTGATTTATAAGAAGTTCTTGAAATGCAACTATCCCTTTTGTGGACGAAAACATTTTAACCATCGCGTGTTGTATTTTTAAAAAAAAGTGATTAAACCTCGTTTATTGCCTACATTTTGTGACATTTTAACGTTGAAAAGAATTTAAAGATTTGTCAAGAGTTATCAATCTGTCAAACCCGTAGCCTGCGTAGCAGACATCTGTGTACGTTTTTTAGTGTGTTTAAAAAAGTGCGCGATCGCGAGAATACGCGCGCTGGAAACTACGGCGCCTGCTACGCAGGCTATCAAGCTTGTTTCATTTATGAACACCAGAGAAATAGCATTTTTTCGCATATTACCTAAAATACAATTTACCACATTTTGGTCATTTCAAATATAGTTCTATCAAAAACCATTCAATATCTGTTCTTATGAACAAACATGAGTATTTCGCTCGTTGGCACTTACCGATAGGTACAACTAGTAATATATGTATATGTGGTCATGCAAGTAAAGATCCTTGTTTGTTTGTTGTTACACTCATTTTCTTCTATATTAATTAAAGAACGTCTAAATCATCGCGGACGCGAGGCCAGGAAACGTATCAAAGAGCATTGTTCGCCGTAATTCGGTGTTCCAAGTTGTTTTGACTTGCTTGCGCGGCCTGCTCTCCGTGATCTGGTGCGGAATGTCGCACCAAACAACTTTCGGTAAATTTTAACTCATTTCCACTCTCAGCCTGAGGTATGTTCTTCGCATGTTCTTAAAAATTTGGCCAAACTCAGCCTCAACGTTCTTATAAAAAAATTTGGCTAAAATCTGTGGCACAGTTCCTTTAAATCAGGACCCCCGAATCAATGAGGTTAGTCTAGTCTGCTCGTAATATGAGCTGCAGTGGCCATTTTAAACTTGTACTTTAATTTTTGCTTGTTTTCACAAACTATTTAAAACTCGCCAAGTAAATCTTTAACTTGGGATAGTTTTTTACTTATTTAATTTAATTTGTTCCGAACCGACCACTTTACAATTTCAACGCCGCGACCGTGAAGTCAGAATATATAAATTAGAATATTTTTTTTATTGTACTAAACATATAAAGTCAATAAGTTAGCGCTCGAAAGCCCTTAATTTATTTACAAGATTTTATAATTTTTACAGTGTCTTATAAAATGCTTGTTAACAACACATTTTGTCAACAAAAATACTTCTATTTTTACACAAGGCTTCACTACTTCTCGGGTGGAAACATCCTATCTTGCGAGGTCTCAATAGCTCTGTATGTACACGTATGTATGTACAACAATGCATCGTTGACGTTCATGGCTGGTAGAGCTTTACTCGGATGTTGGATAAAATGGATTGATTTTAGTTGAAGACCGGTCTATAAATTACTTATTCGTCGTTATACAAATCCAGAAGTGCTTCTAACGCTTCCACAGTG
This sequence comes from Oculina patagonica, assembly GCF_052425735.1. Taxonomy (NCBI): domain Eukaryota; kingdom Metazoa; phylum Cnidaria; class Anthozoa; order Scleractinia; family Oculinidae; genus Oculina; species Oculina patagonica. Next base: position 8,826,975 of record NC_135761.1, on the reverse strand, counting down.
ACTGTCAGTGTTCCAATCTCAGAGTTACTCTCAATGTCGTATACTGCAAAACAGATACAGTAAAAACCACATATAAGAACCTAAAATTTAAGAACCTGTTAGGCTAAAATTTTCATTTTAAACCCCTTTTTCATAAGAACCTATTTAGCCTAAAATTTTCAATAGGTTCTTCATTATTTTACAAAAATAAAGGCACAGACGAAATGAAACACAGCATTTTATGGACACTGCAGCATGAAAGACATGCATGCTAGTACTTTGAAAAGATAACTAATGTATGGTTATCATCTTAACTGTATTTTAGATCATTTTTTAATACACCAATATATTCCATATCACATATGCTCTGTAGTAGTTATCTGTGCTGATCGCTAGTGCCCCTATTAAATTAAGAACCTATTAAAAACCTAAGTAGCCTAAAATCCCACTAAATGTCATTTCTACAAGAGCCTATTTAGGCTAAGTTGAAACATCTAGGTTCTTATAGGTGGGTTTACTGTATTCAATAAGGTGATACAACATACTTGTTTATTGGCTAAATTTTAAAGGGACTATGTCACGGCTAATTTAATTTTATGTTATAAAATTTTGTCAAATATTCGCTATGAAACTAAATGTTTGCAAAGAAATTAATTCTATGATTCTAAATGAAAAAAAAAAAAAAAAAACATAGCTTCATTGCAGCCAAATGTGTCTCCCAGGCGTTATTACCTAAAGTTACAAGCAAACAAGATTAACTTTGAAAACTGTTCCGCCGGACCATATTTCAAAAACCCACATCGCAACCCGTTTCAATCTTCGTCGCTTTTGGCCATCCGTTCCTTTGTATTTGCTGTGTTATTGAAATGTTCCTTTACTGTTTTTTAAGGGTATTTTATATATTTAAACGAATTTGATGGACATTTTCTATACCTATGTTTGGCTTAAAACCGTGACACGGTCCCTTGAAGTCTTGCTGGACTGAGACTAACAACAGCTGTCAGAGATTGAAGTAATAACATTCACTGTATGACTTACGTTCAATGTCTTTGTCGACGAAGTCCTTTCCTTCATTTAATATCTGATGACAAGAAAAAGATTACAAAACGGTCTGGCAAATAACTTAGGAAGACTCGTTCCATAGAATGGCAAATTGGAAAAGTTCAAAGAAAGAGTAAGAAGTAGGAGTTGATGGATTCATTGACAAAGACGGCTGGAAAGAACTGTTAACACAGGGAAATAGTGGGTAAGAAAGGGAAAAAGGGAGGGGGAAGAGGGGAGATTAGGAACAACGCAGAATTGGTGGGGATGTGGACGAGGTAAGATTAGGCGGAGTCGGGAGGGGTACATTTGTAAGTGGGGGGATCAGGCGGAAAGGGGGAAGAAGGGAGATCAGGTGGGATGGGGAAGAGGGGAAATTGAACAGGGAGTGGAGATCAGGCAGCTAAGGGGAAGGGGGGAGATTAGGCGGGTAGGGGGAAGAGGGGAGATTAGGCCGGGACTGGTTTGCTGACAACGCTAAATCTCTGTACTCTTTTAAATTAAAGCTTAGGGATCGTCTTCTTTTAAACTTTTGATCATTATTTATTTAGTTTTCAATTTTATTTGTAAATATTAGTGTTAAGTAGATTTATTTTTTATTGTAAATAGTTTCTGAAAAGCCCTATGGGGAGATTACTATTAAAGTTTTTAACGAGAGATGTTTGTTATCTGATTTACGGTGGTAAGAGCGGCCAAGAGGGAGGGGCTGAAAGTTGAGTAAAGGATGAGAGTTGCACGAGGATTTTCAACCCTCAGCGAGCGAGAGCCATACAAGAAAAAACTATCAACAATGTAGTTGTTGAGCTTTGAACAAGAAGAACATAGCACATCTACCTATACATGTGTATTTTAAATAACGTCAGTGTCCTAAAGCTAAATGACCCGGATGATGTGTAGGTAAGGTACCAACCTGCAGGAAATCCACTGAGGCATAAGCCACATCAACACAGTCGCCTTCATCCTCAGGTGGATCACTGACTACAGTGAACTCCAGTCTATAAAGAAATACAGCAGTTAGTTTGGACGATCACGCACGGCGGACAACTGAGTAGGTGTGCAAGATGCATACACTCAGCAGAGCTGTGCTCTAGCAGAGTCTGGGTGCCACAGGCGACTTATTTTTTTTCTTTGGGCTATTTGTATAACTTTGCTATCATGAAAGTTTTTAAGAGCTGGGCACCCAAGATTTCTTGCATAAGAGCCTTTGGGCACCGTGCAATTATTCAAGAGTACAGCTTTGCACTGATTTCAGGAAGAAGATTGATTAGCTTACAAAGGGAAAGTCTCAAACAAACCATAGGTGCCATGTGACACATCTAGCCAGTCTGACATACAGTTTAAAGAAGCGAGACAAGAAATAGAAGAAAATGTGGTCAAAGAAACAAATTATCAAACAGACAAAAGAGAAACAGACAGACAGACAGACAGACAGACAGACAGGCCGACTGACAGACGGACAGACAGACAGGCTGACAGACAGGCCGACAGACAGACTAACAGACAAGCAAAAAAAAAAAAAACATGAAAGAACAACAATTAAACTGATAAACAGAAAGTATATCAGAATATCTCACTTTATATCGTTGGACAACATGTAAATCAGGTAATTTCTTTTCGCTTGATTTTTCTCAGCATCCACATGAAAAACTGAAAAACAAAAGAACGTCAGAGAGAAATATCAAAAGCAAGCAATGTATCAGTATTCTCATACCAATTACGTCAAGTTGCCGGTGCCCATTCAACACCTGGGTGGAGAGAGGCACTCTGGGACTAAAGTGTCTTGCTCAACGCAGTGATCCTGGTAAGGCTCAAACCCAAACCGCTCGACCTGGAGTTTAAAACGCCGACCATTAGATCAACGGGCCCCCACATATTCTTGATATTCTAACAAACACAAAATCTAGCGGATTGGGTGTCGTTTATATTGTATGTTTCCAAAAATAAATTGTACCCGTGTCGCAAAAACACTACGATGAGTTTACGGGATATTCCGGCTGTAGTTTAAACTTTAAAGTTCTTTTTCACAAAACTGTCTGACATTTCCACTAGCCATTTAAGCTAGTGAAAGCCCAAAATCTACTAGCTTAAACTGCATTTCTACTAGCCTGTGGCTTGTTGGCTACCGTTAGTCTCGAGCCCTCAAAATTGTACCAGTGTGGTTATAACACTACGGTGAGTTTTACGGGATTTTCTGCAGTTGAAACTTTACCTTTCTTGAAGTTATATGATATAGGCCTGTTAGGAGGAGGCTTTGGTAAAGAGATGGGCGTTTCCAAGTCAGCAGGATCATAATCCAGGAACTTGTAAGCAACAAACAGTTGTTTAACGTTTGGATCATCCAAGATTGGCGCTTCTGAGTCGAGGGTGAGACTTGTGACCTGGATGACCACTGTCGAGGCAGGCTGAAAAATCAATACAGTGGAACCCCGTTAACTGAATACGGACACCAAGGGGACAAGTCGAATTGTCCGTATTATCGGGGTGTCCGTATTAAGCGGGTTCTCAGAAAAAAGTCACAGATACATGTTTTATCAACACAAAGACGAAGGCGAACGTTCTTACGGCAACAAAACGTTGTTTGATTTTACTCTAACTGTAACAAATGCAAACTGTGAACTCCCTGACTAAAATTAATAGTTTTTACGAAAACCTTACGATCTAGTCAGACACTCGAACTACACTTTAATGAACTCAACAGTGGAATTATTTGAAAATGTCGCAACTTTACTATATACAAGAAATAAAACGCATTTCAACAGCAACCGAACGTTTTCTATAAAGTTTCCTTTGTAACCGAGACTCTAACCGTAACCGTTCTTAAACTCTACAAACTCATTTAAAAAGTCGGTAACTTAACACGGAAGCTTTGAGCTTGCGACACAACCAGGCGGGCTGAAGATTCGACAAAACCTTCGTAAGTCACGCTATTACGCTACTCTGTGAGAAATCGTTTTAACTCGTCAAATTATGTCATTATTGGCAAGGGTGAAGTTAGCAAATAACCGCGACAATGAAAATTGTCAGTGCACGGATAAACAGTGTCCGTAAAGCGGGGTTGACAATGTATGACAGTGTGTCACTCGGGACACGGAAAAGTGTCCGTTGTCCGTATTAACGGGTGTCCGTATTAAGCTGGTTAATTTAAAAGAAAATGTATGAGGTTTTCGTCGGGACCAACGAAACTGTCCGTAATACCGGGGTGTCCGTATTAAGCGGGTGTCCGTAAAGCGGGGTTCCACTGTATTAAAAAAAAACTTATCTAGCGTCTGGCTTCATACAATAACCAAATTCAAGCCCCTAAAGTAATAATGAAGTTTTAAGGTATTTATATTCAAACAAATCCTAAAGCTGCCACTCGATAAAGCTTTGATCTACACAAGAAAACGTTTGGTCTGCAGTGCAGGCTAATTTTGTTCGCGTCTCGCCGCCATCTTAGAGTCGCAAAGCCCTGGCTCAAAATGCGCTCGTTCGCTCAAATTGCCTGCACTGCAAGCTAGAACTGAAACAATTTTGACGCGCATATTTATCATAGTTTAACGCTTCCTGGCCAATCAAAATTCAATTAGTTAAACTGGGAGGCAGCCACGTGCTAGTTATTGCACGTGCATCTTGTTGCCTCTGTGATTGACAACGAAGTTCGGAAACCAACAAAAAGAAGCTAAAAACTTGTCCAACAGTCAAAACATTTGGTGAGTGGCGAGGCTCTTCACATATGCAAGCTAACAGCGTCTAATGGTAAAATAAGTGGACAGCGGTTAACTTACCTAATCAAGTTCTATTTCATAAAGAAACACCCTGAATTTTGCTTCAGCATTCCCCTTTGAGTTGAGAAGTGCAGACCTACCTGTGCGACTGATTTGGCGCGAGAATGTCTCGGGGAAACCACCACAGCTTCACTCTCACTGGTCTCCGCTCCACTTTCACCAAGAGGGTCTCCTTTTTCCTCTTCTTTATTATTTTCCTCCTCCTCCTCCTCCTCCTCCTCCTCCTCGTCTTCTTCCTCTTCGTCGATGTCCTCCTCTACTTCTTCTGCTGGTTCTTCTTCTTCTTCTTTATCTAGTTCTTCCTTGGACTCCGCCGCGGGAATGGGTAGGTCCACTTCGTCACCGAGTGTTGAATCGAAATCTAGTCAGCAAAACCACACAGTATAATTAGCGCAAGTTTACACGAAGTAGAACCTGATTTAGCGAAGTCTGCTGACCAGTACCTGACGCTGGCTCCTCAAACATGGTGTCTTCACTGACCGCCGCAGCTTCAGTCGTCCGTCTCATTTCTTCGGCTACAAGTGCCTCGTCATTCTTAAAGATAAATTAAAGTGTTAATGAATTTTTAAAGTAAAAAGCTTGCCGGTAGGTAACAGGATGAAGTTGCTGAACCCAACCCAAAAATGACTAATCACCGCTGTTACGAGCTCAGTGGCTCTTTCTTAAGGATTTCTATGTCACGATGCGAGGCCTTACACGTATGCCGTGACACCAGTCATGAAAGAGATAGGTAATGTCACGAAATATAGTCATTTTTGGCGATGTACAGAGGCCAGCGCTTATCTTCGGTTTTTTCGTACCATGAAGCAGCTAGGAATATTTCTACTACCCCTTGGATGGAATGCTAGTCCATCGTAGGGTTACCACCAAGCAGGTAGCCATTTAAACTCTTAGCTGAAGAGAGTCACCGTGAAAGTTAAGTGTCTTGCGCAATTTTTAGTCAAAATGCAAACTCTTTATTTTTACACATGTCATGTTTGCAAACAATTCATTTTGTCTTTCTAGGCCCTGCAAACAATTTCAAAAAATAATGGTCCGACCCTAACCATAAGGTCACCGTGCCTACCCTAATCTCCCGTTTGAGTCATTTTCACAGTACCTGTTCACTCTCGGAGGTCTCGGACTCGGTAATTTCTCTTCTGGACTTCACCTCGCCTCCAGGCTCCTCCATTGGCTCCTCGGCCGCCTTGGCCATCTCGTCAATGGACATTTCCTCCACTGGCTTCTCGGGTTCAAGTTTTCGGGTGCGCGGGGCAGGCTGGGGTTTCTTGGCTGTTGCCTCCACCAACTCATCTACTGACATCGACTCCAGTGGCTTTTCTCTTTGTTTTCGGACATCGAATAAAATAAATTCAACCAATTAGCAAACAAAGGCAAGGTGAAAAAAAAAAATTAAAACTCGCGCAAAAGAGTAGTTTTAAGTAAACCTAAGGCAAAGGGTATCGATAAAATTGAAGTCTCATTGGCTTGGCAGGTCTCTCATGATTTATCGAACAGAAGAACGGCGGCAAATTTGAAATCTGTGTGGGTGGCTTGTTAAATAAAAAATTCTCGTATCAATTTAACGCGTTTTTAGTGATACTTTTTAATCTCGACAAAGTGATGTGATGTCGCTAGAAAAAAGTGGATCATTTACAGTGTTATAAGAGAAATGTTGAACTAATTATTGTCCAAATTCGCGAAAATTGTGTCTCCAAATACCGCTCTTCCATAATCATGAAAACTTCGTGTAATGAGGTACTATGTTATTTCGTCTGTTATAATGCCGTTGATTTTTCGGCAAGGTGAAGAAGAGGCGAAAAACCCGCTGGCTTCGCAGGTTCGAAAGATATTCAGAATATGTCAAGTCGCTTTTCTCGATTTGAGCTTCTCTTACGATAAATTTGTCCGCAAGAATATGTAGTGTAACTTACTTTTTCCGCTCATCCATTTTTGGTTCGACCTTTTCTAACAGGTCCGATGGTTTTCGTTTAATCTTCGCCAGCTGAGCAGGCTCTCGCCTTGCAACCTTTTCTTGGCGCTGCTCCTGTTTAGGAGTCGATGAATCAACAGGCGAGGGCGGTTTCTCTCTCTTGCTCGGTGACTTGACAGCGGATTTGTATTCAGGTTCACTGTCAGAGCTGAATGGTTCCTTATCCTCGGGCACTTGCATTACTCGCTGAAAAACAACGAAAAGGAATCATGGTTGTTTACCCGTTAGCAAAAAATATCCGGAAATTCTGTTCGGGATGTGAATTGTTAGCGAGCGAACTGACGGATTTCCGAATGTTGTTTCGGCGGCATGAAACAAAAGACAGAAAATCGTCTGCGTTCGCAGGCTAGTAAATGGTAAGATAATTTTGGTTTTGACTATTTTGCGTGACCGGAACCAGCCTACAGATGTTCACTGCAATGTTTCCTGTTTACAACTGTTTGGAATCACCAATTTTTTGCTATGTATGAAATTAAGCCGTTCATCAGAATATCGCATGATTAATCTTCCCAAACCTAAGCGGCATATGAAGCACACAACAAGTTTTACAATCAGGTGAACATCAAAAGTCTTCAAATTACTGATAAAAAAACAAAACAAAACAAAACAAAACAAAAACAAAAACAAAACGAAACAACAACAATTTAACTTAACAGAAGTCTTATAGTAGAGGGCTTTATAAACGAGAGAGTTCTTTTATAACAGCAAAATCTTAAATGTAATCTCATTAATTTTTTTATTGGGACGGCTTATTATTAAAATAATTTTTGACTCTAAGATTGTCATATTTGGGGGTGGGGGCTTACTTGACGATATGTTACTGGTAGTAGGGCTTGAGTAGTCAAGAAGAAGTACATACCTGAGGCGCAGCGCGAGGCTTGGCACTAGCCGGAAGATAAGTATATCTCCATTTCAAGTAAACATCGATTGTTCCATTAACACCTCCGGAGGCCTGAAAAATTCAAAGAAGATGGGAACTTAAAATTACGTTCGTTCACGTTTTCAATAGTTAATTTTCCCTAACTCTCGGCCATTATTGTTTTAGCCTTCTATTTTGTTTCTTGCTGTGTTCTACCTTCTCAGTAACTATTAATTTCGATTTCAAGCGAATTTCATTTGCTCACGACAAAATGACTTAACATATACACATTAATCGGCTGAACATAAAGCGCGAAAGCAGGGATTGCAGGGATATTTGCTCGCGGACATTACTTGTTCCGAAAAGCCAGGGGTATTCCGAGAACTAAGTACAAGGGAAATCGTGCGCTTCGAAGGAAAGTTTATGTCCGCGCTACTTCAAATATTTTTCTACTAGCTCTCTCTTTTTGCGAGATGTAGTCCAGGATGTAAAATTTCTTAATAATTTCGAGACTGTTCGTTGAACGTTGAACGCGCGAAAAGCATCGCGAAAGATCTAAACGCAAGCGCAGAAGCACCAGCTCTTTCAAACATTCAATTCTATCCGATCTAAAAATTGAGTTGAGTCGAAAATTGAGGAACGTAGGAATGGTGAAAATATTTGACTTACCTTTTGTAGTTCGAAAGTTCCCTTGATGGTCTTGTCATTAGCAAGCGTTATCAACGGCACTTTAGCGAGTCCAAGGTAAACTGCAGGCTCGGGATCAGCATCATCAAATACAAAGATCTCCAACGCCTAAAAATTACCAAACAAAAACCCTTTCAGATCTAAATATTAAATCTGCTTACTGATAGCCATACATTCCTTTTTAAGTAAGTTGTGAGAATTTGGTTGAACACTGCGATAATATCCCTTCATTGGCGATTGTTTTTGTTCACATCACTTTCGAGTGGGATTCAGTCAGATTGGTCAGTGCATACAAAAGCGCGGAAAAATTCACCTAAAGCCAAGTTCTGATTGGTTTTGTTTTCGCACGTGATTGGTCAGAGCACGCTGCACGAGTTTTCTTAACCAATCACCTAGTGAGCACAAACAAAACAGACACAAACGCGCGAGAGAATTCACCTTAAGCCAAGTTCTGATTGGTTTTGCTTTTGTACGTGATTGGTCTGAGACTCTGAGAACATTGCACGAGTTTCCCTAACCAATCACAGGTTCTGATTGGTTTCATTTTTGTACGTAATTGGTCAGAGCACGCTGCACTGTTCGCGCGGGAAAACCCCGCTAAGCCAAACCGAACAGGTTTTGGTTTTGCATGTGACCGTGGTACACACACAAAAAGAGAAAATGAAAAAAATACAGTCAACTCTCTCTAAAACGGACACCGTCGGGACCGGCTCCAACTGTCTGTTTTAGATAGGTGTCCGTCTTATTGGGAGTTTAGTTACAGTAAAATGACTGAAAAACGGTAGGGATGAGACCAACACCAGGGGCCCGTTTCTCGAAAGACCCGATAACTTATCGGGCCCGTTAAGCCATTCTTAGTTATCTGTATCTTAAAAACAGAGACGTGTATAGGCCTGAAACTTTGTATGAGGGGAACTTCCGTTGATATTAAAAATATCATGGAATAAAACAGCTCTATAATCATAAGGTTCAGGATTTTGCTTTGGCTTTCCGGGTGCGAAAACTTATCGGGACCTTCGAGAAACGGGCCCCAGGTGTCCGTCTTATAGTGGTGTCCGTTAAAAGAGAGTTGACTGTAATACTATTCCAGTAAAGCTGTATTACCGCTGCCCTGAGGTACGTATCAAGTTCAGGTGTCATAGGCATAGGAAATGTCTTGATGTCATTAAACTCAGGCGTGTTGGTGTTCTGTACGATGTCTGTATCATGATCAGCAAAGTCAAAGAAACGATAAACCGCGTATGGACTGGGCTGAATTCCTGCAAAACAGACAAAGAGCAAATTAATTCTACTCTGTTTTACGCTTACCACGGGTGGAGGTGAAAAGTCTACTTTGATACTTGGAAGATTGTCAACTTTAGATGAGAAAAGCTGCTGCGAATTTGGAAATTTGACGTTTTGAGCACTAGCTTTTCGTCGTTGCTCCGTCAAGGGGCTAATACTCGAAACGTCAGCTTTTAAACCCTAAGGTGCTTTATAATAATAGTTTACCTTTATCAGCTTCAAGTTAACATTTAATTAACTAAGTGTTTGCCCGCTCACCGACCCAACACTACTGTTTCTTTAGAAACTAACCACTCAGTTTATTAGAACGCCAAGCTTGCACAGAAGAAAGTGTAAACAAATTTTTGTAAACAAAATTTAAGCTATAGCGGGGCTGTGTTATGGAATAGTTTATCGAGAGAAATAAAACTACCAAACTCTCTAAATGAGCTTAAAAATAAATTGAAAAAAACACACCTTCGAAAGGGCGATCGACTAGCATTTAATTACGTTCGCGCAAAAATTTTCTACTCGATAGATTTTTTTAAAATTTTTACTGCGGCCAGGTGATGAGTAACTTGTGTCAGAAATGTAAAAAGAAGTTGGGCTCACCGACTTTGTTTCAGAGATGAAGCGTGTGGAAAACTACCTTGATTTTGAGAAATTGGCGCGCGTAATTCAGCAGTGTTTACAAGGCTTCTAGTTAATAATATCGAAGATAAGTGAACGGAGGCAAACGATCTTAGTCACATTTTGTACAAGGGCGTCTGTTACTTAAATAATTCCTAGAGTTGATATCCTTTTTGTAAGACTTAACCCTGAAATTAAGGCATTAAAAACTTTCGTACGGCAAAACGAAAAGCTCGAAAAGCGTAATCCTAACGTCAGTCGGACAATAAAAACAAACTTCCACTCGATAGATTCTTTTCATTTTCTCGCAAAACGTAGATATTAATTAACAAAAGTAATCCGTTAAGAAAAAAGTAGGGGTCACCGACCATTTAAGAGAGCAAACTCCAAGCGAAGTGAGCAGAACGGCCACCTTCCCTATATGTGCTTAGAAAGTTTTCTCAGCGCGCGCGCTCAATGTATGGCGTGGATGGCGTTGCGACATAAATTACGTGCGCAGTAAGGATGCGCATAAACAATTAGCGTGAACGTCCTTAATCCTTGTAAAGCAGGTTTATTATGTTATAACTATTTTAAAATTAGCTTTTCTTAGTTAGTGTTTTCAGTTATCCTTTCTTTTTTAATAATTGTAGCTTTATCTGAATGGAATTTACCGTGTTTAAATAACGTTTTCAGTTCAATTTTAGTTTCAAAGTGTTTGAAAACAGACGAGGTATAGTCTCATTCCTTCTTAGGACTAATACAGAAGACTTTACCTCCTGACCGGCGGACACGACTCTTACCTTGTCTTCTTGGTTTAACCCCATTGCATCTGATGATATGCACGTCCAGTTCGTTGACGTCAGAAGGCGGTTTCTCTGGCACGTGACCAGCGTCTTCGAGGGCTTTGTACGCTCCGGAGTTCATGTAACCCAGCGCCTTGGTACGCTCCTAAAACGGAACAGAACGCATATCAAGGTTAAATAACCGCGACGATCTCATAAAAACAAAAAACCATCACTCATACTCACCCTGTATAATCTGATTGCTTGGTCCATAGGAACTCTTAGTCTGACCCAGTACTCCATTGTCGCGAACTCGACGCCTTGACACGGGGGCCTGGAGCCTTTTAATAGAGGAAAGATAAGACAACAAACTGAAAGCAAACTGAAAACAGAGCTTATAGCAACTATGCGAGTACTTTTGAAGAATAAATAGGCGCAATCCTCCAATCCATTAAGCCAAATGGCTAGCAAGATTCGGAAAGATTATACAAACTTTCCTACTGACAATCTCGAACGGATTTTGGGCTGAATTTCAAGAAGCTTCACTGAGAACAATAATTCTTACCTATAAGCTTAGCAGTGCCATGAACTCTCCCATGAGGTTTCTCAAGCAGGTCTCTAAACTTCAATTGACAAGCTGCTACAGTCTTGTAGTCAGTACCAAATGCTCGATGGATCTCGATTAATGTGGATTCCTGTTAGATCAAAACATAATTCATTGAAAACATGTAAAATAGGCCAGTTAGTAAAGCTCAAACCAAAGATATGGTACTGTGAGCATAGTCTGAAATGTCAGCCGTCCTCTCGTCCCAACCCCCCAACGAAGGGGCGCAGGCCTCTCCCAGACTGACTGAGAGCAATGAACCAATAGCAAAAACATGTGACCAGTCAGGGTGAGTGCGGGAAAACATGAAACCAACGAAAAGCGCGGGGAACAAGTAGACGACGGCAAGCGCTCAGCGGCAAGCCCGTAACAAGTGGAAAGCGCGAGAAAACTGGTTCCAAATCATGATTGAATCTGTTTGTGTACAAAACTGGCCAGCAAAAGAAAAAAATATGATTTGCCATGTTAGAGGGCACTGGACTAGTTTTATGAACCCATTGTAGCTCCAGCAAACAGAAATCAAAGCAGTACATCAGTAAGTTGCCTACCTTTTGCAAATAATGCAGGAAGAAATCGTCAACTCTCACAAGATACTGCGAAGTAAAGTTGAACTCGGGTCTGAAAGAAATTAAGAAATGACTCATTTAGTGGTAAATTCAACAGATTATAAAACGAATGACCTTGTATTAAGGATGATAAATTATTGACTTGGCCAACATTAAATATCGATAAGTTTCACTTATAAGTTTCACTTATCTAACTTGTCTAAAGAAACAGAGAAACAATAAGAGGGCTTTTACGTTTCAGGTATTACTAAGTCGTTCGGCAGAGCAAGGATGAAAATCTAAATAAATGCTCGATATCGCAGTTTTCACTTGAGTGTCGAAAGTTAATTGCGTTTTCTTTGGTTTGGCATTGCTACGCTTAGTGATTGCTAAAAAATCTCGCGCCACTTTCTCAGCCAATCAGAAGTAAAATCAAAACCATTCGTGACTCGCGCGCGCACGTTTTCCCGCGCTTCGTGCCGGCTACATGTATTTGCTTTGAGTTTTGATTGGTTCACTGAATTGTCTGTGTTTTTTGTGATTGGCTAAAGTAATTACTTTGGTTTTGGTTTTGGTTTTACGACACTCAATTGAAAACTGCTCTAGTAACTAACAAAGAAAGCGTTACTTTGTGTTGGCGAGCTACTAGTAATTTGGTTTGGAATGAGAGCCACTATGTTACTAAAGCGATTTCTGGCCTGACCCCTCCCTCCTTGGCCACAGAATTGTAGGTTATTTAAAGTGAAGGAGAGTTCTACCTGGTTCCCTTGACAACGGGCGTGGTTTGAAGTTCGTGTTCAAAGAACTCGTACGTGACAAAAGTCACTGGCTCATCATCCTCAAACTCTTTGATGGCTTCTTGAGAAAAGATTACCTGATAAAAATACGAAAATTTGTTATGCAAAATAAGATCAGCATAACACAACAACAAGCAAAGCTAACAACAGAAAAGCACATATCTAACTTTAGAGCGGTTTTCACTTTAGTGTCGAAAGTGAATTGTTTTTTGCTTTGGTTTTGCATTACTACGCTTAGTGATTGGCTTAAAAATCTCGCGCCACTTTCTCAGCCAATCAGGAGTAAAACCAAAACCAATCGTGACTCGCTCGCGCACGTTTTCCCGCGCTTTGTGCCAGCTACATGTATTTGCTTCGAGTTTTGATTGGTTCACTGGATTGTCTGTGCCTTTTGTGATTGGCCAGTGTAATTACTTTGGTTTTGGTTTTACGACACTCAATTGAAAACTGCTCTATATACATGACCAAGGGCAAAACTACCTTTTCAATGTGAATTTCAAAGATATTTTGTCCTCGTTCCAGCTCGACTGTACTATCCATTTCCTCAAACTCGGACTCCTGCTAACAAAATAAGGTTAACAGAATAAGATTTTAAAACCTCTAAACCCGCACAAAGCCTCACAAACAACAGAACTGAATATCACTGCTCAGAAAAGGCTCTTTAGTGTATCACCTCTGATGGAGCAGCTTTATATTGTTTGGTTCCATAAGCTATGTCCCGCATCTGGCTTTCAAGTTTCTGTAAAAAGGAAGACAGAGAAGGAGTGGACACTTAAAACTAGCCTCCACCGCTGGCTTTTCTTTTTAATCCTTAATATTGGGATTCCTGTGGTAGCAGAGGGGAAGAGAGAAAACTGGCACTAGTAGAGAGGAAGGCTGGAGACGAGGGAGTTCTTTTTAAGTCGTGAATGCAAAGAACGACTTATAGCGGTTTGCTGGAGAAATTCAATTAAATTTGTGTAAACTCCCTTGGTAACCTGGCAATTTTATATTAAGTTTAAATTAAGTTCAAAATGGCGGATGTACAAGGGCTGGTTTCCCGAGTTGTAATGCAAACTTGTGGATGTACATCAGGAGAATACGAATATTTTTTCCTTTCTGGAAGGAATTTTTCTAGTGAGGCCAGTGCTCGAATCCACATTTACACACAATGCAATGGAAAGGATGGCCAATGCAAGGAAGCAAGAAACTTGCACGCCGAACAATAGCTTATTTTGAAAGTCCGCGGATATGAAATTATCTTCCATTGAAATGCAATCAAATAGTGGGTAAGTAATAAATCACCCTAAATAAGGCAGTATTTTCCGCTACAAATTAGTCTCACTCAGCAAGATTAAACTGATACGTTTGGAAACAATTAGAGATATCTTGCTTTGTCTTTCGGTCGATCATTCATTTGCACGTTCGTCAAGTTTTTGTATCTCGTAATATTTTATATTCGTTGTCACACTCTCGTTAACGAAGTTCCCAAGTACATCTATCTCATGACTTAAACTTAAATCAAAATTTCCTCTGGCATTCGTAGCTCATTGGGTAGCAAGCCTTATCATGTTATGTGAATGATAAATTTGCTCTGCTTTTGAAGGCAAAAGTACATTTGTAAACACAGTATTATGCATAAAACCCTTACAATTATTTTTTCTTCATACACATGGTCTGTCAAAAAGGGACATATTAGTTCAACTGTGGTAATTGTAGTTCTCCAGGGGTGTATCATTGCACTCAGGTAATTTTTTGCTTTGTCAACATCCACTGAGTGCTATGGGGTAGACATTCAAAGAAATACTGAGAGAGTACTATTGTTAGCAGCTATTAATTTTAACGATTTTTTCTGAGCAAGATTTAGCGACTATATAGGGATTTTCCAAAAACTTCAAAAAATAGTAAATATATCGTGTAAACCAGCTTTTACTGGCTGGTGATGAATATATGGCTAAGATGAAAATTAATGTTCAGTAAAAGAAAAAGACTACCATATCTTGACATTGAATGAATATAAATTGCATTGCCTAAAAGAACAAAGTTACCAGTATCCATTTTTGTGTTCCATTAGGGTGGGAAGGGGGGACGTATACAAAACATGGACCCGGGTCCATGGACCACCCCTGTGGACCCGGTCCATGGACCACCTTGTGGACCCGGTCCATGGACCACCCCTGTGGACCACCCCTAATTTTCAAAAGAAAATCAAAGTGTAGAATGGGGACAGGGTATAAATTGACGGCAGGTACCAATACCCAAAACATTGAAATGAAACCACCAAAACGAAACGACCAAAACAAGCTAAACCACCAAAACGAAACCGCCGAAACAACTGAAACAGCTGAAACGAGTGACAAAGTCACCGAAACAAGCAAAACCTTTACCAGCTAACCGTAAACAGACTAACCGGAGTCCTAGCTAGGCTAACCGGAGTCCTAGTTAGGCTAACCGGAGTGCTATTCAGGCTATAAACCGGAGAGCACCTTCCATGCCTTCCACTCCGATTGGCCACTCCAGTTAGCCTAACTTAGCCTAATAAGCGCTACACAGTTTTTAACAATATTGTGATCTTATTAGCCTAATTAGCACTCTGGTTAGCCTCAATAGCACTTCGGTTAGCCTGAATAACACTCAGGTTAGCCTGTTTACGGTTAGCTCTCGCTAATGGTAATGGTTTCAGTGATTATGTTTCGTTTCGCTTGTTTCAACCGTTTCGGCGGTTTCGTTTTGGTCGTTTCAGTGGTTTCGCTAATTTGGTTTTGGTCATTTCGTTTATGTGGTTTCATTTCGTTGTTTTGTGTTTTAGTACCTGCCGTCAATTCATACCCTGTCCCCATTCTACACTTTGATTTTCTTTCCAAAATTAGGGGTGGTCCACAGGGGTGGTCCATGGACCGGGTCCACAGGGGTGGTCCATGGACCCGGGTCCATGTTTTGTATACGTTCGGGAAGGGGGTACCGGGGAGGTACCGGGGTACTTGAAATTTGACCAAGACAAATTTTAGCAAGTACTAAATTAAGCGATTTTCGCCCAACTCACTAAAAGCGCTAAAATGTAATAGCCACTAATATAACAATAGTAACCTTAAGGTCGATTTCTGTACATGTCCTATGCCTCCCCCCCTTATCTCAGCCAAAAAGGAACCTGGTTGCATGTCATGCTGATAAATAACAAATTGCTTACACTTAGATGGTTTGTTGTACGTGTTGTCCTACAGATTTATTTTAACAAGGCACATAGAATTTTGAATTATTTTATAGATTCGCCAAAACAATATCCTGCAATACAACACATCACTGAACTCTGCATGGGGCTAGGCTGTCAAGAGGTGTGGGCTGGAATGAACATCCTCCTGCCGTAACGTTGTATGAAACACATGATCAGAAAAAGAATTTTATTTCAAATTTACTCTCATATATTTTTCACAAACAGTGAATACTGCTCTCTATAAATTGACTTTTAGCAGACTGTACAGCTTGAAAAATAAAATATTTGGAGTTATTGTTATTGACTGCTGAAAACAAAGAGTAAAAGATAAACAAGCTTTAAGGTTCAGATCCTTTAATCCAACATGGCCACCAAATCTTTGCAAGATGGCTGGCAATGTATAGAGATTATTTAAAAATGAATTAATAAGGCTGATTAAAATGCATTGATGATTTTCGTGGCATGTAAAGGGGTAAAGTAAACTTTTTGGTTGCAAGTAAAGATACCAGAAAAAGAAATAAGCAGCAGTTTTCATTTGTTACATGTATCACGCCTCTAAATTGATAATAAATTATGTTGGCTTTACTGTTTCCTGCCAATTTCAATTCTTAGAAGTCACATGTATGAGGCATCTGTTAGTTTCTTTTAATTATTTGCCTTCTGTCACAGTGTCTGCCATTCTTCACAGAGAAAAATGTATGTCGAATAATACCACTGTCCTGTATAAAATGGCTGAGCTACCTGGTTATTAATTAAAGAACCCTTTAGCAAATGTGAAACAGTTTGGTGGAAAAAAATCCCTAGCTTCTTTCCATTACCAGCTTCACAGCATCTTAAGGTACCTCATATCTTGTTACCACTTTACGTGTCTCTCTCAGCATTAATTATTTTAAGCTCTGAAATAATCTTCACTTCTTAGCTGCTTAGCTAGAAGGCCTCGATGGACTACTGGATGGTTAGTTTTCAGTTAGAATATGCATATGGGGTTATTTATCACTTACCAGCTAGAATTTTAAACATGACTCAACTGTGACATATGTTAACAGATTTCATAGACAATTACAAAAAATGTTGTTTGTCAGCAGACATTTAAAATTTATTTTGGCTAATTCTGGGCTATCAGTTTATAATATACCACATTCACGACTTTGCTCATAGAGCCTTTGATTTTACTCGGTCCCACTCTCTCTTCCGTAACAAAGGGAGTTTCCTTTGGAGGAGGCTAACTTAAAACAAAAGAAGCAACACTTTTAGGCTGATCGACTCTCTTTGAGTCATAACACAGCTGATAGCAACCAATAAAGTCATGGCAACAAGCATACAATAATAGCAACCACAACGAAAACAGCAACAGCAGTAGACACTGACCGACTTGATCAAACGATGAGTGGTAGAATTACTTACTCGTATTCTGTCAGCTCTGATATCCAGTAGTTGTGCGTACTCTTGCATCTTCAGGTCATATTCCTTTTTATCCTCGCTCATCTTCTTGGTCACTCGTTCAACCTTAATAAGGAAAGAGTAACGTTTCATGATTTCGGGTTAACCTGCGTGCTTGCTTATGAACATAAAAACAAGAAAAGAAGGACGGAATACTGGCAGACAAAATAAAATAAAATAAAGACTACTCTATGCGTCGCAGTGCACGCAGTTCGTGGATGGTAGTCTTAGCTTCATTTCTTCTTCATCACTGCTAACTTGCAAAATAGTCTGTAACATGTGTAACATCCGTTGAGTTACACGTTATCTGTTGAGAAGACGTGCAGCCGAGTTATAGAGAAACTGGGATCGGCTTCACTTTTCCCTAGTTTCCCTCTAGCTCAGACGCCCGTTCATTTTTGCCGCCTTGTTTTGCAGCCCAAAAAAATTCCTGGAAGCAAAGTGCATTGACTGTGACCATGTTATTAAGCTCGGCCAGTCAATAGTATTAAGACGGAATCCACTAGGAAGTCGAGTAATATTTATTAAAGTTGGACAAAAATCAAGTACCAGAATAATTTAAATCCTATTGCGTTATTTCCTACCCTTAATAAAAGGTAAAGATGTAAGTAATTATCCGTGATAACACCAACAACAATTTCTTATCAGAGTCTGAGAAAATGAATTTCAAAGTTCACAAGGTATAGGCAAAATCTCACGTGTAGCCATTTTGTAAATTCGTCTTAAGCGATTCAGTGGAATTCAGCGGAACTTCGAAATATTATTTGTTTTCGATGTTTGGTGTTGTTAGAAAAGATTTCTTTCGATAAGATATTTGAAGCAGTAACAAAAAAGCTTGCAATCAGGTGTAAATAGTTTTGGTACATAATTTTGTCCAGTAACTACTCGAAGTCCTGGCGGATTTCCTCTTAACACCTTTTTCGGCTCACCTCTGTCTGGTAATCTTTGTTAATCTTGTGTTGGATTATCAACATGTTTCTCGTTTTCTCCAGTTCGTTAATGGTATCCGCATGCGATGCCTGTAATTCCTGTACTTGCCGTTTCAGATCTACAACAAAATATTCGCACCGTTGACTAGATGTGGTTAACACATTGTGTAAGCCACACATAATTAAAATAATAGTAACAAATGTAACCTTATATAATTATATTAAAGAACATGAGTAACCAGGAATTTAATCAAAACCAATTCTAACCAAAATTCGTTAGTCCGGTTAAGCATCTGATTAGCATGTTAAATTACTCCATGAAGCAAATGACCATTCTAGAAAACGAACATTTGCTAAAATACACATTGCATAATACTTATACCTTTGCTTTTCTCGTCATCGACCTTTTCTAAGAAATCCAGGTCCTGGCTACCTTTTTCTTTCCTATGCTGTTGAGAAGAAAACACAACAAAAATAAAACACGAGCTTTAAATTAACCGGCAAGTGAGAATCTAGTAATCCTGCATTTGCAGTATGGTACAGCCGCGCGTAGCAATGGAAAAATGGAATGCAATGGTGAAAAAAATTGTATATGAAACGCTTAGGAATGTAAATATTCTAAAAATTCAACAGCCGACTTACTTTGATCAAAACAAGGGCCTCCTCGATTTCCTGAAAATCTACCGCACTTTCCTGCAAAGAAAAAAAGGAGTATGATTATATTTGCTTCATCCTCGGAGACCCAGGGGCAGTTAGTGGGGCGAAACGAAGGAATCGTAGCGACGAAAGTTTTCATTGAAAACTTTCGTCGCTACGATTTCTGCCCGGTTTTCCTTCGTTTCGCCCCACTAACTGCCCCTGGGTCTCCGAGGATGTGACATACATGTAACTTACATTGTACAGCAGAAATCACAACATTGGCGGGAGCTTTTTTCTGTTCCCAACTTTTTTGTCTGTCACTGTATTTATAATTATAGTGGCATACCCGTAAATTACCTTAGTGAAGAATTTCATCTTTTCTTTCAAGTCATCATGCTGTTCTTTCAATGTGTAATGTTGAACCCTCAATTCACGGAGCTCCGACTGCAGCTTTTCAGCGGACTCTGTAAAAAGCGTGCATGATACAGATTAAAAGACACAACACGGTTTAGGCCATAAACTTTTGGCCCTCTACCTTGGGTGTCAAAAACTGTCAAACACCCAGGATAGTGGCCTTCAATAGAAACGTTTGCCTCACCCCTTTCGCCTGTTAGTTTGTCAAGAATGTCATTCTTCTCTTGTAAGTCTGAATGTAAAGTGGCCCTTAACTGTTCCATCTCCACCTATAAACAATAAAGAGTGTTAACTAACAGACTTATGCAATATAAATATTGAAGGAGGCCTTTGTAGAAATTGGGCGTGCTTCGTGCCTCTTTCTAAGATTGTGGTGAAACAAGCATGATTGGCGAAAATAAGGAACACTGCAAAAATTGGGGCCAATGGCTTTTCAATGAGATTTCATACTAGGTGTTTGAAAGTTAAAAAAAAATTAGAAATTTGTATAGAAAAGACTCTCTATCTCCTGGCTGGATTAAAACTAGGACGATAAAGTGTGTCATTATTGCTCGTTTCTTCTTACCTCCATTTGTCTGTACTTTGCCCTATGTTGTCTCTCCCTTTCTGCATCAAAAGCACTAGAGAAAGGAACAGAAGAAAAAACATGAATCAAATTACACAGCTTTCTAAGTTCAGAAAATTACTACTCCACTCAAAATTGTTACAAACAAAAATTCTCTTACCTGTTTACTAAGTTTTCATTTGCTTCTTTCAAGATTGCATTCTCTGCTTTCAGATCTCCAATCATTTGAAGTTGCTACAACAGCATTTTTTGGGGAAGAAAAAAATGTATTAAACTAGTTGCAGCGCGAGTGCGGCAAAAATCGTAGCGGAAATCCCGAAAATGCACTGTGTAAATGGGCTTTTGATATCTTTGACTACATGCACGTGTACAATGTATATTTCAGTTTCTGTAAGTGTCAATTGACATTATTGATTTTTTTTTCTGTTAATGTAATTGACTCTTTTTAAATGCAGGGAAAATAAAATTCTTTGTACACATTCATAAAAAGCGTTTTCAGTAGTAAAATGTTGTTAAAATACAATTATGTCAGTTAACGAAAGACTTATCAAAACTTTATTTTTGAAAAAGAGCAGCTTGACAATGTTCTTACCTCTGATAAAGATTTTGATGCTATTCCCCCAGTCTTCAGATCGTTCTTCAACACAAAATTCTTTGTTTGTTCCTGTACGAATTACACAGTACTAGTATATTAATTTAAAAACTTAAATGAAAGATAGTTCTCTAGTCAGAATTTAAGAGATAACAGGGAAAACACCTTGGAGTATAGAGGACCAACAACACATTAAGCGCTAGGTTGGTTAAACGCTGGAATGGACTCAAATGCGGCCAATGCGGTGTTCTTCTTAATTCCCTTCCATTGTACTATACAGCTATAGACCCAAGGTCGATCAGCATCAAAAGTATTATTTTCTCTCTCTTTGTCACGTTAACTTCCCTTCATTATCAAGACCTTGAAAATTGAGTCAATCGCTTCTTTGCTCGGGATAAAAAGTTTTTTTACGTTATCGCATTGGTTCTAATGTTACCTGTTTTATTTGCTCGTTAAGTTTCTCCATATCCTCGAGAACTTGTGTGTGGCTTGCTTTGACTTTGGCGAGATTCTTAGCAGAAGAACAAGCGCAAAACATTAAAACACAGATTAATAAATAACACCTACATGTACTTCGATTAATTACGTAAGGCAACTGTTCCAAACGTGACTGAGTTTTTGAGTTAAAAAAAAAAAAATATGTGTTTATAGTGGTCATGCACTTAGCTTCATATCTCAACGAGATAGCTAGTTTACAGGCATGCCACTGAAACAGAGGAAACAAATAATTTATAAATGAACATAACAAGGTTAAAAACCCCAACTGGCAGGAGGCAGACCAGTTGGCTATATACAAAGCGTAGTCGAGGATTTGAACTCGGGACAACCGAGAAACAAATCCAGCTAGTGGCAGGGGCAGGCCTCGAACCGGTGACCTCCGGATTACAACACCAGCGCCCTAAACCACTCGGCCACGCTTGCCTCCTCATTTCTTGCTTCCTTATAATAAAACAGTCATTTGAACAAGTACCCCAGGATATTATCAGCTAATACACTGACACTTGGAACCGCATAAATGCATTATCAATATGCCGCTCTCACAACTTTCATAACGTGGCGACAAACCACTGCTGGCTGGCTGCTTGCACCTATTTGTGGCTTGTTATGTATGTAACTGGACTTTGCTTTGCTTTGATATCAAAATATCATACTTACCTCTTCAAGATTCAAATATTTGACCTGCAGAGCTTCAAACTTCGTTGCTTTTTCCTTCATTTCCCTCTGAAGTTTTATCAAGTCCACGTTTTCCTGAATATTAGATCTAATCCAGAAAACAAAAAAACTGTGCTTTAACTTGTTAATTTAACCAAATAAAGATTAACAAACTTTTTAGGTTATGATGTAAGATGACAATTGCTATTTTACTTCTATTGGTTAGCAAAGTACAAACCTTTGTGCATCTGATAACTGTTCTTTCAATCTCATGATCTCATCTTCATGGCGAAGTTGATTTTGTCTCATCTGTAGAACACAGATCCAAAGATTATTGCAGTTGTACGTATGTATATGTCCAAAGACACAACTTGTGTTAGTCTTTTACTATAGTATACCCTGCACAGATACTTGTAACTTATACATGTGTAGTGTCTTAATACATGTAGTACTCACTGTGTAGATTCTGTTAAAACTGTGTTTGTCCATATTTACATGTAGTAGAGAGACTGACTAAAGAGTGTACATAACTGCATGTAAAAATTGTAAATTATGCAAATATATGGTTTTTGTTCATATCTTAACTGGTTTTATTAATACCTGATCCCTTAATTGTGCTCCATCCTCATCCAGTAACTGAATTTGATCTTGAAGTTGAGCAATAAGTTCTTCCCTTAAAAAAAAAAAACATTTTTCAATAACTTAACATATAAAAAGTAAAATGCAATGCAAACAACATCAAGCTTTTCACTTTTTTTAAATTTGTCTGTCTTATTAGTTCATGTGCCATAGCATTGATTTGAATATTTCTATGAGTAACTTATTCATTAATTAAAAATGTCTAATTTTCAAAGATCCACATTGCAATGATTCTTGTTCTAGTGATGTTGGAAGTTTATCAATTAACTATCAATAAAATAAAATGCATCTTACAGCTCCCTCTTTTCAAGTCTGGCCTCCTCAAGTAGACTGTGCCCATATCTTGAAAGGGAAACAGTCAATTATATTATTTTAGTATCACTTAGTGCATGTACATGCAATAACAGATTGGTTTCAGTAATTACTTCTTTTAACGAAGCTTTGCTACAAAGGGTCGACGCACCATGTTCAAGCACCCCAGGTGCTTGGACAGTTGCTAACGAAACCAACACTGAAATGATGAGCCAAAGTGGAGGAAGATAACATATCAAACCAGTTTGATTTTTATTTCCCATTGTTTCAGATTATGATTTATAATGGATTTGAGACACTGAAAAATTAAATTTCAACTGGTTTGAAAAATTTAAACTAAAGATAAACTAAAACCATGACATTATACAGTCTACAATTAACAATTATTTGTAATTACCTGTAACCAGTATTTTAATAATTTTATTATTATTTGCTAATTAAAATAAATTTAACTCAGTAACTTTCATAGAATTTACTTTCAGTGGGTTTAATTTTTTAAAGTGGTCAACATTATTTTATTGTTGGCATTAGAAAAGCCAATTGATCAGAATAATCTGATGGTATTTTTTTTGAAGGTGTGATTTTTGCTTACAGTTGTCATAAACCGGTACATGTACAGTATGGTTGCAAATGACGTAGGCCCTATTTTACACATGAATGACTTTGTCAGGACAATGAAAAGCCAGTTGTGGGTTTGAATTAGATGAAACAGTTAGCGTCATAGACACACTGTAAGCATGCTTTTAGTAACAATATTATTGTCAGCATACATATGTTGTGTATGTTGTCATAGTTTAAAATGAATTTCAGGTCAAAATAATTTTGAACTAGTTTGATTTGCATTCCCCTTTGTTTCAGATGTATTAACATAATTCTTAAAAGAAACATACAAATTAAACTAGTTTGAAACCAATTAGACCTGAAATTTATTTTATACTACAACACTATGGTGGCCGAGAACTGCCAATCGAAAAATCCTGGTTTTGGAGGATTTTTTTATTATTTTAATAATTTTTTTTCATTTTGATTTGAATTATTTTTTCTTTTTTCTTTTCAATTTTAAATTGAAAATAAAAAAATAAGGTGAAAAATAAGGTGAAACTGAAATGAAATGAAAAACAAAACTAGTGGCAGCGCTCGGCCATACGAAAATTTAATTTAATTTTCAAAGCAAAGTGAAAATAATTTTTCCCATGGCCGAGTGCTGCCACTACCAGCGTGCCTTGCGAGATTGAATCTTCCAAAATGGCGGACGGCCGTATGTCACTTATGGCAATGTGGATCCATGATGATAATCTAAAGGAAGCTATGTCCCAATATGTTTAGCAAGGTTTTAAAAGATCTAAAATGTTGGATTTTTTGAGACGTGATTTTCCACAATGCTTGGGTAGTATCCGTAGCCTTGAGAGGAGGCCTCGTCACTTTTTTACTGCCGTTGGCTGCGTTGGGTAAAGGTTGTCGAAAACGAGTTAAAAGGAAACTTCACGACCAGGGGCCAACTGGGTCCACTCTGTGGATGGCTATGACAAACTTTATTGTCATTGTTAAACTGGTGGAGACAGTCTTTCATGACTCCTACGATGGTGACAGTTGTACTGCCGTTTTATATTTTTTTTTACCTTTTTGCTTCTCATTTGTTTCTGAGGGGCACTATATAAGTTGAATAGAGCCTGTAGCCTAGCAAATCTTTAGAGGTCATCTGTCTCCACGGTTTCCTGTTTGTAGAGCTCTGCAATTTGCCATATGGTTGGCTTGTGTTTTGGCTCATTTCTATTCGCTCAGGAAGGACAAACTAAATAATCAACATTTTCGGAAGATGTTGATAATAAATTGCATAATTATTAAGCTTACTATTCAAAGATATATTGTACATTATTACGGACATAGTTATCTTTGTCCTTCTTCGCCAGAGACTGTTGTAGCTTTACTTTGAGAAAACCAAAAGTTGGTTTAGAGAGCCGATTCTGTGTTGTAAAGGTCATGCTTCATGCATTAATTTGATCGAGCGCTTTGTCTCTTGAGCTCGATGTTTTGGTTTTACCTTCCTTGTCAATCTGTCACTACATGATTAGATTTAAAATCTCACGGACGTAAGTTGACTGTTTTCGTGTTGTATATGCTCGATATGCTGCTACTATACGGTTTAGTTCAGGCAAGACAATGCCACCCTCTCAGAGGCTAAAATTAAGGACAGGGATCTCGCCCTTAAACATAAACAAAACAAGCAAATCTCGCCTTTCGTCACGCAATATCAACCATCAGTGCTCAACTTGAAACAAATACAGCTGCAAATACTTATGCAAAAATAGTAGCCATTAATTCACGAAATATTGAAAATCCTCCAATTATTTCATACAAAATGACAGATCCCTAAAAGACACACTCTTTAGCGCAAAGCTCTAAGACGACTATCGCACGTGGATAAGAATCGCACAAGCCTCAAACACCTTTGCCCATTACATTATCAGTATGCACGTGGTCTCTCGTAAAATTAAGCCCATATTCCTGTCTGATCTTCCTATGCAGTGCTCTGTAACCTAATGGCTACCTGGGGCCTTTTAACTCGTTCTGGACAGCCTTCATAAAATCATCAATTCCAAGGCCATTGCAGCTTAAAATTTCGAAGTGACGAGGCCTCCTCTCAAGGCTACGGATACTACCCGGGCATTGTGGAAAATCACGTCTTAAAAAATCCAAGATTTTAGATCTTTTAAAACCTTGCTGAACATATTGGGACATAGCTTCCTTTAGATTTTCATCATGGATCCACATTGCCATACGTGACATACGGCCGTCCGCCATTATCAATGGAAGATTCAATCTCGCAAGGCACGCTGGTAGTGGCAGCGCCCGGCCATGCGAAAAATTATTTTCACTTGCTTTGAAAATTAAATTAAATTTTCGTATGGCCGAGCGCTGCCACTAGTTTTGTTTTTCATTTCATTTCAGTTTCGCCTTCACTTTGCTTTAAATTTTTGATTCGATTTCATTTTACTTTGATTTTATTTGATTTTTATTTGGATTTCAATTGATTTTACTTTCACTCGTCTTTAATTTAAAATTGAAAATAAAAACGAATTGAAAAGAAAAAGGAAAAATAATTCAAATCAAAATGAAAAAAATTATTAAAATAATAAAAAAAATCCTCCAAAACCAGGATTTTTCGATTGGCAGTTCTCGGCCACCATACAACACATACACACATTTAAATTTAATTTAATCTCGAATTTACGGCGTAACTTTGAAATTGGCTAAACATATCTTCAAAGTCACTCGAAAGTACTGTATACAAAAACTACATAAATCAAATACTAGTACTGACTACATAAAATACAAATACTTCTAATATAAACAGCAGACTGTTTTTATACTGTCTAAGTTTGCTCTAGGATGGGTTCCAAAAAATATAAAACTTTCAGGTCACAAAGGTACATGTAACTATAAACTGGGTACAAGGATACTGGGTATAAGTTCAGACCTCTAGGGTAAACATAAAAGTAATGCTAGTTGATTGTGTTTACTGGGAGGTGGTGGATATTACTGTACTCCATTTGTGATTTATGTCACAGTCTAAAGAGTAACACATCCAGGATGTCATAAATAAAACTACTATTACATCCTGAGTGTGGGACTTTAAACTGCAAATTGATAGTGAAGGCATAAGTTTAGTTAAATTGCAATCAAGTTATTTACATATAATAGCAATATAATTTTATGTGACATGAAGAATATAGTACAACTGTTACTACTTAAAAGAAAATTTACATGTAGGTGAAGTTACCTGTATTAACAAAATACCGTATTCACTGGAATGAGCGCCATGGCGCTTATTAAATTTTTCGTGCCTTATTCGAGGGTGGCCCTTATTTGAGGGTGCTGCTTATTTAAAATTTGCACGCCACAAATAATCCAATCTTTTACAGTAATTGAAAATAGCATCTTTTGATTGTCAGTCTTTGTCTCTATCTAAAGAGAGAACTGGCGCTAGCTTATACCTGCCAACTCTCACAGCTTAGGCATGAGTCTCACGCCTGCGAGTTGAAAACTTCGATCTCTCGCCATTACTCATGCTTACAAACCAATTTCTCACGCCTAGTCAAAAATGTGAGTTATTACAGGTCATTACAACCATAACCTGTAAGACACACTTTCCAAAAATATGTAAACTCAAGCCAATGTGAGAAACAAAAACTCCATGTAAAACAAATAAATGACAATACTTTCCCCGAAATCTAAAAGTTTTGACAAGAAAAGCATTGGGAACAAGGTCGTGTTTAGCAAAACACATCCACGCACTGGGATCGGGATATGTTCGGAATGTCTTTTCGGAACACTTTGGACATCTTCGGAAAACTTCGGACATGGTCTTATCATCTTCAGAAATCCTGGCACTTTCAGGATAAAAATCTCACGCCTTGACTAAGAAAAAGTTGGCAGGTATACTAGCTGTTTTGGCAAAGATCGTGCCCTTCACAACATTTACAGAACTACATAATTATTGAATGAATGTTGGCTAGAAAAACTAACGGGCGAGCAAAAACTTTGAACTGCAAAACATTGCTTTTTATGTGAAGAAATGTCCAAGTTTATTTTAACGTTGCTTTGTAGTGCTGTTTTTAGTTAAATAGAATTTCCTGAATAAGCGTCGCATCAGGACTGCGGCACTTATTTGGTGGCAGTGTTTATTAACTTTTTGGTCCAAAATTAACGACTGTTATTTGAGGGCGCCACTTATTCAGGGGCGGTGCTTATTCAAGTAAATACGGTACTGCATTAATGACAGATAATAAAAATACAATTATGAACATGTAGCTACAACACAGGTACAAGTTGATTGATATTTTTTACCTTGGTTGAGGTAACAGTGGAGGTGGAACTCGACTTGATCCAGGTCTGAACAAAAAAGTTAACATTACATTGTGTGTGGGTACATTGTATCATAGGATTGATCATGATTTTAATATAAAGGGGAAGTGAGTTGAGATAAGGAAACCGTTATGTTAACATGCAGTGCAATGTTATTGAAACGATCTGACTTTTAAGTTTGACTTTCATTTTCGTGTACCATAAAATTCATTATCACAGTCTGGATTAAACATGTAAATATCAGTGGTTTTTCAAATTTCTAACCAAAACCTGACTTTAACCACAAAACGAGAAGTGACTTGTGCAGGGTGGAGAAAATGTTAACCTTAAAATAAATATTCCTGATGAATGGCTTACTGAACTTTCCCTTTGAAAGTTCTCAATCTCATATACCGTAATGATTCAATTTAGCGCCCTCCTTCAAATAAGCGCCCCCTTCCGTCGAATAAACGCCCCCGTTCGAATGTGTTTTTGTAAATAAGCGCCCCTATTCCAATAAGCGCCCCCATTCTATTTAGTGCCCCCGTTCTTATAAGCACCCCTATTCTAATAAGTGCCCCTATTGTGGATAACTGCCCATACTGAAGTCATTGACGTCAACTAGACTAACTCCTGACCGTTCGCCGTACAGTTCATGTATATATTTACTGCTAAAATGAACAATTATTTTAAAAGTAACTGAACTTTAAACAATTTCTAACTGTTACAGTTTCTGTTATTGTTAGATACATTTGGTTGTTTCTCAAGAAATTAAATAAGCGCCCTGTCCCGAATAAGCGCCCTGTCTCGAATAAGCGCCCTCCCTCGAGGTGCCAAAAGTAAATAAGCGCCCCGGGCGCTAAATCGAATCATTACGGTACTTAATAATCTTGATATTGGGTCATTCCACAGTATTCCGTCTGTTGCGGAGGGGAAATTTGGAGATACTTTTATTGTTGTGGTTTAATAGGTATTTATCTGTTACTTCTGATTATTTATTCAGGGTTTAATTAAGTCTTGAAGAAAGCTTTCTTTGCTGCTGCCCTGCTTTTTTCGAAAATACATTATTTAGATCGCGGAGTCTCAAAAAAGGACTGTTGTGGAGGGGAACAGAGAAAATGGTGTTTTTTGTTTTTAAATTTCATTCTCAAAATGCTCTGAATTCTGAAATTCTTTTCTGTGCCTAATAGGTTTTTGATTTTCCTCATTATATGTTTATTAGAAACATCACAAAAAGAAACTCAAATGTTTAGTGTTTTTCCAGTGATCCAGAATTTTAGAACATTGTTTGCTGTTGCGGAGGGGAAGTTGCGGAGGGAAAAATTTGTCCTTTTCAGTATTCACAATAAATGAGCAGTTAAAAGATGGTGATAACCCTCACATTTTGATAATTATTATTACAATTTCACAATGACATTTAAATATCTTCAGCCCCGCGAGTGTTCATAATGAATGTTTACCCCCTGAACATTTTTCAAAATGCTATGTTCATTGACCAGGCTTGCATCTATTAAAATAATTATACTGAAGATGATTAAAATAAGATTTGACATTAGATTCACTTACTTAATGTCATGGCCCTGAACTCTTAAATCCTTCTTGAGACGGTTTCCAGATGGAGATCTGGCATGAATACCCTGAAAAATGAAATAAATCAAAGGCCCTTTGAGCAACCTCATGGTAATTCGATGAGGTGCCGTCCTTCGCTTTTTTTTCCCAATTAAGCGTTCAATAGTGTAACGGTCTCACTACATTTTTCTTTTTCCTTTTTTTGCTGTTGCTGTTTATGGGAGTTGCGTCAATGGGTCGCTGATGCTTTGCGCTCTCTGGCCTCGTAGCGCAAATTCTGTTTTCACCACCAAAATAAAGTGTAACCTTTGAATATGTTTTTAACTGTCTAGGATGCGCTGAATTGCGTATTAAATTAATTTTCTGCCAGCATGTATATTATATACGTACTGCGCAGCGACAAGCGTTATTTTTGAGAGAAAGATGCACCTGAGCACGCCGTGTTTCTGCTTGCCCCAAAAAAATGAAAAACAGATGACGTGACACGAGATCAAGTGATGTGAAACAAAAACGTGCTTGAACTCGTGTTTTTTCCAGTGAGCTGAAACATTTATTAAATCACGTCACATGGCAAGCGAAGCTGCATGTATCTCGAACCTGCTATCAGTAAGTCACAATTTCACTTCATGACCCTCTTTGAATCTGTTCTTTTTTATGGGAGTTACGTGAATGGGTCATTGATAGCTTGTGCTCTCAGGCTTAAGAGCGATTTTTTTTACCACCAAAATAACGTGTAATAACCTTTGATCCCTTTCGCATTTAGGAAAATTTCTTCTGTAAATAATCAACCTCGTTCCCTTGAAGAGAGACCCTGGGTATGCGGTTGGAGAATAATTTGTTTTTGATTGACATGTGCTGAATGCATTTAAAGAACCTTTCTGTCAGCACGTTTACCGTTTGGGGGAGCAGGGGTGGCGCAGTGGTGAGAGCGCTCGCCTCCCACCAATGTGGCCCGGGTTCGATTCCGGCCCGGTACCATATGTGGGTTGAGTTTGTTGTTGGTTCTCGTCCTTGCTCCGAGGGTTTTTCTCCGGGTCATTATTATTATTATTATTATTATTATTATTCCATTATGCATAAATTGATTGCAGTTTGATATCAGAATGAGGTGAGTGAGTGAGCGAGTGAGCAAGTGAGGGAAATCGTAAGTCATTTTTAATACCTCATTACCATTCGGTAAAAAGGGTGCTTTCCTTTAGTATGATCTGGATCAGAATAAATGATTCAAAATCACTTGGATCATGATACATCAAGGGCACATGTTCTGATGAATATATCCTTTTCTAGTGGATTCATTAGTTCATAAGATGAATCATGATTGGAGTGATCTTGGATCATAAATCCTGATCTGGATCAACAAAAAAATAAGAATACAGTAACACTTAAGCACCAATCACTCATCTTTCCATTCAATCAAGGTACAGCAATCAAATGATTTACACACTCAGTCACACTCATCAGTATGAAGAACTACAGTAAGCAGTTGTTAGCCTTCAGTTTACAGTGGCTGATGTTTACTTACTGTTTGAACTCGAGGTTTAACATGGTCATAAGGGGTGGCACGCTTCCCTTGAGTCTGAAGCTGTTGTTTAGCAACTGTCAGCTAAAAAGAGACATCAGTTTGCACAGTCAATCAAATTCTTGGTTGAAAGTAGTGGGCTGAAACTCTCAAGTCATGCTTTTAAGTTTACTATTGAAACAAATTTTGCTATCATTCTAACCATTAAAAAAAACTTTGTTTCAACAGCCAAAAGATTTTCTGTTGGCATACAACATAACAAAGCTTACCTTATTTTTTAATCCAGCATTCTGTTTTTCTAGCTCTACAATTTTAGTTTCAAGATCAGCTATCTTCTCATTTGTGTCCACATCTCTTACAGCAGAAGCTAAAATTAAGGGGGCAACAAGTCAGTTACGCTTTTGCCTTTTAGTCCAAATTACTGGTTCAATCCACGGACTGTCTAGTGAATTTTACCACCCCCTTTAGTTCAACAGAAAATATCATATTTTTTAAATCATAGATGTACCTCCTTCTGCAGCCTCCCTCTTCTTGTCATGGACCAATCGAAGCAGTTTGGTTGCCATTCTTATAACCAATGAAGAAAAATTATTATTCATACAATAATTTCACTAAGAGCATAATTTTTACTGTATGAAGAATGCTTTCCATCAGTTACATTGTACATGTAAGTACACATTACATGCTTTTTGGGTTACATTATAATGTACATGAACATGTAGGTATAACCAGGCTGCATTCTACCCAGGTCACGCCAAAGATCTTTGACATGGATTTAAAAATCTTGCAGTGGGCGGATCGGAGCGTGAGAGGCGGCTGTTTTTTCGCAGGCTAGTGCACTGGCGTACGATCGCAGTCGGCACCTTTTAACTGGCGTACAGATGACTTATTTTGGGTATGAATAATAAAGGACCATGGACAGCTGGTATAGACCTTTAAAATCCTGTGGCGTATCTTTGGCATGGCATGTACACAGAATGCACCCTGGAGGTATAACACCTGTATCATAAACGTAATTGTTGGAAATACATATTAAACACAATGTAAAATACTTTTTGATTTTCTCCTCCTGCTTTCTTGCATATTTCTTCAATTCCTGTCAATAAAGAATCAAAGCAAATTGTTTGTGGCCCCCTAAGAAATCTTGGGTGCCCAGCTCTTAAAAGTTTTCATGATAGCAAAGTTATACAAGTCGCCGAAAGGCAACAGTAAGTCGCCTGTGGCACCCAGGCTCTGCTAGAGCACAGCTCTGATCCCCAGTAGGCATCCTTGTGAATGAGATCTTTAAAGATCCTTAAAACTTTTTTTACCTGGTATGATATATGAGTAAGGGGTCGACCCTTACTTCAACTTCAGCGAGAAAAAGCAATTTACGATCAAGCATACCTGGTTATCTTCCTGGAGTCTCAGATATTTGTCTTCAAGTTCCTCTCTACTTATCTTGGAGATTAACTGGCGTGCATAAATCTCACTAAATGGCCTTCCATCTATACGTGTAAATAACAGAAACATGCACAGTTTGTCTGCAGTCATAGCACAAATGCATAAGTGGCTAACAACAAATGTTAGGCCTGATTGTTCATATAGTTGTGACGACTGAAGCTTTTTTTAAAATGAATGTGTATAGTTATCGTTAGATAAGCTTAATGAATTTAATTTTGTACAATCTTTGCTTGTTAGGTGTTATTTTATATGAAAAATAAAAAAAGAAGTCAATTGCAAATCAAGTCAGAAAAAACTGAAATATTCTCTGGTCACGAACAGAATTCTACCGGTTTCGCTCCCAATCGAATTCGCACCGTCCGAGTTCGCTCCCACCTTATACCGCGTTCGCACCCTGTGTGACCGAGTTCGCTCCCTAGTGTGACCGAGTTCGCTCCCTAGTATGACCGAGTTCGCACCCACCCTTTTCGAGTTCGTATCTAACTTTTTCGAGCCTTCTGGCGTTCTTCTGTTTTATGCGCTTCAACTCTTTAAGGCAAGCGCGAAGGTGAGATTTTTTTTCATTATGCTGCTTCTGTGTTTCATTGCTAAATAAAGCTTTTGTGTCTAGCGAAGGTGAGATTTTTTTTCATTATACTGCCTGTGTTTCATTGCTAAGGCACGCGCGTTTTAAACTAACCTATTTAGAGTTTTGAGTAAATCACTCTAGAATTTTGATTTTCAAAGTTGTCAGAATGAAAATAAACGTGGCACTCAAAAAGCTCTTAACTGATTCAGGCGTTCTTCTGTTTTATGTGCTTCAACTATTTAAAGGCAAGCGCGTTTTGAATAAAGCTTTTGTGTCGAGCGAAGGTGAGATTTTTTTTTCATTATATTGCTTCTGTGTTTCATTGCTAAGGCACGCGCGACACGCGCATTTCAATCAAACCTTTTAAAAGTTTTGAGTAAATCACTCTGGGATGTTGGTTAAAAAGTGTCAGTGTGAATTTAACGTGGCGGTCAAAAGGTCGCAACTGATTTTGTAGTTCTTCTGTTTTATGTGCTTCAACGCAATAAAGGCAAGCGCATTTTGAATAAAGCTTTTGTGTCAAGCAAAGGTGATATTTTATAGTTTTGAGTAAACACACTCAAACGAGCTAAGTGGGTGTTTTAAATAAAACTTTACATCAATAAAAGTCCGCGAACGCTTAAGAATCTATTATGATAACAAAGCTTGAGAAATTTAGCTTTCAGACGAGCTAAGGTTCTACTACTAGTAAATCAGAGGGAAAACTTCAGCTTTTAGGCTCAAGAAAAGGGCCAAGTTTGCGAAGGCGGGATTTTTTTCGTTCTTTTGGTTTATACGAGAATTTCAATGCTAACGCGGGGGCAATTTGATTCATCTTTTAATTCATTCGCTTTGGTATCTAGAAAGTTTAATTCATTGAAAGAAAATACAGTCTACTCCCGATAACTCGAACCCTCGCTAACTCGAACGTGCTAACTCGAACCAAAATCGATTTCCCCTGGATTTCCGTTATACATTTACTGTAATTTTACCCTCGGTAACTCGAACCCTCGATAACTCGAATCTTCCGCTAACTCAAAACAACTTTCGTTTCCCTTCAGGTCATTTTTTTCCTTATTTGCGGTAATTTGTTTTCAACTCCCGATAATTCGAACTCCCGATAACTCGAACCCTTTTTTATTTCCCTTGAAGGTTCGAGTTATCGGGAGTGTACTTAAGCTTTCAGTCTCATGAAAGCCTGGGTTCCACTGTTTCGTATTCAATATGGCGACCATGTTTACGATAGAAGCCTAACAGCCAGCTTAATGCAGTTCAGTTTGTCGAAGAGGAGTATAAGGAACTAAAGCAGAGTATAAGAGGAAGAAGTGTTACAAGTTTTATCTTTCAAACACAGAATAAGGTAGTAAAACCTTAGAATCACAAACTACAATTTCAATATGCTAGCGTACGCTCAACTGAATTTAAGTTAAGCTTATAGAAATCGTCTAGAAATTATCGTTTATGTTCAAAGTGTGATTTGGTATTAACTTCAAACAAAGTTATTGCATGGGAACTCGGTTTTTATTAGGAGCGAACTCGGTCATACTTCCTTCATACTAGGGAGCGAACTCGGTCACACTGGGTGCGAACGCGGTATAAGGTGGGAGCGAACTCGGACGGTGCGAAATCTATTGGGAGCGAAACCGGCAGCTTCCATCCTAAGCTGGATCATGGGTAAATAATAATATTATTGTGATCGGATTTTGCTACTAATTTTGCAGTAATACAATGTAGCTGTTTACAAAGAAATTTCACTTATACACCAGCGTTTGCAATCAAATGTACGCAACGAGAGGAAAATTTGGGGAACATTATTTAGTTATATAAATACCTCCGTCCTCAGCTACGGAGAACGAGGGAGGTCCGTCCATGGCTGAGGAAGAAACTGGCATACCAAGATGAAAAATTATCAGCTGTATCAAGACACACGAAGCCGGTTACACTTGCGTTTTTTCCATCTTCTTGGGAGGTTTGTGCTCATCATAACTTAATGGTGGGTCCAAAAATGCAAGGTGTAACTATTCCTCGCTAAATCACTCACGTATTGTGCAGTAAAACCCAAAACTTCAGGAATAAACAACTTTACACATAACGGCGGCCATTTTGAAACAAAACACTCTCGTCCCAGGGCCCCTCGTTTCCCGCTGAATATGCAGTATTGGAGAATGCGGTTTCATTTGAGCATGCTCATTCTGGATTGTCATCCCCAGGCTTTGTCGGCCAAGAAAGGAAAAGAACATTTCCCGCACTCTCGCTCACTCTCGCACGGCGGCGACAACTTGGCTGTACATCGAAGGTTTATAAGTCTCCGTTTATATATACTTTTTGTTACAAGGCAGAAACTGGCCTTGAACATCGTAAAAGCAATCCTTCGAAGCAGTCTTCTCACGGAAAGAAAACATGAGAGTTCTTGTAGGTGTGTTTTGCAATTACGTAATATCGTAGCTTTCGGATGTCAGAGGGATGCTCTCACCTTGATCAGTTTTGGTTCAAGAATTTGGAGGTTTAAGATCCACCTTTAAATTTGGCTAGAATGGTTTAGTTACAGTATTTCTGGTAGCAATTTAGGCCAAATGAATTAGGCTTTCCTGCAAAAAGGGATGTTCTTTGTTTGTTTGTTCTTTTTTTGTTCAAACTCACCACCCTCTCCCCGGTCCCTGACCCACTCACTTCCTAAGGATGGCAATTGTGTCATCCTAATGTTTTAAGGTCACTCACACGAGTAAATGTGAGGTGGGGTGGCCTAATGGTTAGGACTGTGTTATCTTCTTGGGCAAGACACTCAACCCTCGTAGTGCCTCGGGGGGGGGGGGGGGGGGGGGGGGGGGGGTTTCCCCCCCTTTCCCAAAAAAAAAAAATAAAACCTTACCCCCCCCTTCAAACACACACCCCCCCCCCCCAAAAACCCCCATCCCTCCTCTCCACCCAGGTGTATAAATGGGTACTGGCGACATAATGCTGGGGGGTACCCTGCAATGGAATAGCATCCCATTCAGGGGGGAGGTAGAAATATTCCTAGCCGCTTAATGCTACGGAAACTGGGATGAGCTCTGGCAGTGTGGGCTGCATGGCTTATGGCTTTCCCCACACATAAGGGGACAAGTCCCTGCAACAAACCCCATAAAGAATTTACACAAGCTGAGCCCTCTTGTCGTGGGATTTGCCCCTTCATGTGTTACAATTAACTACCATTGATTCAAGGATATGCTTAAAATCTTTTTAGGGATAAGCTTACATGTAAAAAAATATCCTGGTTTGATTTAATTGTTCTAAAGTTTATGTGAAAAATGGGACGGAAATGGGGCTTTTTAGCCAGCAGTCTACAGGTATTTGTAATTTAAAAGGTCCTTGTATTTTCAGGGGGAGGAACAGGATTCATTGGCAAAGCTTTGGTAGACACCTTGAAACGCAAAGGTCATGAGGTCACCATCATATCAAGAACACGGGCACCTGGAAGAATAACCTGGGTCAGAGCTCAAAGCAGATACAGTCGAACCTTGTTATTTCGAACTGTCAGTGGAAACTGAAAATAGTTCGAAACAGCTGGAGTTTGAAATAGCAGAGAGTAAATGACTGAAGTGCAAATTCAAGGGAAATGGGTTTTAGTTTGAAATAATGGGGAATTGAAATAATGGAGTTCAACTTTATTTGCAATTTGTATATTTTTTACAAGACAAGACTTCATCTGTAATTCAACATTCCTAACAGCATTGGAACTGTCTGTTTTCTCCATGAATATTATTTTGGCCAAATACTCAAGTATTAATCACTATGGCTTGTAAGAAAAAGAAAATACGACTAGCCTTTATTGACTTTGACCTAACAGCTTTGGAACTGTAATTTTTTCCATGATTATTTTTGCTGAATCAATTAGATTGTAAAATAAACATGGCTGATAAGAAAACAAAAAGAGAATGGAGATCAGTATCATAAGAAGGGGAGGATTAATGCTTTGAAATTTTTTAAAGGAATCAATGCATGGCAAAAAATATATGTACATGAGAAAAATTGCAGTGTCATAAATTTCCAGTTTGGGACAGAAGGGGGTAAATTAACTCTCTTTTTCTGTGCAAAATAGTATATTGTGGTAATGAAACCTACATTAATTGTAATTAATATAATAATGATAACATAGTTGAGTTGACAACATTTTGTCTTCCCTTCCAAACAGAATGAGATTTCAGAGTCTCCTTTGCCAGAATGTGAAGCTGTTGTAAATCTTGCAGGAGAAAACATTCTCAATCCTCTCAAAAGGTAATTAACAAAATAGTTGTAATGTAATCTATTAGAATGTATACAATTGTTTGCTATTGAAAAAGTAAGAGCAAATCTTTATACCTAAATGGCATCGCCATGTAGAACTCCAGCTGAGATCGACTTCCTGGAAACCAAGTTAAAGCAGTGAGGCTTTGCTCAAAAGATTTTAAGCTAACTTTTTAGACGAAGAGTAAATTGCTTTCTTCCTGAAAAGAACTATGATTGTAAATAATAACAGCTGTTTTATATTTAAGGTGTATACTTTCAGTTTGTCCATTTGAAAAATTAAATTATGTTTGCCCTGTGATAGATGGAATGAAGAGTTCTTACAGGAATTAAGACACAGCCGCCTGGA
Source organism: Oculina patagonica (assembly GCF_052425735.1). Classification (NCBI taxonomy): domain Eukaryota; kingdom Metazoa; phylum Cnidaria; class Anthozoa; order Scleractinia; family Oculinidae; genus Oculina; species Oculina patagonica. Next base: position 8,789,663 of record NC_135761.1, on the reverse strand, counting down.
AACCACTAGTACCTTAGCGAAAAAAATTGCAGATGCAACAAATCCTCCAAAAGTTTTTGTTTCCTCCTCTGCTGTTGGTAAGTCCTTTAAAGTTATAATAGTTTTTAATGTTTACTACAAAATGTCAATTTTTTGTGAGAGCATTCTTGAAACTAAGCAGACTGGCATGTGCAGTTAGTGCCTGGCTCACTGACCACATTGGCACTTCTTTGTCACTTCTCAAAGGTGGAAATGCATTTTCTGTTTGCTCCCTTCTTTTGTGAACTCTTCTCTAAGTTAAATGTCATTTAGGTCAGTCCCTTGAAGTGGATAAAATACCTCTCTTTAGGTTTAAACCTCTTAGAAAGTGCACTTCTATCTATTGTAGATACATGTACCTCACCTGTTGGTCCTTCCTTTTGGGCAAAAAAACACATGCCTAGCAAATTCTATAAAATTGGATCCCGACCAGTAAAGGGCGTCACGTCATGTTACGTCACGCAACATTCATTAAGAAACGTTGAGTTGTGTGGCAGCCGGAAAACTGGCTGCAAACGAGACAACTGTTTCGTTGCCTTGTGTTTTCTGTTTAGGTTACTATCCGCCAAGTGACACTGTGGAGTATACTGAGGACTCACCTCCAAGCTCTGCTGATGTACTGACAACTCTTTGTAATGATTGGGAGAGCAGTGCGAAGCTTCCCGAGGACTGCAAGACAAGATTGGTCACCTTGAGGATTGGAGTTGTATTGGGCCGCAGTGGAGGGATGATACAGCAGTCAATTTGGCCTTTCTGGCTTGGTCTCGGAGGTAAGTTCCTGGAATTCGCTGTAGCTACATCCCCAATCCCTCCTTCCCCTGCCCCCCTACCACATCGAGCCCACTACATTACTGAAAGGAGTGGCTACTTAGTACGCTGCGTGTAAGAGGATATCAATTTTAGGTGTAGGACTATCGCAGTGAGTAATTTCTACAAAGTCGTGTCCGGTACGCAGTGAAAAAATAAGCCTGCGTAGCAGTCAATTCCTTTCCAAGCGAGCGTAGCGAAAGAACGAACGTACAAACGAGTGAGCAAAAAAATGAGAAGAGGTGGGGGTGGGGGGTATCCCCTCAGGCGCGCTCGCTTGCACGTTCGTTCATACACCTAATAAAAAATGTAGATGTAGACTCGCTCCGTGCGCTTGGAAAGGAATCACCTGCTTGTTTGTTTAGTGAGAATTTTTTTCAAGATGTTTGAGTGTTTTTCTTCCTTCTTGATTTAAGTGGCGTACCGCGAAGAAGATTGCAAAAAAAAAAAAAATCAAAGCCGCAGTACATAATGTTTTTGTTTGGTCATAGGAGTCTGAAAGGGTGCTTGATTCTATTATGCCTGTACTACGCTAAATGAAGCCTTGAATAATTTTAATGCCACATTTGTCTTTCCCTTCCAGGGATAATAGGGAGCGGCAAACAGTATTTTCCTTGGATTCACATTGATGATATGACTGGAATTATTGTTCACGCCCTTGAAAACGATCACGTGACAGGTGTATTGAACGGAGTTGCGCCGGAAATCGTAACAAACCAGCGCTTTACCAAAGAGTACGCAGGCGCACTGTGGAGGCCAGCCATTCTGCCTACACCCGCGTTTGTAATCAATTTTGTATTTGGTGAGCAGCGAGCAAAACTGCTTTTGGAAGGACAGAAAGTTATTCCTAAACGGACACTGGAGCTGGGTTTCAAGTATCAGTTCCCAGAATTAAAATCAGCGCTGGCAGATATTGTGAAATAAAATAGTTTCTTGTGCATAGGTTTATATTACAGCGGGACTAAGCCAGTTTTGAGTTACAATTAAGAGACATTGGTAGAAAGAAGTGAATACTGAGTTTGTTAAAATAACAAGCGGTTTTCTTCATAATGTGCACAGAAATTATGACTTTACCTTGACGTTGAGGCGGGTATACAACTCGACCTGCAGCCTTTTGTTAATAAAAGAGTGATCCGTTATAGAAAATTATTTCACGAACTGAATGGAGATAAAACCCAGACCAAATCGTTGCTTTGTTTCGTTTTGACTTTTTTTTATTGCAAAGTAAGAAATTAAAACAAGCATACAAATTCTAAAGAAAAAGTTAGAATGTATATGAAAGTGACAGTCCTGACATATTCTTGCCCTTTTCTTCTTGATACCCCGGCCGGTCTCGAGGTTTTCTTTCTACTTTCTTCGCTTCCGCAACTTCGCGGCTCGAATTTGATTGCCGAGAAGAGAAGAACGAAATCTTCTAGAACCAGGGTAGAGATATCATTGACTCTATTACATAATTCAGAAGTACCACAGTCGCACGAATTCCAAGCAGCTGACAATCACATTTTTCATCGTTGTCACTACAGAATATGAACGAAGAATTGTGTAAAGTTCATTGACTCGCTGGCACCGCGCGCGTCATTCTCTTGAAAACTCTCGCGTGACGTGCTGAGAGAGCCGGGTGGCATTTTTTGCAAAGAAAGAAAAAAATTACTTCAAGTTAGACGCAAACACATTAAATTTTGTTACTTGTTATCTCAAACTTAATAATTCGTCTAACCAGTCAAATAGGATCTATTTTTTGCCACAAAACTTCCGGATAACATTGTTGCGTTTATCAGCCATTCATATGTCCTCAATATCGTGTTCACTTTTAAAGTGAGCCCACGGAGCGTCAGTTGATGTGATCCAGTTGTTAGCGATCCATTTGACCCCAGACCACAACCCACAGCCGCCGTGCAGGGAATATTCATCCATCTCTCCCATCCAACCTGTTTCTTCATCTACAAAGTGGTTGTACCACATGACCGCCTTGCCTCGTTTTGGTGTTACCACTAGCTTTGCATCGTGGCAGAACTGCATCAAGTTGAACTTGTCGCTTCGCATGGTTTGGATCCATGTCTGGGAAAAGAAGATGATACGATGTAAATAAGAATAAAGCGGTATTTTCTGAGCTTTTCTGTACCTTGAGCAAGGAAAAGCTCCATCTGCTCAGTATTATACATGTAGTTTCTGCACAAAGGCGAACTTTCAAGTCCATACGTTCCCAGATCTCTTATGGGCGACTCCGTCTACAAGAGATCTGAGGACGAGCGTACCACGCATATATTGTAGCGAAACTGGAAAGCAGTGTTCAACACCCATCTAGCTTCTTTTCATTATTCCTCTTTTTTCTGTACCCTTAACTCTTTTTTCTTTCGACTTTTTTTCCGGGCGTGGCACCACTTATATTATGATTTTGGTAGTATAAGGGATTGACTATCAGTTTTGATTTTATTTGGGATAGTCGTTTGTAATATTATTATATCGACAAAGTCTGGTAATAAAATCTGTGTTATGCCATTTTGATGCTTTTTATGTGTGCCAAGCCGTGAAAACTTAAAAGGCATGATAACTCGAGGTACTTGTGAACCAACCTGCTTATCAAAAGTGGCCTTATCGACGACAGGGAAGGCAGTTTCTCCTCCGTACTGTACATCATTCAGATAGTAAAGGACAGTAGCGTATCTAGAAGAGGGAGTGAAATTTAATTTAGCACGAAACATGTTGACAGGCTTTTTTTGCAATCCAGCCCATATTGCAGCAAAATTAACAAACATCATGAGGGGTATTATGCCATCTTTCATTTGATATCGTTGTCCTGAAAAAAATCTTCCAAATCCCGTTTTTATAAAGTGATTGCCGAAAAATATCCTCAGGGTGCTAGTTATAGTCAGTCCCCCCACCCAGATCAACTGCCACAAAACCGAATTATATCTCCGATCAGAGGACTGTAGTCAATCATTCTGGTGTTAGTTTGGTATCCCAGACTAACTCTTCTCAAACGGGCCTGAGGAGAGTGCAGATATGTTTTTGTTTTCCCCCCCTTCTTTTCCGCTCAAAAATAATTTTTTTTCAAGACAAAAGGAAGCATTGTTCTCGAAATAAACAGGGCCTTTGTGCGAAGAAAAATTTTAAAGAAGTGGTTTTATAACCTATATAACAAACTTACGGTACCTGCACACTCTACAGTGCGGTAGCAAAGACAGATCCAAGTGACAGCATTTGATATGTGATTGATTTGCCACGTGCTGGCTGTCATAGTGAGCGTTGTAATGACCATCTTTAGTATACTTGACCACCTAATACATCACAAGTAATATCTACATGTCATGATAATAATGAACAAGAGTTATTGTAAAGAGTGCGTACAATCATTATTTCCGTGATGCAGCATGGCGTTGAGGTTCGAGCAATACCTAGCGGGAGCATGAGCGAAGGCTTCAGACGGATGGCATGCCGCGTGGGTGAGTGAGGATCAGGGTTAAGGAGGCGAGAAGATAGAGAAAATTATGTTTCTTTAGACGTAACGAACAAAAATATGGTAAGATGCAAAAGAAAAAAAAAAAAAAAAAAAGAGAAAAAATAAAAAAAATTTTTTTCCCCCAAGGGGCAACCACTTCCAACCGGGGCGCCTACACGAGAATGGGAGACTCGTGGTGAGTGAGGTGTGGTAAGATCATCAATGCGCGATTTGCGATTATGTAACGACCGTGCGCGAATCTTCCGTCAGTTTCCCGTCAAAGGGGTCGTTACTCTAGATACCAGCGTTAAAAGAAATGACAAATTGATATCCAGAGATCCGGGTTGCCTTTTTGTTGAAAGAATGTAAAAGGCCCGAAATCGAACTGAAAAGAAAAGTAAAACTTTCGGCTCGCCCCTTTACTTCCTTTACCTAAAGGATGCCCCAAAAGCACGTCGATTGAAATTAAGTAAAAAAAAGAAAAGCAGAACGGATGCGATTAACGATCGAACTTTGAAATCAACTCACGCAAAATTTTTTTATTGTTAGATGTAAATGCAGCGAATGACTACAAACCTGCAGCGGTTCGCCTCCTCTTATGGTTCGATCTGATAGCCTCAAAAGCTTAGCTAGCCTGTTGAGAAAAAAAAGTTAAATGTATAAAAACAATTTTTAAAACTTGCAATTTCAGTTAATTTCATGCAGAATTTTCAGTCTTGGGGTTTCATTGAGATCTAAGTGACTAATGATTAGGAAACGATGTTTTCTACTTTTTGCTGCATTTTTCAACAAGTTCATGGAACAAATTTTCTTTACCAGTACTTAGCATTTATTGCTAGCTCAAGCTCTATTAATTACCAATTCATCCATCTCACTTTACCTCTTTCGTAGTCTTTGTAACACGTGATCAGCTCTCTTTCCTTGCAGTAACCAGGCCTGGTTGCTGAACCTCTCTCTGTGGGCTGGGTGTTTTTCTCTAATGTCGTTCATGTATTCGTCCATCGCCGCGGTAGGCAATGTGGCAAACTCCTTTTTGGTCACTTGATCTGTAATGATTCAAATTAGAAAAATAAAAAGCGTTCTCTGGTAAAATATTTTATTTTAAAAAAATATTAGCTAAACCGTCATATTTTGAGAACCACACCTCGCACAGACGACCTTTTTCTACAGGTTTGTTTTATTGAAGGGTCCTTCAAGTGTTTCAAATCTCAGTCGTAATTGAGGTCACGTGGCCAGAACAGGAAAAAACCCTGAAACTCAAGCGGCGTATAGATTTGACAATTAAAATCAGTGCCAACCGTATCGTTTTTATGTAATTCGCATTATTGTTATAAAAGTTCTTTAATAGCGTTTTATTCTATTCGTGTAAGCGATAGTAAATTGCGTTCAAAAAAATAATTTACATCAATTAAATTTGTTTTTCTTTCGAATAGTCAGTAGTTAGAATAGTCATTGGTTAGAACAGAAAAGTTAGAATATTCAATAGTTCCTTCGGAAACTAATCACTGTGTTATCTGTAGGACCTACCATCATCAAATTCTTCTAGCTTGAGCTTGCTTATCCTGCAATATAAAGGACAGAGAAGAAGAGTGATTACAAGCTAAACTGAAATAGGGAACTAACGAAGCTAAAAGAAGCTAAGTCAGTTTGATTCAAATGGCAATACTTACATGTCGTCCACTTCTTCCGGACTGAGGTAAAGATATTTGAAATCTTCTGCAAAGTTAATAATCTGAAAGGCAAAAAAAATAAGCGTTAAATTAAATAAAACAGAAGCTGATGAGCTATAAAATGGAAATAACTGATTCACTCTAGAAAGGATCTTCTCTTAGATTCACCTCATCCCTTGTAATGACGCCATCTTCATTTAAGTCCCAGTTAAAGAAATTCCCAGCAGAACCACTTGCATTTCCTAAAAATATCACGTTCAAAAGAAAATCAGCACATGTACACTGTTTTCTTAGAAGAATTGTTCTTTTTCTGTTAGCCAACGAAGAATTTCTCTACATGGAAGACAATTAATTGAACTCTTTATCGAATATCGGATAACGGTTTAAATGTTTTACCTCGAACAACTTCTTTACGCATTTCAAGTTCTTCGTCGAGATGAACATCGCTTCCACGAAGACCAATCTTCTCAGCTGAATTAATGATGTGATTGCATTCACTTTCGTCCAGAAAATCTGGTATTTCTATCATCAAAGAATAAGAACCATACATTAATTTCCAGTATATGAAACGTTAGAAACGGTTATTACTCAACAAGGTAAAATCTTCTATTATAAGTTCAATTTTGCATGTCATAAAGATTTTGATTAACGGCACTAGTTGTATTATAAGATATCTTACATAGACGAGGTAAAAAAAGGTAAGTAACAAATTCCTTTCCAGTCCCTTTAGTCATTGATACGTTGAGGAAGGGCTGAGTTGAGAAACATCGGGTGGAACTTGGGAAAGAAGGGCGTCTAGCTTTCCCTTGTTTTAATACAACGGAGGCAAATCTTTTCCAGGATGCCAAGAAAGACGAGGCTTAGGTTTTCTAATATTTAGAACAAACTTACCAAACAAAGGAGGCTTAGAGGCGAGTGTTGTCATCTTGAAAGTTCTTCCTGGTTCGAGTTCAAGCTCTCTCACGTGACCTTTCTACGTTAATGCCAAAAACATATATAAGTAAGCCTTTATTTGAATAGGGTAACTGTAGCTTTACATAAAAGCCACTTACCACGCGCATTTTAGTCATTTAATAACACTGAGTTGAGGTGCAAGCCAAAACTAGAAATTCACTGTTTACTTTTTGTTGTACATATTAATATACTGCCGACGCTAATATTGTTCCCAGGACCTTTCCTCCGCTTCTCGTCTAAGAAAAAAATGATCTGGGAGCTGATTTGTCTATTTGACTTTGGTTGAATTTAATTTTGAGAAGGGCGCTGTTTGCGTTGAATTTCGAGACTACACCTCTACTGCAAGCATGCGTGACAAAAACACTGAGGGGGAGGGAACTTGGAAACTCTTTAGCCTGAATTCGAAAGCAGGCAGACTCGCATAGAAAAAAAAAGCCGTCCTTGTTAATCGAACCAAAACTATCCGCAAAATATTGCTTTTAATTTCTTTTTGCATTTTGCAAACATTCAGGTCCATTTGACTGCGTTGCAGGTTTCCTGTTGAAAGCCCCTTTGTTATTACAATGGCTAACAGGTACCCACGTGTTTTAATTTTGATTTTCGCTTTCGTCAGTCAAAATGGCGGCGTCGTTTTGTTGCATGGCAGCAACGCTCAAAAATGACTTCAAAGGTGCATATAGAGGATCGGATTATCATTTAACTACCTCACATTTTTATATGGGGCAAAACACTAAAATATTACAAATATCAAACACGGGTGCGTAACATGCCACCATACCAAAGCCCATTAATCCAGGTACCTTTCTCTTTAAAAACTGAAATATATTTCCTATCGATTCCATACAATCTTAGCTTCAAATAGCTTTCGTTTCAACTAATGGATATTACTTCTGGCAACAATACCTTAATAGGTTTCCATCTGTATAGCCTCGGTTCGTCATCATTTGGAATACACGGTCCTTGATCTTCCTCGCGGTAACAGACGCCATTTTCACAGGATTTATCGAGTCTTTTATTCGTGTTGCCACTCGCAAGTTGAGTTAAAATGACCGTAAAAATAGCGAAGACAAACAGCAGCTTTCTTCTTTTTACCAGAAAAAGAAATTGTAATACTGCTTTGTTCATATTTGTAAGGCCACAGAAATGTTCTTGCAATTTTCTTTTTATGTTGTTCGCGCAGAGTTGCACGTGAATCCGGAAGCCGTATTTAAGACTGTAATTAATTATTTATTCCTTTGAAATTGTTTACCTGATGTTTGCTATGCTCCTTTGATTCTATAGGTTCTGGAACCTAATTGATCATATAGGCAACATCAGCGTGAAAACAAATTAAGATAACTAGAAGGGAAACTGTAAGGAGAGAATTACCGTTTTACATTGGTTTCGACTATTTTCCGACTTATGAAATAAAACGAAAGATTGAGATTCATGCCCGATTAACCCAGGCTTTGGACGTTGTCAAATCGGAGTTACTTATCATGATGACTTAAAGGTGCACTTATAAGTTCTTCAAAACGAACCCCAGCTTATTCAGATTTCTCGTACCTTCGATTCCCGGAAGCGAAACTGAAAAACTGTTATTGAAGTTCCCAGCGGTTGACATACAAACGAGGCGAAAGGGTTATGCTGCATTGTTTTAACCGATGTGTTATTCCTTTCGCCCAATCCGCATACCTTCTTATTACACCCCTCTGTAACAGACCCAGTGGAACCCGACCCACTGGCATGGATTATTTTCCCCTACCCAGTGAAAATTTAGTCTCCCCGGTACCCAGCGAATATTTTGATTTACCCGCCTATTTTTGTGCTTCCCCAGTGACTGTGCGTTGTGACTTATGTCGAATAAAACTACTTTAGAAACGATCCCAAATAAGCCGACCCAGTGGGAAATTGGCCAACCCAGTGACTTTTTTCAGATCAGTCCACTGGGTCTGTTACAGAGGGGTGTCTTAATTAACAAAAAAATATTTTCGCAGGCTTAACTGCAATAAACAGCTATTGACTCGAAAAATCGTGGAGTTTGAGAAATCGGGGGAATAATTGCAGCATTAGACGGAGGAAAGTCGAGGAAAGGGAAACGAATTTTTTGTTAGAGTTAACCAGAGGTTCGAAAAATCGGGAGTCCACTGTGTTTACATAACATTTCCCGCGCGCCTTATACCGGTTACAAGATTTTTCTTTTAGCCTGTTTTATTCGTGATTGGTTTATTGCGTGGTTCTGTAATATTTTTGGTAAGGATTTATATCCCTCAACTGTCAACATACAATCAGATATAGAAAGGAATTGCGAATAAACAAGTAAACACACACAAGCAAACTATACGTAAGTTACGTACGTTGCTTGAGAAACAAGTTTTTATTTTTTATTTTTAAACTGTCATAAGTAAACGGCTAGCTACTATTTCTATCTTAACTTGCTTATGGTCAACACGCACAGTCCTATTAAAAAGCTTTCCCAAGTAGCATGAGCGGAACATTTGAAAAATATTAAAAAATAGAAAATGTCCAAAGTTCATTTTGTCTGCCGATATGCTATAATTAAAGTGATCCGAGCTACAGTTGATTTCAGCTTGTAGTCAATTTAACTGTGGTCAGAAACTTTCTCTGCGACAGATTGTAGCTTCTATATGACATTATTTTAGACATTGCGCGCGCGTCCCTATATGTTAACTATGAGTTTATTAAATTATGTTTTCTTCCTCTTTGATTTCAAAATTACTTTTGACATGCGAAAGAGACGCATCCGGGGCAGTGATCCAGTTGTTGGCGATCCATTTGTAACCTTTTTTCACCCCACACCCCCCGTGAAGTGTGTAGTCATCCCTCTCTCCCAGCCAGCCAGTCTCTTCATCCACAAAGTGATTGTACCACATGATCGCTTTGCCTCGCTTTGGTGTAACCACCAGTTTGCCATCATGGCAGAATTCCATTAGGTTGAATTTGTCTTCATCCATGGTTTTTATGTATAACTATAAAAGGGAAAAGATATATGAGTATTGTTTTTCATTTTCATTTCAATGAAACACTTCCGTGCTCCCCAGCCAGTAGCTTCAATCCTGGATCCTGCTCATAGAAGCCATCCTTCTCCTCAACTGTCTTCTGCCATGGCGGGGACCTTCCCCTTACCCCTCCCTAGAGAGGCTTCAAAAGAGCTGGTGCTGACTGGGCAATCATGAGTTAAAATTGGCCTGATATTGTTAGCCTAGCCACACTTTGTGATCGGCACGCTTCAACCAGATGAACTACGAGGCTCAGCTGTTGCCTGCTGTACATGTAGACCAGCTACCAATGTTCTACTCTACAACAGGCAGCAGAAAAAGCCTCATATTTCATCTGGTTGAAGCATGACGACAAAGTGTGGCTAGGCTATCTTTATAGAATAGGACTGGGTTTTTTTTGTGTGAAAAAAAGTTCTTAGTTCCCAGGCTTAAACTGAATTAAGGAGAAAACACATTTTTCAAAGTGCACACTAGGAGCCTGGTGGAAACCTTTTATTGGCAACTTGTAACCCCTGTATAAAGACTGTTGCTTCTGGCCAATTGGCAGTTAACGCTACATGTATGGCTATCAATGGCTATCAATGGCTTGTATTCCCATTATCTTGCAGCCGTATCAGATTAGGTACACTTCACTAGCTCAAATCTATAACTAAATATGTATAGCATTCGAGTGCCAGTTACCTGTTGATCAAAGGTTTCGTTGTCCGCGACTGGAAAAGCGGTTTCTCCACCTTCCTCCACGTCATTTAAGTAATATAGTATGGTGATATACCTATAAAACAATAGTAGATATCATTTCTAAAAGGAATGTACACAGAAATTTAAATTATCACAACAGAGAATAGATTTTTTTTTCATGTTCCAAAGCAAACAATACCATCAGTGCAGTCCTCGTTAAAACGTTCAGGACATTATGTGAAGGCTTGTGTAACTTATTGCAACAGTTCTAAAAATGCGACGAGAAGAGCTTAAGAATGTACTAATGGGATATCATATTGTCGCGAGGAAGTGACGAATTTGTGCAGCTGGTGACGTCAGTTGTGACGTTTGTGATGACGTCACCAACACCCCTACCTTATTCTTACTAATTTTCGCGAGTACTAAATTTCGCGATTTTCGCGATTTTATAATAATCGCGAAATTTAGTACGCGCGAAAAAAACATTGCGCGAAATTTAAAAACGTGAAAATTAATACCATATTATATGTCAAAAAAAAATTAAATGTTTGGAACTGCAACTATCTACCTTAGGGGAGCAGGGATGGCGCAGTGGTGAGAGCGCTCGCCTCCCACCAATGTGGCCCGGGTTCGATTCCCGGACCCGGCGTCATATGTGGGTTGAGTTTGTTGTTGGTTCTCGTCCTTGCTCCGGGGTTTTTCTCCGGGTTCTCCGGTTTTCCTCCCTCCACAAAAAATCAACACCTCTAAATTCCAATTCGATCGGGAATCCGAGGGCCACAGGTTTGTCAGTCGAAAGACTGTTATGTGCAACCCTCGTAAAACAAAGTTGATTTTACCTTTGAAAATATATTTCCGTCTTGTTTTTAACTACCCTTTCGATTCTCTGATTACTGTTTCGAGGCAGCTTGTAAATTGGTTCAAAACCTCTTTAGTACAGTCATTAAAGTCTCCGTTTGCATTCTCCTTGTAGTTACATTGAGCCTTTGTGCATGTATTTCCAGTAGTTCCCTTAGTCTTTGACGACTGATCCATAAAAAAATGACAAAATCGCAAAATTTAATACACTTTTTCTCTAATTTCTTCATCGCGAAAATTAAACTCGCGAAATTCAGCTCCCAGATTTTTGCGAAATTAAGTATGCGCGAAAATTAGTAAGAATAAGGTACATAGTAAGGCATAGTAAGCTACGTATTAAACAGCCCCACCGAAGAACCCAAAAAAAAATACAATAGTATAAGTACTAAGAGTAAAGGATCTTGCCCACAGGGACCCCGGCCAGGGCTTGAACTCGGAACGTTCGATACGGAATCCGGCCACCGTGCCTTCCATTTTATAGTTCAATCTCTAGCTGTACGTGTAATATGATGGTAGTTACTTCTGGGAGGCAAACAGAACATTTGAATCTTCAGATCAAATGTTGTTGAATGTCCACTGACCTGCACAGTCTGCAGGCAGGCGATTTGGTGACGTTTTGGTGGCAGCATTTGAGATGTGAATGGCTGGCTATTGGCTGCGCGTCATGATGTACATTGTAATGACCAGTCTTATCGTACTTGACAACCTGAGGGATAAAAACAAAATGTGAAATATTTCATCTTCTTTTATCGTTAATTATTGTTTCTTTTTCACTTTCTTGGCGATAGCAACAACAACAATACCAATACCAATAACTATAGCATTCATTAAAATAATAACAATAACAACAACTATAAAAAAAAAAAAAAAAAAAAAAAAAAAAAAAAAAAAAAAAAAAAAAACAAAAAAAAAAAGATAATAATAACGATGACAATAACGAAAATGATAATGATGATGATGATGATGATATGATGATGATGATAATAATAATAAACATGCCAACATAAGGTTCGTTAAAGATATGCAAATAAAGATTTATAAAGAGCTTTCATTTCTGTCTCTTGCCAAGAGTTATTGGAAAGGTGATTAAAACGTATAGATGACCAATTTATTTACCTGTAGAGGTTCACTACCACGGATAATGCGATCGGATAACTTAGTAAGTTTCTTTATTCTGTGAAAACAAATTAAACGTTAATGAATTTAATTCTAATTTACCTAGAATGGTTTTAAGCTAAATGTAAAGCAACATTGCACATAATTCATAACCTAATTATTTAGGAGTACGTAAGTACGTAAACCAAGGGGAGAGGTGTGGGTGGTGAGAGGTAGGTTGCATTTGCGTCAATTTTTTTAAAGACAAACGGGGCTCAGTAGATTTGTTCGACCAAAAGAAGTAAAGCTCAACCCCACCCCCCCCCCCCCACGACCCCACCTCGGGCCCTTCCCCTAATTCGACCACTAGTACAAGTTGACGCGGGGTTAAACTGCCTCCCACTTGTGGTTTCACTACAGAAACTTTTATACTGACAATAATCTTCAGTAAGTAACCAGTTGATATGCAAGACAGTTTAAAATCCTATCACCTAAACACATGTACAACTAGAAATCTTCGGTTTGAACAACATGCTGGTCTGATATATAAGTCAGAGGCTACTCAGCTGGCGTGGACCAAAACGAGATCAAACGTACATTCGACCACTCTCCAAAGCAATGAGCAAGTTCGCTTGGGGAGTTGAAAAGAGTGTCGCTAAGAGCGCACGAGAGTTTGAACTCTTATCAAACTCCAACCTCATCCCCAGGGTCCTCTCAAACTCCTCGGCGTTTTCGTTTCACCCGGGCTTTTTTTGGAAACACTCACCTAGCTCGCAACCTTTGCATGATTTTACTAGCAAACTTTCCCTGATGTAACCAGGTTTGGTTACTGTTTCGTTCTCTGTGAATGGGTGAGAGTTCCTTCAGCCTGTTCATGTAGTCGTCCATGGCAGCTGTTGGGAGCTTACGAAACTCATTGAACGTCACTTTACCTGCAAATGATAATAATGATGATGATGATAATGATAATAATGATAAACACGTTAGATCTATCCCAAATGTGATTGATCGAGCCCCGTGATTGGTAAGAGGACTTGAATGTGTTGAAGAGTTTGGCAAGTTAACTTAGTTAAAAGGTGAGACAAAAAAGAAACAGTTATTATCCAGACGAAACTTCGGTCAGCAACTGGTCAATTGACACCTAAATTTCACATTTTGTAGATGTTAAGGTAAAGGCGCATTTTTGACTTGGTGTTGTCAGTTTGGTAGGTAGATAGGCGTTGAAGGAGAAAATTAAACATACCATCATCAAATTCTTTGAGCTTCAGTTTACGTATCCTGCAAAGTGTAAATTAATGTCAGATTTTAGATTTATGTAAGGATAGAGATTTTATGACCTTTTCTAGGTCATCAGAAAATAGTTAAAATGCACTGTTACATTTGCCATACTAGGCAAGGTAATGTTAAGTGTAAGCCTGACCTGGCATTTTGCTTAGAAACAAGTTACGCAAAAAATTGTACAGTTTTAGTCAACACGTTTCTCCATAAACGTTTGTTGCAGCAAGCGGCATTCATCTCTTCAACACAAGTTTGAAAAAGTATAATTCAGTTGGCAATAAATGCAATTTCATGCAAGAGCAAGATTATCAAAGCTCCTTTGCAGTAGGCAAAAAAAGGAAAGAGAATAAAGGAGAAAGAACGAGAGCAATATGGTCATCACTGACTCAGAAATATGTGCTGCAACACTTACATTTCATCGACTTCCTCTAGACTCATGTAAAGAAATTTATACTTCTTTGAAAAGTTCATAACCTGAAAAAATGAAATGAAATGATTTTAGTTAACACATGACTTTCAATCCTCTAAAACATTATTTTTTTTGTTATTACTTTAACAACACGTTTGCTAAGACTGTTAATTCCCGTTTAACTGCTGTTTCAATTTCTCGCAATGAGACAGTAGCACTCACTGTCACATTGATCAGTTCCAGGCTAATCTTAGCCTGTGTACAGCCGCTCCCGCTCCGCTCGGCTGTACACAGGCTAGGGTAATCTTCGCCGTTGTAGATGACGGTCGTAACGCCAATTTGAATTCGGCGAAATACTTACCTTAGTTGAAACCCTCAACTATTGCCAGATATACTACGTACATTTAACAATCCTGCACAATGCATTTTTACAAATTTTACTCCTGTAGTGGTTTAACTTCTCGCCCCTGGTTCAGGGTTGACCCACTGGACCCAACAATATATCATAGTTGTATGATGGCTCTTGAAGTTAAACGTTGCATGGCGATGGAGGAATCGATATTAAAGAGAGTTTTTACACCCACCCCCCGCCCCCAACCCTACCTATCGCTAGACCGAGAGTGCTATTGTGTTGACCAGTATCCTAAAGCAGTATGACCGGCATGGTATGTATTTTGATTTAAATTTATCTTTGGTTTAAAATTTTTCAAACCAGTTTGATTTGCAATTTCCATTGTCTCATATTCATTATCATGATCTGAAACAAGGATAACTAAAAATCAACCTGAATTGAAAAATTTTAAACCAACGATTAATTTAAGCCACAGCATATTGCCACACAAGTTACAAGATATACCTCGTCTTTTGTAATCTCCTTGTCTTGGTTTTTGTCCCAACTTAGATATATTCCGGCAGCTCCCATTGCATGTCCTAATGACAGAAACATATTATTCATTTACCATTGTTCAGATCAGAAATGACTAAAAATTCCAAGGTTCTCCTCCTCTTCAATTCGTCAACTCTAGACTCTTGGCCATAAATTGGGGTCTGCTAACCAGGAGTCTGGCTGTGTGGAAACTTGGGACGGACGGAATGGAACAATATGAAAAAGCAAGGGACACTGTAACAGACTGAGCAATGTACGTTTACGACTCGTAACGCTCATAGCCATAAAATATTTGATACCTTTCACGTCTTTCTTGTGCTTTTCTTGAAATTCGTCTGTGTGCATAATGCTGTTTTCAAGGCCGTACATTTCAGCGAGGTCGATAATGTGCTCACTTTCATCGTCACTTAAAAAGTCGGGAAGCTCTGTGAAACATATAGACACTCAATAGGCAAAAATCACCATAACATAAAGAGCGATTAATGCCTGTATCGTTGGTTGAAACCAAGAATAAAAGGCAGTTACCGTTACAGCAATGCAGCACTCAAGGTATAAAGTAATTAGCTGTCTCAAAATAAAGGACAGAGAAGCACCGAATTCGCGGCCGGTCTTTAGTGTTACATTTGCGGTGAGAGAGTTACAAAAAAAATCTGCACAAAACCAGTGATTTATTTTTGCTTAAAATACTAATTGAAGATGAAAGAGCCAACAAACTCGACAGTGAAAAACTGAAAGAGAACGAGCAAACTATTGCAGTTCAGACCGCGGTCAAGATTCTCCCCTACAGAACTCCTGCTAGGTTAATAAGAGCTTAATATAACAAACAATCAATTGACCTACCTCAAACTGTGTATGCATGCATTATATTTACTATCAAAACGTGACTGTGCTGTAAATTATGGTAAATTGTGCCGCTGGTTCAATAATAACATACAGTCATTTGCCAGATTGTCGGTAGCTTGTCACTCAATTTAATTTGTTTTACAGTCATATTTGACTACTGAGTTGGTTAGTTATCTCAAACTCTCGACAAGGTGAATATATCGTAAATCTTACCAAATATTGGAGGTTTAGACGCCAGTGTTATCATCTTGTATTTTTTTCCAGGTTCGAGCTCCAACTCTCTCACGTGACCTTTCTGTCAACAAAATGAAGCAATGATTGAGTGATTTTAAATTGAGAGTCGTAGAACCAAAACTAAGGGGTCACCCTGGCCAATAACAAGACACAGATAATCCAGTGAACCATATTAAAACTTGAGAGGCTTGAAACAAATGTATGTAGCCTGCGCGAAACGCGGGAAAACAAGTTTGAGCGAGTCACGATTGGTTATGGTTTTATTTCTGATTAGTCATAAAGCGGCTCGAGTCTTTTTAGACGTAGCGTAGTAATGCAAAACTTATGCAAAGCAGGTCGACACTCAAGTGAAAATCGCTTTAAGCAGTCATCGACCTGGTACAGTTTCAGTGAGGTTTGGCAGCTATTTCATAACAGCGCACCTCCGATTAATAATCAACACACTCTCGTTGTAGCGGACACGCTCGGGGCGTCGTTTAGTGTCCGTTATACAAGCGTGAGAGTCCGTAATAGCGGGAGTCATTTCCAGTCAAACCTTATTCCTCGGGGATCAGGATTTTGTCCGTAATAGCGAGTGTCCGCAATAGCGGGGTGTCCGCAAGGCGAGAGTTGACCAACTAACTATTGAGTTGCTGTTGTCAGTAGGGTGAATTGCGTTTCACTTAGTAACTGATGCACCAAGTTGCTATGGTAACGTCCGCGTTCGGGCTCGGGCCTAGAGGCCCATCAGGCCGGAGCTTATCCCGGTTTCCATAGCATTAAGAGACTAGGAGTATTTCTACTCCTCCTGAATGGGATGCTAGTCCATCACAGGGTTACCCTCCAGCATTAAATTTGCCGGTACCCATTTATACACCAGGATTGAAAGAGGCACTATGAGACTTGAGTGTTTTAACCAAGAACACAACGCAGTGACCCCGGCCAGGGCTCAACCCCGAAACGCTTGATCCAGAGTCCAGCGCATTGACCATTAAGTACTGCGTCTCCAATACCAGATGCTAAGATAGGTATCAATATTACTGATTATTGACTTCAAAGCTAAGTTCGTAGCTGATATTTACACAGGTATCAATGATCATTGATTCGAATCCTACTTTAGCCTCAGTCAGCTTTTTTCTGGGTTTTCTTCGCTAAACTGCCTTTTAATTTCTCCACAAACCTTTATATCCCTTCCATTTGTTATCAATGCTTTTTACGCTCACAATATATATGTTGGATAATTTGCTGACTTCGTGTTTGTAATGTAGTGAATTTCACTCAATTGACTGTTATAACAGACGAGTCCACTTCTTGCATCGGAACGCATATCGTATATCTTTCTGCCTGGGGCAAATCTTACATCTTTCCGCTTTTTTGTACTAGTAAACTCTAGCGTATTTTACCTTGATTGGATCCCATCTGAACAAGCGTTGCTCGTCGTCGTTGACAACACACGGTCCTTGATCATCCTTCCTTGAACACACACCATTTTCACACGACATGTTGATCTTGCTTCCAACATAACAGTTTACAAATCCAAATAACGCCCATATCACCGAAATAAAACCAACCCGAAGTATCATAGCTAAGAATCTAATCTATTCGTGTCCCAAACACCGATAAGAGCGGTAATTTAGAAACTTCTCTGAGCTTTTTGTTATTCTCTTTTTCTTCAATAATCTTTATGTGATTCTAGTTAATTATTTAAGACTTCAAGTCAGGTAAAGCGTTACGGTACCAAGCTCGATATAATCTCTTTACACTTTGCCATACACTTGTTTAAAGTTTGTTTTGAGATTTTAGTGATACATCAAGACAATATCCATTAATTGATGACAAATTATATTCTCGTCACCTGTCTTTTGGAGAATATACTAATGACGTAAGGAGAAAATGATTTTAATCGCCGAAGGACAAACGCGTGCAGAGGCGCACGAGTTTGAGTTTTCAACTCGACAGACGCAATTCATTTTCAGATTAAAATTTGTATATTCCTTGATATCAATAAACTGGTTCCTTTCTTTAGAAAAGGTGATAAATTGTTGGTTAAATGATGCTTTTTTCTGTTGGTCTGGTTTTCATGGCAAATTCACCACGTTGTATCCACCGGCAACTACCTGCCGAACAGTGCTTTCAGTGTTTTTCAATAACCCGGCGCTTTTCTTTCCATGACCAGTCGTTTTAAAACAACACGTGGTTATCTGCTGTTTGTGTCCCTGCGTTATGGAACGGGGTTTTTTTCCCCTTTTTTTTCCCCCATTATTATCCCCCATTATGGCTCCTGCGCACTATATATGTGCCTAGACGTTCCTTCAAATTTTTGCCGACCGCTCTCATATCATGATATTAGTTGCATGAATTAAGTATTTTTTTTTTTTAAAAAAAAAATACGGTGCTCATATATTTTTTATGAAAAACAAAACCCTTAAAATTTTAAAATAAAAAAGTAACTATCAAAGATTGAATATGCATTCATTTTTTTTTGGCACGGTTCTCTAAATCAGAGCTATGCTAATCAGAGGATGCGAAACTAATTTAAACGATCGCGTATTATAGCCAATTTAATAGATTGGTCTTATGAGTTTGTTTTTTTCGGGAGAATTTTTTGTGATCTTTCCCTTAATTTTAAACTAGGGCGTTTTTGTGCAAGTAACCCCTTTAGTTCTATGAAATGAATCGCCATAGGATCGATCATTGCGAGAACTTTCTACAAAGTGACTTACACTAATGTCAATTAAAAAAAGTTATTTTAGTCTCATATTATTTGCGTTTCTTTTCAATAATTGTATTTTTATTGTGTTTTTAATTTTTCGCCAGTAGTTTCTGTTTGCAGTTGTCAACGGGGAATATCATCGATATTTCCTAAGATCTTTTTAAGCTCATAATAATTTTTCCTTTACTCCCGAGAGACTCTGCGTGTGTTAGAAGATGTTTATTGAAAAACGCACATCATTTTTATTAGATTTCCAACGGAGGTCATGCAATGTTTAAACCCCTGGCGAAGAATTAACGGAGCTTAGACACGGACTGTGTATTTTGAAAAAAGTTGATCCCAAATATCACGTTCTCCTTTTTTCCTTTGAATCGCGATCTCAACATTGTTTTATTTGTACAGGCCTTGGTAAATTATCGATTCAGGGTTTCCTTCAGAAGAGAATTTTGTCCAGTAAAAAAAAAAAATGATGACTCGGGAATGTACTGTCATTCTGTTACATAACCCAGCTCCTTGTAATAAGAGCCTCAAACATATAATTATATTATAACTCCTTGTCAAGTTAAATTTTAGCTGGCTCGTTTATAAACTCTCAGATTTTCATACAGTACATGTTATTTTTCTTTTCAGTACATTATTTTTAAGTTTTAGGTCCTACTAGGCTTTAATGGGCCGTAATAAAAACACCAATTATTTCTGTTTGAGTGACTGAGAATGTTTTAAACAAGCTGGGATATTTATTGATTTACTAGAGGAAAGCCGATAGGAAACAGTCTTACATTCCCATTTGCATCAGGGATCTGGCGTACAACAAAATAAAACTCGGGGATTTACGGAGGCTTAACCGATGAGAAAAAAAAGTGTAATGCAAAAATCTTACAAAAATTTGCCAAGTAATATAGTGAAGTCAGTTTTTTCGACAACTGTTACTTATCTCTAGAGTAACTGAGAGATAAAAGTTACTCCCAGGTGCGTTCTTCATTTACTGCAAGGCCCTGCTGGATTGCAATTAACTTAGTTTGCTTTTACAAACAAAAAGAAAAGGAATTAATATGCGTCGATCTCAGGTATCCCTGAACGGCAATATATGTTATGACAGAAATCACCACGAATAATTTTTTATTGATAATAGTACCAACGCGTAGAGTCGCTTGGCAACGCCAGACGATTGTACTCTAATAAATGGACGCTTGCTGGTAAGGAGAACGCGGGTGATGCATCTGTGTAGAATAATTTTTTCAGAAAAACTCTGCATGATGAACTTTTAAAGGCTTGAAAAATTTTCTTTCATTGCTAACTACTTATAAATGATGTTTGTTGGTAGCTGCCTTCGATCTATCTTAGCCCATCTTGATACATTTCAAATACGATCATGCTTTAATTTCAATATTACATGTTTACTTTTAATAGGAATGTACCGGACCATTCCTGTTTTGTGGACGCCGCTTATTAAAGGCAAATATGATCGTTCTTAAGGATAAATTCATGTTGACTCTCTCTGCAGGCCCTACAGGCGTTGTATGACTAACAGGAGGAGACTTAGCTATTAAACTTAAAGAGAACGTCAACATTAACATTGTTATTACCGGTAGTTATTTGAATATTGTGCCAAATCCGAAATACGGAGGAGAGCGCAGTAAATCAAATAAATGAAACGAGACGAAGTGATTGTTAATTTTATAAATTGGTTTTCCAATCAGTTTGGTTTCCTAGTTTATTTCGGCCATTCATGTTGATACAAGTTAAAATTGGAGAAGTGAAAATCAAATACACCTGCGTTTTTTAAAGGACTGCTTTGACAATTTATTCAAAATTATTATCAGACTTTCTTGACAATGATAACCTCATGTTGCTTTATCGCTTTTTCACCGTTTGATCGTATAGATTGAAAGGGTGAATATCTGTATCACCATAGTACTTAAAAACTCGTTTTCAACAGCCGACCTGTGAAATTTAGAATATAAAGAAGACGAACGAGGCCCCATGCCGACCAGAATCTGATTTGGTGTGTCCTGCGGCGAATTTGGTTCGTTTTATCGACTTGCTGAATTTATTACTATAAATGACATCTCGGTTAATCTAGAAATTCACTTGAGATCTGAATTACTTGTCAAAAGTGCGGAAATGGACCTGTGAAATTCAAGGGTTCTCGAAAGTGGTCCTCTTCAGAAAACCTACCGAAGGGTTTCACTTCGTTGCCGAAAGAAATATGAGTTTGGAGATTCAAAACAACGTCTCAAAGCTAAACTCAAGTGAAATTCAGATTGATGACATTCATTTTTCTATCGGAAGAGTCGTCGAAGCGATTTTACTGTTTTCGTTGGCATTTTTTGCGGTCGTGGGGAACGGTCTTCTTATTTACGTGATATACTTGAACCACAATCTCCACAACCTTCGCAATGCCTTCGTAGCAAGCCTTGCAGCTGCAGATCTGTTGCTAGCATGTACAGATATTGTTTATCAAGCAATGGAGAAAGTCGTGATCAACTTTCAGCCTCCACATCCATCTATCTGCTACATTATCTTGCTGAGCGGTGTGTTCTTTGGCTCTGCTTCAGTGTTCAACCTCACGGCCATGACTTTGGTACGTTACATTTCCATCCGCTACCCACTTCATTTTAGTCGCTACGTAACTGTCCATCGCTCGGCTCTTATTGTGTTTGCGGTTTGGCTTGCAGCGTTTTGTCTCGCTTTCCCGCCACTCATTTGGCGTCCAGAAGGAGTGGTTTGCTCAACAACGAAACCCTCCGACGATCACATTATATACGAAGCCATATACATGAGCGCCGAGTGGCTCTTCTGGTTTTGCATTCCCTTAATACTTATCTGTTTTTCCTATTATCGTATATACCTTATCGCTAGAGGTCAAGCAAGACAAATAGCCGCTTTAGAGGTATCTGCAGTCAGTGAAACGACGCCTGCCCCACCCAGAGGACGAGCTTCTTCGTTGAGAGAGAAAAAAGCAGGACGAATGGTCGCCATCTTGATTGGGTTTTGGATCTTGTGCTGGATGCCGTTTTTTATTGTATTGACGATAAGTAAGTTCAAGTCTCGGGTACCAGCAATTCTCATGCGTATGTTTTTGTGCCTGATGTTTGCTAATTCAGCTATAAACCCTATTGTTTTGACGCGGTATAACCGAGAATTGAAAGAGGCGATCAAGAAATTGGTATGCCGCAGAAAATATCGCCAGTCGGTGTCTGTGATGGAATCGAGATCAAACAGAGGAGCATCAGGATCATTTTCTCAAACAACATTTTAGATTTGTTTTAGAAAAAAAAGATTAGTTTCTGAAGATTAGTCTTAAAAAGTATACTCTCGTCAAGAAATAGAAAGGTACTGCATAACTTTTTTAGTATTCTACGGTGTTTACTCAGTTGGTTTCCAAAACGATATTTTCTATTATTATATCGCACATTCCTTTAAAACTACTTCGTTGCATGATTTACATTATTTCTTTTACAAACAAAGGTAGTACATCGAACGGCCAAAAGTGATAACATATCACCCCAAAGCACCGTAGACAAAAAAAAATTGAATCTACAGTAGACACGATCAATGTTAGGAAAAGATAAATCAGAGTACATTTCATTATACCAAAGGGAAGGGCTCGGCCTAGAACTCTCAGGGCTTCAAGAGATAGAAATACGTATTGGGATCCTGGGCTCATTTGTATTTGTCTCAGGGTCAAAAATAACAACAACCTCGTTTTGGCCGAGCTCAAGAAGAGATTCAAAGATCAAAGGGCTCCAAAACGCTAGAAATCTTTCCTTTGGGTCAGTGCTAAATGTATGGTTAATTTGAAGTAATATTGAATGAGCGTTACCCCGTTAAAATTCCTGCTGGTATAGTTTTTTTTTTCGCAAGGAAATTAAACAACATGAGGTTATACGTTACAAATTTAATTTCACGACCCCCTTTAGTAGTTTATTCATGACGAATATTGAAGATCTACACGCTTTATTAAGAGCCAAGAGGTGTCCTGCCAGCAAAGTACCGAAATAGATTTGATAATATTAAATCTTTTCGTTGAGTTGGTACATAAATGTCAGAATAGGCGATTAATTATTCACCACCATGTCGTGGGACAAAACGGAAATAGCTGCTCCACCAGCTCGATCAAAAGCGTGAATTTCCACCTTTTGTCCGATCTATATATTTAACTTAATAAAACCTATTTAGGTGCTTTCAATTCAACCTTACTGTAATTTTAATTTGATTATAGTATAGTAATAGATTAATTATAGTAAGTATAGTATTTAACTATAGTATAGTTATAGTCAAATAATAGGAAGTGTAATTTTAAAATAATTTTAGTCATTACAATCAACAATAAATGTTTTTGACTAGTCAGTCGTCTATTTGTTTGCTTAATAATGACAAGTCGTTCATTGCTTCAACAGGCAATGATGAAGGATGAAACTGAATTACATGTAGCTGTTCTCTAGCTTCATGCTACCAAAGACTTCAATTTTTTTAAACATATATCGAATTAACTTACGTAATATAGTTTAACATACTTTAAACTCTACGCTAAAGTATCCGCCACGAGGTTTAAACCCTTAACCTTTCATATACCAGTTTTCGACAGAAAAGGAACCCTTTCGTATTCCTTCGATAGAAAATGGTACCCTTTCACATACCTACAGAAGGGATACTGCATTTCGTTCCTTAATTTTTGTTTTTCACTTGAATAACCTCTTAAGTACTTAAATCAAACGACCGTTCGGTGGGTCCGTTCGAGATATTTTGAAAGGTCCTTTTTAAAACCTAAGTGACAGTTGGTCCCTGGTAGGTGAGTCGAAAAGAGCCAAAGTGTTTACATGGGAAAACGTAGGCTCGCCCCCCCCCCCCCCAGGGTCACCCTACCTATAAAGCGAGTGACCCTCCACCCAGGGTCGCATTCCCCCTTCCCCCGAGCCAACGGTTCGCAGCTATTTAAAAAGAAATGTATGAAAAGCTCTCTCGCCTGAGGTGCCTCGGTATGGAGGGTAACCCTCCTGCCAGGGACAACTTTTCTCCATATAAACAGGCCCTACAATGCGTTTAATTTTTCGCAAGATTTAACGTGTCGCAATTAAGCTTCATCGGCAAACTCGTCGTCTCAACTTTTCACAGCGGAAATATGTACGCGGCAAGCGATTTATGCAATCAGCAGTTAGTTAGATGACATTTATTTAACTTTGCTGTTTACGGACAAATTTTCGCTTCTTTTATTTCTCCAATATATGAAAACACGAAAATTTAAGGAAAATAAGAAGCATAGGGTAAGCAGTATTAAAAATAATTTATAATCAGAGATTTCAACAGAAAGAAATTACTTTTAGCAAAATAATTTCGCGCCCGATATGGGACTTGAACCCATGACCCTCAGATTAAAAGTCTGATGCTCTACCGACTGAGCTAACCGGGCTCATGTGGTTATACAAAGTCAACTTTCAAAGTTAAACTTAATAAAAATGAAATGCAACTTATTTGGACGTTTGATCGTAAATGACGATCATAACTCAAATATTATACCAGGCGTTCATTAATCTCGATATTGCCAAACACGAAAATATAGGAATTGTAATTTTAGATATTTTAATTGTAATTTTAATCTTAGCATAGTTAAATTTAAACACACGACCCCACAAGCTTTTAGCCTTAATTATTATCGTGTATAAATAAAGTTTTATTCTATTCTTTTCTATTCTAAACACATATTTAAACGACTCCACTCACAAACTTGTAGCAACAGAACCAGTGCTAACGGAAAGAGTAGAACTTGCAGCCTGTTGGATCTCTGGTAAGAAGTAAACCCTTCTTCTTTCTTTTAAACATTTTACATCAAGTGCGCAGACTTTCTTCAAGGCTTTGCGAAAATCAGCGCTTAGTAAGCAGAGGATGATGGGATTGAAGCAGCTGTGGGACACTTGTAACATCCGGGACATACTCTCAACCGCTTCATTGTAACGCCATTCGTCATAAGTGGAAAGAGCGTTAAGTGACGTAGTCAGGTTGAAGGGCAAAAAACATGCGACAAAAACTAGAATGATTGTAACAAGAAGGCGCATTGTTTTGAGGTTTCTCTTGGCACGCGACCTGGCCATGTCACGTGAAGCATAGGCGTCTCCAATGACAGCGAGATCTTGTTTGAGTCTGCGCATTACTTGAATGTACGCCCAGGACACAACAACACAGGGTACAATTAAAACGCAGATAATGCGCCAGAT
This sequence comes from Oculina patagonica, assembly GCF_052425735.1. Lineage (NCBI taxonomy): Eukaryota > Metazoa > Cnidaria > Anthozoa > Scleractinia > Oculinidae > Oculina > Oculina patagonica. The sequence goes on along the minus strand of NC_135761.1, from coordinate 8,764,588 downwards.
TTTCGTCGCCATGTTATAGGTAAAATTCTTTCCAACTAGATCACATTGTAGAATTCCTTTTTCTGTTGTTAATCCAAACACAAAAAATCTCGGGAGACCAAAAATAGGGTACGATAAGATCCAAATTAAAACAATGGTCCACAGTGCAATTTTCCGTGTTAGTTTCGGTGCTAACGGCTTCACCACGGCTCGGTATCTTTCATAACTCAGTGTTATCATCGTGCAGACAGACACACCGCTAAAAACAAGAAATAATGGGCGAGAAAACTGACAAGCTAACTCGCCCAACGGCCATGAAAAACACTCGCTAAACACGACAAGAGGCACCGAAAAGAAAAAGACACACGCATCAGAAACAGCGAGATTGACCACCAAGAAGTTAAACGGTGTATGAAGTTTGGATTCTCTGCAAACTGTGACGATAACGAAAAGATTTCCAAAGACTCCCAAACAGAAAATAACAGCATAGAAAACGAAGCCAAAGATGGCTAACGGCGCTGAAACACACACCAACAATTGGCCGCCTTCGATGGTTGAATTTTCTTCGGACTGACTTGAATTTGCAAGAATTATCAAGTTCTGAACCATGATTTCAGTAGATGTTGTTATCCCAAGTAGCTGAAACCTTGCCTTGAATGGTGTTACAGTGTGCCGCACCAAACTTGAACAATGAGTAGAAAAGATAAAGATGACAACTGCAGCTCGACTTTCTGGTACACTTGCTTGTGTGTTTATCTTAGTTTTATTTGGATACTTTCCTATAACTGATAAGTTTACATCTAAGTGACTATTTACATGAATAAAAGATTAACGCTTTTTAAACTTGTCAGTCGTAACCTTATTACAAATTGCATCTGGCTACACCTCCAGTGTGTATATTTACCAACTGCTGGTTGAAGATACTATTTTTTGAAGTATAACAACCAAAATTTGTCAGATTCAGAAATATTCCACTTTCGTGACAGCATCCGTGTGAATACAATGAGCGCTCCTGCCGGCCATTTATTTAAAATTAAATTTACTTTCCTGGAGGCTATATTTTTAATTCTCCCTCATTACTGTGGCCTAACTTAACTGACTTTACTTCTCTTAGGGCTTAAAGTTTAATTTTTTGCGGCTTAATTTCAGGCAAAAATTGGCCTCAAAGTGCGTTAACTACGAGAAAATATTATCATTGTTCAATGAAAAATCCTGCCCTCAAAAGGAAACCTTTCAATCGAGAAAATTGCATGCTTGCAAATATGGAACTTTCAAGTAACAAATTAAAAAATAGCCTCACGTAGCTTGGTAAGTACAATAAGAGGTGCACAAAGGGCCACTCTGGCCTGTGAATTAAATTTTAATGACTGTGCGTCAAATGTTTGGCAGGAATTGCAAGAAAAAATACGATTTTACGCGAGATTCTGAGCAAGAATGTCGTGCAACAGATGCGTTAAAGAGGAAAAGAAACGTTAATATTCAGTTCTCTTCAATACAAACGACGAAAATTCGTGGACTTACCCCAAACGAAGGACCTCATAGTGGACACAACAATTATGTAAAACAGAGATATTAAATTTAGCCTTTTAAAATTTCGCGGCACAGTTTTTTTGTGTGCGAGACTTCAGTTTTGCGATATATTTTTAACTATTTTTATGCTTTTTAGTTTTTATTTTTATCTTTATACATTCTTTTTTAAATTTTAATTAACAAATAAAGAAGCCTAAGCCATGTTTTATACTGTCATAAAACACCACGGGCATTTGAGAACACGAGGGAAATGTAGAAAACATGAGCCGCAGGCGAATGTTTTCAACATTTCTCGAGTGTTCTCAAATGCCTGGATCCGTAACCACGCAACAAATAAACAGGAGGCACTGAGTAAGTCAGGAGTAGCAAGTAGATCCGGACGGAAAATACACAGTATAAACATTTATTCCGGCATATAATTTAATTTCTTTGCAATGTTCTGCAGCTGTTTTTTTAAATGATTTTTCTTTTTAACTAGGGGCAACCGCACAAACAAGATAGTGACAATCATTTTTGTGATTTTCGTGGTCGGTTATAACATTTAACATTATTTCACTGTTATTGGCTCTCCGAGATCATCCGTTTATATATATATACCATTACATGTAGTTAGAAAATACTATGAACGCCACATCCATGAAAGAGGAAAAGTAGAGCGGTACTACTTCTTCGGGGAGTGTCACAGAGACAATACAGAGGGGGATATCCCCTTTGAGACGTGTGCCCGTGTAAATGTCATATTTTGAAAGAAACATCTTCACACTGATAATGGATACGGAGTGTCCGAAACATGTCTTTGAAATTTAGAAGTGTGTTTATTTTTCCAAGTGTTTAATTTCGCTCATACTTTGAAAAAATTTCGCTTATATTTTTTGATAGTCGATAGTCTTTAACTTTCTAAACATGCACGATAGTGGCCCTACACCACTTATATATCAAACAACGTAGCTCCTGGCTTTCTAGTAAGCAAAGGAATCAAATTGTCTACAATTTTTGCTGGACGCACACACTTGGGACTTTTGCCCAACAAAATTAAGATAAAGATATACGAACGAAAATTTCGCTCGCATAGCTTGATTTCTCGGTGGTGTTTTTTTTCTACACTACAAGCGTTCCAATTCTATTGACATCAGCGGTTGAAGTCTCACTGAAATAGCCGGCGTTCGATCTCAACATACTGAAATATCAAAATTTACTGTTGCGTCTGTTCAACCTTTAAACTTTAAATAAAACGGCATACTGACTTTTTTAAAAAAACTGACAAATGAGAAAAAAAAGAATAATTATAGCTTCCGTTTGGATTTGAACCAACGACCAAGGCATACACAACTTCTGTAGAAGTTTTCTCTACCAACTGAGCTATCGTAACTTTGCATGGTACAGACTATTTTATTTTGTATATTTGAATATTATATTGGACGCGCTTGGAAAAAAAAACATGTTTAACTACTCGGTTATGATTAAACAAAACCCGAAAAAATCGCTTTGTTTTAGCTTGTCGTACAGAGAGAATTTCCTCCCAATTTCTGCTCTGCATGTCGCAATAATATTCAAGCGCAGCCAATGGTTGAAATATATGCAATTACAGAGCAATGTATGGGCACGTTGCACAGAATTGCTAATTTCTTGACTCTTGAAAGACCCATACCAAAAACCAAAATGTAGGGATATTAAGAGTCGTACAGAGATACTTCATGCCAGATTTTAGACTGAAAGGTGCAATATTCGATCCGTAGAATTATTTAATCACAAAGATGATTTACATAATTACAGAGCAATGTATAGGAACATCATAGAATCGCAAATTTCTCAACTCTTGAAAGATTTTTATCAAAAACAAAAATGTAGGGTTATTAAGAGTCGTACAGAGATACTTCATGCCAAATTTTAGACTGAAAGGTGTAATATTCGAGCCGTAGAATTATTTAATGGCATTTATTTAATTTTTACAGAGCAATGTATGGGCACGTTGAACAGAATTGCTAATTTCTCGGCACTCGAAACATTTTCATCCAAAACAAAAATGTAGGGTTATAAAGAGTCATAAAGAGATACTTCATGCCAAATTTAAGACTGAAAGGTGCAATATTCGAGCCATAGAATTATTTAATGGCATTTATTTAATTTTTACAGAGCAATGTATGGGCACGTTGAACAGAATTGCTAATTTCTCGGCACTCGAAAAATTTTCATCCAAAACAAAAAGGTAGGGTTATAAAGAGTCATACAGAGATACTTCATGCCAAATTTTAGACCGAAAGGTGTAATATTCGAGCCGTAGAATTATTTAATCGACTTAATTATTTAATTTTATTTATTTTATATCTTGTTTGTGTAATTATTATATTTCTGACTTCTAAGTTAACGAGCTCGACTTCTCCATAACACTTACTATAATTGTGGAACTCAATGTTTTATAAATTCATCTTGCTTACTGGTGGAGCAAATCTCCAAGTCAGTGAGTTTGAAATTTATCATAATTAATAACAACTAAAATTTGGCAACTCTTTCCAATCCGTGCGATTGCTCTTATCGAGAAATGTTTCAGTTTATCATTCACAAATTAATTGTTAGGAGAATTTGTTGGATTGATCAGAAGATAATTTTGACATGGTAAATGGTTGACTGTTTGAAAATATAACTTGTACATTATATCGTGCGAAAGTTCCTTTTCGTATTTTTCAATACATTAAAATGTATTTCCCCTTCTGCATCTGTAATCTTCAGTTTTCTTGCTTTGGAAAACGTGCCGGCGAGCCCTCCCCCCCCCCCCGGGAAGCAAGAGCAAGACAGCACAGGCTTTAGGGTCGCGCAAGTTCCTTGTTGCGCAAGTTCCTAAGTAGTAAAACAGTATCAAAAGTGCGGGATCCCTACACACTGCAAATAACAAAAACAATTCCCAAGACCAAAAATGACAAACCGATCCCAAACAGAAAATGGCAGCATAGAAAACGAAGCCAACGATGCGGATGGCTGACGGTGCAGAATCACATATCAACTTCTGTTTGCCTGACTGTTTGACTGACAAATTGAGTTGAAAAGTTGAAAAATTTGAATTGGCAGAGCCGTCTGTCTCAAAATAAAAGGCGTGATTGCTTGATATGTTTGAAAGACAGGGTATCAGCTCAAATTTAGTCGATGAGTTCACTATGTACATGATAAGACAGAGACAGATTTCTGTTGATTCAGCTGATGATGACATCCATCGCTCTGTGCAATGGGTCAGTCTTTGAAACTCTTTCTTTCGGGACTGAATTAGAGACTGCTGCTAGAAGTGACTTAATCACACCGTACTGGTTATGGGGAGTTTGTTTGCCATACGCATGGGAAAAACATGACCAAGTTTAAAAATTCCGTGATCTAACTCCTAAACGTGACGAAAACAGGATTTCTTATATTCGTTATCTTTCCGTGCTGAGGAAACGTAAATCAAAAATCGTACGTGCCACTACACTTATCCACTTTCTGCTATGTTTTCAGTTTCCTGAACGGAAGCTCATACTTCTGTCAGTATAGATTTCCGTTGTAACCTGCCTCCGTTGCATTTCAGGAAACGGACTTACGATTTGTTTGCTAGGCTAAAACTCTTAGAGGTTCCTTATGTCTACCCCAATGGGGGGGGGGGGGGGGGGGGGGTCTTTTCTTCCACCTTCCGCCATTTTGCGTAAAAGTAGGAGAACAAGAAGAAAAAACCCCTTCCAATTTCATTTTAAATTATGCTCTACCGTTCCAGTTAATAGCAGATATAAACTTAGAGTAAATACCCTTTGAACACGCAAAATTAAGCAAACAAACAAACAAACAATGAATCAAAGAAACAAACAAGAAATCTGCCGGTCCAATAAGTCTGTTTGGCCAGAAAGCCTTTTGCAAGCCACGCAGAGAGCGGATTTGCGAATCCAAGTTAACAACTGCAAATAAATAAAATTGTTTCGCAATGCTCACCGCACGAACTGACGGATGGATTCAAAATCGTGATAGCAGACTCTTAGGAAATATAAAGAAAGTATTATATGGAGAGTATATTTGATAACTGTATTTGATCGGACAAAAGAAAAAGGAATACAATCATTAATAATCTGAGTGCGACGTGATCTTGTCATTACAGTGTGCACAATGGTAGAGGCCAATCCCGGGGGGGGGGCACTCCCTTATTAGGGCTTAACGGGGACGTGCGGCCCGATAGGGTATGGTTTTCAGTCATTTTTGTCTTGAACGGGGTATATATTTCACCCATTTTTGTCTTAAACAGGGTATCTTTGCATGGACCAAAGTCAAACAGGATAGGCTTATATGTCTGCAGAGGTGTAACAAGCCGAATTTTCACATTCTTCTGTATTACTGACTTACGTTATTTCGGCATTGATACTAGCTAATTCACGACCACAACAAACCAGTGAGGTACTTGTTTATGTCTTATACGGGATATCAAAAATTGGCATTCTGTCTTAAATAGGGTAGGAAAATCAGAGGTTCGTGTCTTAAACAGGGTCAGGGTTTAGGAGGCCGGGCCGCACCTCCCTTCCTCCCGTGGAAATAGTAAAGCCCCCAGTGGGATTGCGTGGTAAACTACGATTTTTCTATCAGAGCTTATAAAATTGGCCTCCCACCCCCCGGGAGGCCAATATACTAAATTTCCTGCAGAACAAAGACCTCTCTTCGTCCTCGTAGCTTTTTGTACTTAAGTGTTAAGAAGTCGATCAAAGCTTTTCGAAAATCCATGCTGAGTAAGCAGAGGATGACGGGATTGGCACAGCTATGGCTGACTTGTAACATCCGGGATATGCTTTCAGCTGTCTCGTTGTAAGACCACTGGGCGAACGCAGGATAAATATTCAATATAGTCACGACATTGAATGGCAGATAACAAACAACATATACGGTAACCATTGTTATAAGAAGCCGCATCAGTTTCGTGTTCCTCTTGGCACGTGACCTCGTAACATCACGTGACGGGAAGGCGTCTCCTATGACGTGAACATCTTGCCTGAGCTTGCGCATTACTCGACTGTATGCCCAGCACACAACAGTACAAGGTAAAATTAACGTCCAAATAAAAATCCATGTTTTCATAACAATAAGTAGAGTTAATTTTGTGAAAACTGGGTCACATTGAAGAATTCCTTTAGCAGTTGATAGCTCATAGAAAAACGACTTTGGAAGGCCAAATAAAATGTACGACAAAGCCCATATTACAACAGTTGCTTGCTTCGCCATTTTGTGAGTCAGTTTCAAATCGAATGGCTTTACAACAGCTTTGTATCTTTCAAAACTCAGTGCTACCATTGTGGCAACAGACACTCCAGTGAAAACAAAAAACAACGGTCGTGAAAAACGACAAGCTAACTCTCCTAGCGGCCACGAGAAACACTCACTAAAGATCACAATTGGTAAAGAGAAGAAGAAAACGCACATATCCGAAATAGCGAGGTTGACAACTAAGTAGTTAAATGGCGTGTGAAGTTTGGAGTCTTTGCAAACTGTAACGATAACAAAGACGTTTCCAAACACTCCAAAGCAAAAAATTAAGGCATAATATGCAAAACCAAAGATGGCTATCGGCGCAGAAACACACGTTAACAGCTGATTGTTTCCCATGGTTGAGTTCAGGTCTTCGGACTGGCTTGAGTTCAAAAGATTTATCACGTTTTTAACCATGACTTCAATGGATGTACTATACTGATGCCAAATCAGCTTGGATAATGTCAACAGTGTGAAATTAGTATATTCATACGTTGCTCACCAGAATTCAAGTGGAATATATAGATCAGTCGAAGACCATTTTGAATCTTGAGTCTCTTGACTTCAATTATATATCTTGATATCCTATTTTAATTGTTGCTTTTAACTGGGTATTCTGAAACTGAGAAGTCAGTTGGCATATATAAGTTATGAATAATTGATATTCATTTTAACCTTATGATTGGTTATTCTCCTGAAACGGAGGAGTTGACATTAATAAGTAATGAATATATCTGATATCGATATTTTCGTTATTAACTTTTAGCAGGGTTCAAGACTGCGGTTTATTTGTTGGCGGACTTTCCATTGTCAATAAAATATTCTTTTACTTTCGGTGGCTATTTTCGAGTTTCTCATCACAAAAAATAAAGAATCAAATTTAAAATTAGACAATTAACAGGGAGATCCAGAGGCTAACCCTGAAACGGCTTGAAAGGTAAAATTACGGTACAAAATAGGCAAAACAACTTAGAGACATATGATAATACATCAACAATACTACTCAAAAATTTTAAAATTTACATAAACGTTTTGGCGTCAATAATTGAAATGTCAAAATAAAGTACACTTCAATCGAGGTTTGTGTACTGTTCAAAGGCGTTTTAATTATATAACTGCTGTAACAATGGATAATAGATATAATGATTCAATTTTGATTCATAAATACTAATTTCCTCTACCTATGCAAGGGAAAATTGCAAAAGTTTAAAGGTCAAATCAGGACAAATGAACAGAAATTTCAAAATGCCATTTTAACCAACCAAACACTAAAAATATCCATTATTAAGTGAAATTAAATTTTTTTTTTGCTTTCCACGCAAATTACAGCAAAAAATACGAAGATTTCCGAAGGCTTCACGAAAACGTTTTTGAATGACTGCGCACTGAAATAGGAAGGAGTGGAACGAGTTTTTGACGTCATAATTGGTGTTTTTGAAAATGACCGCAGACCAATTCCGCAGACTGCAACGTCTAATCAATTGAAAATAAATTTATATTTTAATTGCAATTCTCGCAAATTCCCGGATGTATTCTGCTTATTTATCCCTTTAAGAGCTACTCCCGCTGAATATTCAAAGAGAGCGTTCAAAATGCACCCCAAATAGTAAAACCAAAAATCAGCCGTCGTGGCCGACGTTGTCCAAAATAGACAAAATACGCAGAATTTGGACATCTCAGTGATCTCACGTTGTTGTTCTGCAGAGAACGGTTTTCAATTTTACGAAGATTCAAAACGCCCGTGCAGAGTTAACGCACGTGCAAAGTTAACGCACGTGAAGATTATTCTGCTCATTAACGTTAAATGCGAATGAGAAAGAACAATAGAGATTTATGATTTGTTTCATACCAGCGTGCATTCTACCTATGTCAGTATGTCTCACATGATATGCAAAACGCCAGCAAACAAAACTTTAAGCTTTTTTTTTTTAGCTTAAGCTATTTTATTTAAAAAAAAATGCGCGTCTCTGAACAACAACCAACAAACAAAACGGCCCAACAGAACGAAATAGAACGAAATAACTGCTTGAAATGTCGCTAAACACATTTCCGCGGTCTGCGGAATCGGTCTGCGGTCGTCTACAAAAACACCAATTATTACGTCACAAGTTTTTATTTCCGACAATTTTCCGACAGTTTTTCCGAGCACTCTACGATTATGAAGGCCTAAAAAAGCATTTTTCAACTTGCAATATCTCTGCAATGCAATGTCCAATTAGTTTAAGACTTCGGGATATGTTCATTTAGCTATAACTGATGACAAATGTTTCATAAGACAAGGATAAAATACATCAAAAGAATTACTAGAGGTAACAAAAATGTTAAAAGAACATTTAAAGAAAACAGCACAGATTAAAAAAATGTACTTAAATATCAAGCCAAAATTGTGTTTACAGAACACAGAATCATCAAATTAATACGAAAAAAGGTTCTCACCGGTCTACTAATAAAATTGCGAACGAACGGAGGCTTTTCCTAAATTAGACTGCAACACTTGACCTGGAAACTCGTAAGGGTGCCATAACTAAACGAGTTTCCAGATCATGACTTCGATACGGCAAAAATAATAATATATAGTACGCGCGCTCACAAAAAAATATTGTTACTACGTTACTGTTGAAACAGGGTGTCGGTATTTACCTTTTGTGTCGGCAGTCTACTGTATATTTCTCGAGAAGGTGGCCGTGGTCACATCATAATGATGTTCAAAGATCCTTCAGGTTTATAAATGCTATACTGACCAGTAACCAAATTACGCGGCGTAGAATAAAACACGAGTATAGTCTTATTGCTGGCCGAGTTTTGGGCCTAAACGCTGCCAAAATGTAAGATTGAAAACTAAGAAGATTTCAAAGCTAATTAAATGCGAGGTAAAAGAAAAAGACATTATCCAATGAGGGTTATGGAAGGCTTGTACTGTATCAACACAAAAGATCAACACACTAAGGTTCAGCTGGCCCAGGCGATTAAATAACTGATATGAGAAAAATATGGTTTGACAGATGAATTTTCATTTCTTGCATGATTTACTTTACTTTAAAATGGTAGAATTTTTTTGTAATCTTTTTATTTTGCCCGCAAGTTTAGACCAGCCTGTTTCGTGTGATGTGAAAACATGTTCTGTCCCGCTATGAATGAATCAAGCTTAAAGTTGTCAGAAACTGATTAAATATTCAGACTTCTTATAATTTAAATATTCATGCGGAGATATAGGATCTGGGTAAACAGATTTTGAAAATTAATATTGTCTGCAAAATTGTCAAAAACTAGGACTAACTTAACCAGACAAATTATCGCTCTCAGACTTCGAGCAACTCTCATACTGGTCATTAGCATAACCCAGTGACCGACAATTAGGAAAGCTCGCAAACTGCCGATTGGCTATGCAAAGACAGTGTAATTGTTAAATAGACAGTAGAGAATTTCGCTGCGCCTAACATCGGTCCAGGCTTGATCATGACATTTTCTTTGAGTCGACTCAATTAAAAGTTCGGACGTTCGCTTGATTATCAGTAGAACAAGTGATTGTGCAGGAAGAAGGTTTGGCAAGAACAGATAAGAAAAGCGTTAATCTTTGATCTGATCGTGGTCGACGTTCACGTTTTTGCTTACAAAGAATCGAAAAGCTAAGCCTGTTTTAGTTTTTTATGGCGATTCACACTTTTGGCATCGCGGGTTTTAACTGCCACTGTAACGACACACATCAGTTATTACGCTGATTATCGCACGTTTTGGCCATAACCATATCCGGACCCTGGTACCAACTAAAAGCGATAAGAACGAAAGCTAAATTTTTAAAAACTACAGTCCAAGCTCTCTTAACGGACACTCTCGTAAGCGGACAGCTTTACTTACGGCCGCCTTGTCTGAAACCCCGTTTTAACTCCCATACAAACTCTGTATTTTTACATTCTCGTAAGCGGACATTCCCGTAAGCGGCCGCGGACACTTTCACAGATTACGACTTAGACTTTTTCTTTGCCGTTATTAAGCTCCCGTAAGCGGACACCCCAAAGAAAATCCTAAAAACCCACTATCTTGTTTTTTATCGATCAACAGTCACATCGCCATTCGTCACAATGATTTTACAGTAATTACAGTACCATATTTCAGTGTTTGTTTTGTCGTCATCTATGTCCGTCCGGTTATTGTAAGCTGGAAAAGCTCCCGACGTAAGCGGCCATCTATCCTCTACACCTCTAGTGGCCGCTTACGAGAACCATTCTTGTAAGCGGCCCGCTCCAGTTACGGACCCTTTTTTTGCGTCCCAAGGGTGTCCGCTTACGAGAGCTTCGACTGTACTAAAGAGAGAGGCGCACGAGGTTTAATCAAAGGCGCTTTGTTAGCCCACTCGTGAATGAGAATACTAAATGTATTGGTGTAGAGCTATGAAATGTTTCGGTCTTTTTGTGAGCGGCATGTTAGTATAGAAGTTGTTTAAAGGGAGATATGATCACGTTGGTTCCTTGTGTTTACAGCGGACACGGGTAATCCATTCAAAAGCCTTCGTTATATAACACTAATTTCTACCATAAAGTACAAGCTTGCTAACGCGTTATGCAATGCGTTGGCCCTCCAGTCCAGCGGCCCGGGTTCGATTCTCAGCAAGGACGATGAATTTTTTTTTTACGACAATCTATTTTACAATTTTATACGACGTCTTTTTTTTCTTTCTCCTGTTTTTATGAATCTATTAGAGATGCAAATCTAGTACAAGTACTATACAGTATATGATTAAAAGGCAACAAAATTCGTCAGTTTGGCGAGCTTTTTTACGATAAATTATTTACGTATCATGACTATCGATTATCATACAATACGCTTGGAACTATAAAACATTCAGAGACTGCTAAAATTGGACTTTATTCATACAATTGTCCTGAAATCAACCCTTTAATACCCAACACAGTCGCAGTCCACAGTTCGTGCCTGGAAAATCTAAAAATTCGATCAAAACACGGAATATCAGTTCAGTGCTTCGAAGATTTTCACATTTTCTTCAGTTTAAGATTTTTTCTTCTATTTGTCATGTGAAATTCTTAAGAGCTATAAATCGAGCCATTCGAAGAAGCTTTTATACATACAAGCCATTAAACTTTGAACCTACGGAATCGGTCATCGTACTAACAACAACATAAAGAAATCTATATTCTAATTTTCAGCCCAAGTGATCAGTACGCCGAAGTTGTCAAGCGGTTAGGGGTTTGGTCTTCAGAAACATAGTTGATGTTAGGAGTCGCCGGTTCAAACCTCAGAAGTGTTGAACAAAAAGTTAAAAAAAAACAAGGAAAATTAATTTATAATTTAATGCATAAACTATTATTCATAAATTAAAGTTAACAGCCCATCGACCGACCGACCGACCGACCGACTGACCGAGTGAAAATTTGCATATCACTTTCATAACCATACTCGTTTCATTACATTCACGAGTAAAAATGAAAAATAGAATGCAATTGATTATACCCCCACAAGGCTCAGACAACATCAGCGTGTTCTGAGAGAAATAGAGGGAATCAGAAGTACATAATCTATTTGTTTTAGATAATGTACTTCTGAGGGAATCTAGACGTAGTTTTTCTCTTAAAAAAAGTGTTTTAAGAACACCGGATGGTTTAAAAAGGGAAATCGTCAACCATTCCGGTATGTTTGCCTTTGGCTTTTGAGGCCCGCGCTGACTTCAAACGCTTTTTCAAGATTCAACCAAACGCTGCCAAACGTTCTGACTTTTTCTAAAACTTTCAGGTAATAATTTGGTAGGGTTGGATGAGAAAGTCAAAAAACGCCCGGTCTGAATAGGGTTAATGAGAAATCAGCCTGAAAATGTTCTCAAAATTCGTTTCAAAAATACTATACATTATGCATAACTGGATATATAATTGACACACAATGTTTTTATTACTACTAGAAAATTAATTTCAAAGAAATAAATACTATTACTAATATATGTATGCACACCCATAGTACTTTAATACGAGTTAACTTGCTTTAATTATTATTCTGGCCTCATGTTTCTTTTATATAAGAACATGTTTTATTTAAAATATAAATAAACATTATCTTTGAACATCTAAAGGAATATATTACCTTAATAAATTTGCGGATAGAAATCAAGCTACGGTTATAAATATCGATATTTCGAAGACGCACGGAAACAACTTGAAAACGTTTTCAAATTCAATCCGTTTGCATCCGAGACATCCGCAGCTAAAGACGCTTGTTAACAGTTTTAGTGCTCTAATGTAGCAATTTTTAATAAAAATGAACTATTATTTTTAGGCCGTTTCCTGCGACACAAATACTAAAGTTTGACTGTTCAAAAATCTGGTAAAATCCGCGACATAGTCCCTTTAATCCACTTGTTATTACATGTGTTTGTTTACTGTAATGTATTTAGTATATGTCTGTATGGAATGACAGGCTGATGACGAGTTACGTTCAAGCAAAACGTGCGTGAAAGCGTAGTGAGATATCTCTTTAGACCCAGCTCGTGTTTACGCAACTCTTCGAATACTTCATGTTTTCGTAGCTCTGGAGGAGCTTCTTCTATGATCTGTTCAATATATTCATGTCGTATCTTCTTGGAATCTGTTTGGTTTCTTTGGTATGGACGATGAATTGGATTACCTGCTGTAACGGGGGCAAACAGAAGTGCTTGGCCGGGAAATTTTACCTCGACGGTAGTAACAGTGTGTATATTGATGTCGAGCCAATTTTGGTGCTCATATTGCGTCGGGTAAGGAAGGATGTGTTCAATAGCTTTATGATGAAAAGCGTTGAAGACTGCATCAAAAAACACAGTAGGAAGAACTAGAGATGTCTCATTTATACCACACAATTCCTTTCTTCTTTTTTGCACAACATCTGCTCCATTGTGATACAAGTAATGCAACACTCCCACAGCCGGCTCGTAATCTAACAACCACTTTTCCACAGCTCGGAAAGGCGACATCTTAGTTCGCATGTCGGCAGGTGTGAATTTGTTGTACCTGAGTTTCGTATCGTCGTTTATAAATATGTAATAATGGTAACCCGGTCTCCTATCCATAGCTTCAAAAAACAGCACATTCCTTCCTGATGCCCAGCCGGTATTCGGATTAAACAAATAGCTTATGTGTGATTGATTGTCGTTTCGACGACATTTGGATCGGAAACTTAGCACAATGACATCACAGTCGCAGGTTTTGGCATCACCGATTTGAGACGAAGTTGCCAAGTTTGGTGGAAGGCATCGCTCGGTTTCTGTCAGATAAATGAAGGGCTTCACACGTGTGATTTCTGTGCTTCTTTGTGCTGCGTATTCGCGAAGTTCCAAGTTGCGGTTGGTGTAAAATTTAACGCCGACCCGTTGAATAAACTTGTTGATGTTGTGAACGTTTTCTGACACATAAAAAACCATACCCACAATGATAACGGAACTTAAGGCCATCACGAATAAAAAGACACCCCTTAACTTCATTTCAGTGCAATGTTTAGAAACTTCTCGGTACCCCGCGTGGGAATGTTTTGTAAAACAACTGAAGCTTCGCTAAATTTTAACACAATTTATGGTTTGGTTCAAACATAGCTGCCCGGGAATATCTCCGATTGCTTGGAAACGAAGAGAAATCAAGCTATGCTTATAGCTTCGGCGTGCTGTCAAGTTCTGTCAGAATTTTGGTAGCATTTTCACAACTTTTTTTCTACTATTTTTCTTCGAAATCGTGGCAAAGTTCTAACTTCAGTTAATTCCCAGCTCAATAAGAAAAAAAGTGAATTAAAATAAAGAATTTGTATCCAAATCTACCATACCAAGCAATTTACGAAAAGAAATTAAGTTATGCTCAAAGCTTCGGCGTCCTGTCAAGTTCTGTCAGAATTTTGGTAGCATTTTTAATGCAATGTAAATATTACGACTGCTTGGAAACCATTTTTAGATGGTTACTGCAAGAAATTTCGATGCGCTACCTTTCTTCAAAATCATGACAGAGTTCTTACTTAGTTACTTTCTTGCTCAACAAGATAAAAAGTGAACTGTAATAAGGAATTAAAAATCTAAACTAAGTTCTGGAACCTGGGAACTAAGTTCTGCTCATACTGAAAAAGTTCTGCTCATAGCTTCAGGGTAGACGAAGAAGGTGATGTTAATATTGCGTGATTGAATACCGGCAACGATCGATGATTTAATTGATCATCTCGACTTATCGAAGGAAGCTTGATATAAAAGAGTGGTTTTACTTAAGCCGTGAAATAAATAGTGGGATAGTACACGCTACTACTTCGTATTAGTTCTTATTATTCCACTATAGTTGGTAATTTAAAATTCGTTTGCGGAAACACTAATTAGTAAGCACTGCTACACACAGACTTACATTTTCACGGATTTAGTAGAATCATTCTATTGAAAATTATCAGGCGCTTCATGAAAAGAAAACTAAATGGTTATCTCACTTGTTTTTAGTCCAGTTACTCATATGATTATACATATTATTTTTTTGCGGTTCACAGCGGCTGCTATAAAACCGACCGTTCGTAATTGCATGCTAAGAACTCGATTATAATTTTACAAAAAATAGACCTTTTTAGCTTTGTATGCAAATTTCCCATTAAAAATTATGTGACGTTTTCCTCAGATAGTTTTTCCTTTGTCCATCTGAGAATTATTCTTTCATTTCCAAGTGTTTTTTTTTTTTAATTTGGAACATAATTTTCAAGGGTAACATCACATGTTCTGAAATGAGACAACAAACAGAGAACGCTGAAAAGGTCTCTGGTATAATTAATAAAGCCTCAAGGCTATTCAGCAGAGCTCTTTTCACGTGGAAGATGTATTGAAAAATATGGCATTGAATTAATCTCCGCGCCTCACAAAAATCAGTACCCTTTAACACCTCTAGTCGAATTCACTTCGCAAAAAAAGAGAAACAAAATTACACCGATTAGAAAAATCAGTTACCGGTACATATGGAACTATTATTTTCATGTGCCAGAGAAAAGGCGAGCTTTAATTGAACTTGAACTCTACAGAAAAAAAATAATAATTGGTCTTCATATGCATATTTGAATATAGCATTCGACATATTTCATTATGTTAGGAAAGATTCAAATTAAGACGCTTTATTTCTGAATTTGGTTGATTTTGTTGATATAGAAGATATTTTGATAATCATCGTTGCAGGCTTGGTTTGCGAGCTTCCGGTCTCTGAAATGACTACAATGTAGTATGGATTATGATTTGAGTCTGAGGAATCGATAAATATGAGACTTGCTTTTAGTCTGGTAAAACTGACAATAAGATATTTTTATAATAATAATATAATAATCATTTCTATAGCGCTATTTAGCTAATCTTTCATATCGCTTTTTATACTATTTTTGTAATTATACCGCTGCTGTTTTCACTGAATATTAAAATATTATTTTCTCATATAAATCAGATAGATACATTTCAGCTCCCACTGACACCTAATCAAGGAATCGCATATCACCATATCTTATTTTCATTTCAATAAAAATTAACCTGCCAATTTCATTTTTTTTTTTATCAGCAGGAACATCTGGCTTTTTTCGATCGAGAACGCAATAAGTGATTCATAGTGATTGGATACGATTGTCATTCGACAAGACAGGATCCTCTCTTTTTGCTTCTCTTGCAATCGATAATCTGTTCAGTGTTCAGTTTTGGTGCGACAGGGATGATAACAGGTCAGTGATATATTACGTTATATATAGTTAGGCAGAAAATACACTTGTAAATATTCTTAGATTATAGCGTATTGCATGTCCATTTTAGAATGTTAAATTGGGGTATCAGTTAAGAGAGTTTGGTGTATAACTTCTTGCAGAAATGTTATAAGCATCCAAAATACGGCTAGTGCTGCTTTCGTCGTTGTTTTTTTTTTTGGCTAGCTTTGCCGTTTAGAGAAAGGAAGAATTTTATACGTTTTTGGTTGAAAACCTATAATTGTATTGTATTTACAAATTTGTATTTACCAATTCAACACATGAAATTATATTCATTTTAAAATCTCAGCCTCGGGTTTATTCGTAAAATATTTTAAAATTTCGCAAATTTCAGCCTCGGTATTCTTGTAAAGTATATTCTTATGGAAAAAAAAGTGTACTTACATAACAGAAAAGGTTAGTCAATATGTATGTCACTCCTGTCATCTGGATTCGGCCTGATCAGGAAGGTCGGCCGGGAAACAACTCAGTGTAATAAATCATGATACATATCATAAGGATAAATTGCTATATCTAACATTACATACAAACGTGTACAATTATTTTTTTGAACGCAAAGCATTCTCTTTTGAAGGGTCGATTTTCGTCTTCGACTGAAGTTATATGTAAAAAGGGGGGGGTTTTTTAAAAAAAAAGTTAAAATTTTTATTTTGTATTGGGGTTAAAGTGTAAGGATCTGAATACTTGCTGGGATTGGTTTGCACCCTCATGAATAGTTAATGAATTTTACAAGTACAATTACAGTTCCTTTAGCTATTCTCATGCCAACAAACCGATCACGATAATCAAAATACTGAATTGACAATAACAGACAATGCGAGTGAATAAGTATATTTCACCAACAAAAGTGAAATTTGCAACTAAATATCTTCCAAAATAAAAAATGATTTTAATTACAGAACATCAACGTTGATATTTTCTAGCTGGGACAAGTAAAGCCCGGTGAGCCCAGTTGTTTTACTCTTAAAATTGGTCGACTAGTTTTGTAGATAGACTTATTGGTAGTCAGATTTATTGATATGAGATATTGATATGAGATATATTAAACAGTCAAAGAGGGTGCACAACCAGAATTTAATGTTTTTCTTTTATTCTTGTCAAATTTACTACTCATTTTTTTTTCAGTTGCAGGAAATTACATTCAAAGAAAAACAAAAATATACACCGCCACGAGCTAAGTGAGCCAACACTGGAAAAGAATCAAACTCTGATTGTTATCTCGATCTTTTCAAGTTCGTGCTCCTAATTGAAGCATTTGTGTTACAACTCTACCTAAGTCAGCTACATGACAATTGACATGAACTCAAGCAAGCCGTCCGAGGAAACTTTAACAATGGAAGGCACCCAGCTGTTGGTGTGTGTTTCGGTGCCGTTAGCCATCTTTGGCTTCGTTTTCTTTGCTGTCACTTTCTGTTTGGGAGTCTTTGGAAATTTATTCGTAATTTGCACAGTTTGCAGAGAATCTAAACTTAACACACCGTTTAACTACTTAGCATGAGGACCCGCATAGGACATTTTTCGGTTCGCTGTTGGAAGCCAACGTTGCTACAGACGCCATACGTAATTATATAGCAGAATCGCAAAAATGTGTGAATCCTCGCAGTGGAGGTGAATTTCATCTTGATTGATAATTTCGACGTTCGCAGCTTGCATTTTATTTGGTTTTTATTTTATTTTTTAACTCAGAAGGATAACAGTTGTACCAGTAAACCGGATAGCTGAATAATAACGGATTGTATTAGTGTACAGTTCTAAAAATCATTTAAAACAATGTTTAATTCTGTTTATCGTTCACTCTGGTTTATTTCACACAGCGAAGTCATTGCGGCACGGCGTGAAGCCGCGACTGTAGGTTTTTCTGGCAACCAACGCGTGAAAACTTTAACTTGAGGATTGAAACATTTTTTGTATAGTACTGAGTTATATCATTTGTTCGCTATGTCAGTTTTCATTCTGCGTTTACTTCAGATGCAACTTGTTTCGTTTTTCTTTAATGCGGGATGCTCGCGTATTAAATTCAGTTTCTTTGTCTTCAACGTTGATTGATTGCAGACGTGTCGCGTTCGCTAACGTCAAAATTATCTTAAAACCCAAACTGCACAGCGAGCGATCGAAAAAAATATTTCGCAATGTTTTTGTTTGCTATATATAAGCGCGTATTAAAAGCTGTCCATTTCGCTAAGGTGTCCACCATTATTCAATGCTGAAACTCTTTGAGCTTGTCCTGAGTGTGAGTGTGTACAAGAATAGCGAGTATATTCTGCTGTGAATTTTCACGCCTCGAATAAAGCTCTTACGAGGAATAATGCATCTTGAGTGAAAAGTCTAAATTTTTCTCCAAGTTAGCTGTGCGCCAGAAAATTCCCCAGCAAGCAATGGAATAATGAATAAAAAGACACGAAAAACGTGACACGAGGCACTGAGCCCAAAGGGGCTTTTGTTCGTTTATTTGTAGGAATGTACATGTAACAACATGTTACTGTGAGAAGTTATTCAGACATCCTACGTGAACGCCTTTAGACGTCTCATTCAGACGAAATCTGCTTTTCACACACACACACAAAAAAAAACGACAAGGCGTCTTCAATTATTTAAGTGCCCAAACTAGTCAACTATTAAAATACAGCTCGCCGCGGCTATTCGCATCGTAACAAGAGAAAACAATACTATTCTTTTGTTGGTGAGCTATCCAAAGATCGATTTTCTAAATGTCTTCGCACAAAAAAAAAAAAACGAGAAACAAGCAAAAGGTGCATTCTTAACAAGCACAATATAAAATCATGGCATTATGTAATCTTTTCAAACTCGAACTACCAAATTATAAGCCCCTCCCCGAATCCCTTGTTCTCCCTGCCCCTTAAAAAACCCTTTTAGAGTTGGATAGAATCGGGTAAAAAATGCAGGAAGTTTCATAATGCCATAACGTTCTAACTCACAGAATCACGGGCGTGCCACTTAGTGTTTCTGTTGCAGTTCTTGCACTTAGGAGTTTGGTAGAAAATCATGTCATTATCAAATATTCCCACATTCGGAAAACCCCAATTCCCCCTGCCCCGTAAAAACCCCTCTTAGAGTTGGATAGAATCGGGAAAAATATGCAGGAAGTTTCATAATGCCATAACGTTCTAACTCACAGAATCACGGGCGTGCCACCTAGTGTTTCTGTTGCAGTTCTTGCACTTAGGAGTTTGGTAGAAAATCATGTCATTATCAAATATCCCCACATTTAGACAGTCCTAACTCCCCCTGCCCCATAAAAAAACCCTCTTAGAGTTGGATAGAATCGGGAAAAATATGCAGGAAGTTTCATAATGCCACAACGTTCTAACTCACAGAATCACGGGCGTGCCACCTAGTGTTTCTGTTGCAGTTCTTGCACTTAGGAGTTTGGTAGAAAATCATGGCATTATCAAATATCCCCACATTCGGACAACCCCAATTCCCCCTGCCCCGTAAAAACCCCTCTTAGAGTTGGATAGAATCGGGAAAAATATGCAGGAAGTTTCATAATGCCATAACGTTTTAACTCACAGAATCACGGGCGTGCCACCTAGTGTTTCTGTTGCAGTTCTTGCACTTAGGAGTTTGGTAGAAAATCATGGCATTATCAAATATCCCCACATTCGGACAACCCCAATTCCCCCTGCCCCGTAAAAACCCCTCTTAGAGTTGGATAGAATCGAAAAAAAAATGCAGGAAGTTTCATAATGCCATAACGTTCTAACTCACAGAATCACGGACGTGCCACCTAGTGTTTCTGTTGCAGTTCTTGCACTTAGGAGTTTGGTAGAAAATCATGTCATTATCAAATATTCCAACATTCGGAAAACCCTAATTCCCCCTGCCCCGTAAAAACCCCTCTTAGAGTTGGATAGAATCGGGGGAAAAATGCAGGAATTTTCATAATGCCATAACGTTCTAACTCACAGAATCACGGGCGTGCCACCTAGTGTTTCTGTTGCTGTTGGATAAATACTTGCACTTAGGAGTTGTAGAACAGTATGGCATTATCAAATATCCCCACATTCTGACAAAAATAAAATAATAGTCCCTTATGCGTGTTAATCTAATATATGCTCTTTGAAAGACTTTCCATTTACCCTGCTTACTGTTGCTGGGTACGCTACATAAGGAGCAAATAATATAAAAAAAATAACAAGTAAAAATTATATATCTTTTTGATCTTTATGCGTATCTGGTTCAGTGATAAATTCAATAAGTAATTCACTGGACGGTTAATATATCTGAGCGGGCAGTGCTTGACAATCGATATATACGTGAATGAAATTCAAGTTTCATTGCCAGCGAAACTGCCTTCCATTACTGATCATATAACTAGGAAATTGCAGCACTAAACCGGGTAGTAGTAAAGGCCCGAATAATAATTGGTCAGAGTAAAACAATTGAATTTCTCGCAAACATCGATATTTTCGATTTTGACCCGCATCCGTTGTTTGACTACGTTGAAAACAAAGCACGGAACAGACTTCAGAGACTTACCTGGACACAGTGTATTCAATCCGGTCCATCGATGTGAAAAGCCAATCTGATCGAAACACAACATTCCGAAGAGCCGCACGCAAGCTTATGCAGGCATAACAAACCTTTTCTACTGCCGACAGAACAATTCTCTTTTCGTACGCAACTACCATATGAAAGATTTAGCAGTATCTTAAAGCTTCTTAATTTCAACTTCGCTGGAATTCGAATGATCACCGATTTGATCAATGTCCATATTGTATACCAGACTTTTTTCCGCCAAGCGAGTCCGCGCGCTGTAAAACATAATTTATTCTACCGCCAGAAACGAAAATTGATCCACATAACGTAGGTGTTGACAACATCAGCTTGCGAGACCGCAGCTTCAGTCCAAAGAATACATTAAAACGAAGACAAAGTTTTGGCCAAGCTTAATAGCGGACTTCATTCTTGAAAGCAAACGAATTCATTATAAATTTCTTTTCACCTTCTTTTAATGAGACTTATAAATACATGTAGCGCTGCTACGCCTGCTTGCTAAAAATATATTACGCCAGGACTTCTAATTAGAAAGTTGTCAAGTGATGACTTGTGAATGATGTGTAACATTCCTTCACCAAAGCTTTCGAAGCATCATATAGCGTCATCTGTCAACAGGCCTATTGTGTGATATTGCGAAATCGGGTCACTTATGTGTGCTCATAGCCGCTCAATCCGTCCGTAACTAAGGCCTGCGGGTCCTCATGGGTCAACCTCGCTGTTTCTGATATGTGCGTATTTTTCTTTTCAGTGCCTCTTGTTGTGTTTAGCGAGTGTTTTTCATGGCCATTTGGCGAGTTAGCTTGTCGTTTTTCTCGCCCATTATTTCTTGTTTTCACTGGTGTATCTGTTTGCACAATGATAACGCTAAGTTATGAAAGATACCTAGTTGTGGTGAAGCCACTGGCACCGAAACTAACACGCAAAAAGGTATTGTGGGTCATCGCTTTTATCTGGATATTAGCAAGCTTAGTTTTTGGTCTCCCAAGATCTTTCACGTTCGGATTGACAACCGAGAAAGGAATTCTTCTATGTGACCCAGTTGGTGGAAAAATTACCATTACGACCTTGACTAAAATCTTGCGCATTATCTGTACTTTAATTGTGGCCCGCTGGCAGGTCATTCTCGCAAGGAAGGTAAGCAACATGAGGTAAACGTTATAAATTTAATTTCACTTCGGTGGGAAGACCCTTTTTAGTAGGTAATGACGAATATTAAAGATCTGCACGCTTTTTTTAAGAGCCAAGAGGTGTCCTGTCAGCAAAGTACCGAAATAGATTCGAAAATATTAAATCTTTTCGTTAAGTTGGTACATATATAACTTATAATTAAAATGAATAGGCGATTAAATATTCACCTCCATGTCATGGGACAAAGCGGAAAAACTGCTCCACTAGCTCGGTCAAAAGAGTGAATTTCCACTTTTTTTAAGAAGCGTTTAATTTAACCTTACTATAATTTAAATTATAGTATAGTAATAGATTAATTATAGTAAGCATAGTATTTACGTATAGTATAGTCAAAGTTTAATTATAGAAGGTATAATTTTTATATATTTTTAAAGAGAATTCTTTTCATCACAATAAATGTTTATGACTAGTCAGTCGTCTATTTGTTTGCTTAATAATGACAAGTCGTTCATTGCTTTAAACAGCAATGATTAAGAATGTTCACAAACATGAAAGCTAAATAAAATATAGGTGCTCTCTAGCTTTATGCTACCTAAGACTATTATGTTTATTATTATTATGTTATTATGGACAGGGCTTTTTTTCGCAAAGTACGAGAAAATGTCAGCACTTAATACGAAAACCTTAAATCAAGAAAGTTACATGGACCTTTCAAGTAACGAATTAAAAGCCTCACGTAGCTTGGTAAGTACAATAAAAGGTGCACAAAGGGCCACTCTGGCCTGTGAATTAAATTTTAATGACTGTGCGTCAAACGTTTGGCAGGAATTGCAAGAAAAAATACGATTTTCCGCGAGATTCTGAGCAAGAATGTCGAGCAACAGATGCGTGAAAGAGGAAAAGAAACGTTAATATTCAGTTTTCTTCAGTACAAACGACGAAAATTCGTGGACTTAACTCAAATGAAGGACCTCATAGTGGACACAACAATTATGTAAAACAGAGATATTAAATTTAGCCTTTTAAAATTTCGCGGCACAGTTTTTTTCGCGCGAGACTTCAGTTTTGCGATATATTTTTAACTCTTTTTATATACTTTTAAGTTTTTATTTTTATCTTTATACATTCTTTTTTAAATTTTAATTAACAAATAAAGAAGCCTAAACCATGTTTTATACTGTCATAAAACACCACGGGCATTTGAGAACACGAGGGAAATGTAGAAAACATGAGTCGCAGGCGACTGTTTTCTACATTTCTCGAGTTTCTCCATTTCTCCATTTCTCCTGGATCCGTAACCACGCAACAAATAAACAGGAGGCATTGATCATGAGTAAGTCAGGAGAAGCAAGTAAATCCGGACGGAAAAGACACAGTATAAACATTTATTCCGGCATATAATTTAATTTCTTTACAATGTTCTGCAGCTGTTTTTTTAAATTATTTTTCTTTTGAATTATTTTATTTCTGACTTCTAAGTTAACGAGCTCGACTTCTCCATAACACTTACTATAATTGTGGAACTCAATGTTTTCTGATATTCATCTTGGTGGAGCAAATCTCCAAGTCAGTGAGTTTGAAATTTATCATAATTAATAATCTAAAATTTGGCAACTCTTTCCAATCCGTGCGATTGCCCTTATGAGAAATGTTTCAGTTTACCATTCACTTGTTAGGAGAATTTGTTGGATTGATCAGAAGATAACTTTGACATGGTAAATGGTTGACTGTTTGAAAATATAACTTGTACATTATATCGTGCGAAAGTTCCGGCGTTTCGTATTTAATGTATTTCCTCATCTGACTCTGTAATTTGGAACGGCTCACCCGTTCTTCCCGCCTGGCTTGGCCGAGAATTTCGCCTGTGGAACGCCTTTGGAACGACTTTGATTCAGAGGCCATACTTTTCATGTGCCGATCCTAATTCATAAATTACTATAATGTATTTTGCCAACTTTGATTGGTTTTATTGGAACTGTATTTAATTAGGAAAGGCCTCGGAACGGTCAAAAAGTACGGCGTCTGAATCAAGAGGCGTACTTTTGTCAATTTGGGTCGGTCCAAATTCGAATTGAGTTCGGCTCATGAAAAGTGCGGCGTCTGAACCGGGCTTTAGAGTAAATACTTTGAATATGCAAAATTAAGCAAACAATCAAATAATGAATCAAAGAAACAAACAAGAAATCTGCCGGTCCAATAAGTCCGGTTTGGCCAGAAAGCCTTTTGCAAGCCACGTAGAGAGCGGATTTGCGAATCCAAGTTCACAACTGCAATTACATAAAATTGTTTCGCAATGTTCACTGCACGAAACTGATGGATGAATTCAAAATCGTGATAGCAGAATCTAAGGAAATATAAAGAAAGTATTAAATGAAGAGTATATTTGATAACTGTATTTGATCAGACAAAAGAAAAAGGAATACAATCATTAACAATCTGAGCGCGAAGTGATCTTGTCATTACAGTGTGCACAATAGTAGAGGCCAATATACTAAATTTCCTGCAGAACAAAGACCTCTCTTCGTCCTCGTAGCCTTTTGCACTCAAGTGTAAAGAAATCTATCAAAGCTTTTCGAAAATCCGTGCTCAGCAAGCAGAGAATGACGGGATTGGCACAGCTATGGCTGACTTGTAACATCCGGGATATGCTTTCAGCTGTCTCGTTGTAAGACCACTGGGCGAACGCGGGATAAATATTCAATAAAGTCACGACATTGAATGGCAGATAACAAACAACATATACGGTAACCATTGTTATAAGAAGCCGCATCAGTTTCGTGTTCCTCTTGGCACGTGACCTCGTAGCATCACGTGACGGGAAGGCGTCTCCTATGACGTGAACATCTTGCCTGAGCTTGCGCATTACTCGACTGTATGCCCAACACACAACAGCAAAAGGTAAAATTAACGTCCAAATAAAAATCCATGTTTTCATAACAATAAGTAGAGTTAAGTTTGTTAAAACTGGGTCACATTGAAGAATTCCTTTAGCAGTTGATAGCTCATAGAAAAACGACTTCGGAAGGCCAAATAAAAGGTACGACAAAGCCCATATTACAAAAGTTGCTTTCTTAGCCATTTTGTGAGTCAGTTTCAAGTCGAATGGCCTTACCACAGCTTTGTATCTTTCAAAACTCAGTGCTACCATTGTGGCAACAGACACTCCGGTGAAAACAAAAAACAAAGGTCGTGAAAAACGACAAGCTAACTCTCCTAGCGGCCACGAGAAACACTCACTAAAGACCACAATTGGCACAGAGAAGAAGAAAACGCACATATCCGAGATAGCGAGGTTGACAACCAAATAGTTAAATGGTGTGTGAAGTTTTGAGTCCTTGCAGACTGTAACGATAGCAAAGATGTTTCCAAATAATCCAAAGCAAAAAACTACAGCATAATATGCAAAACCAAAGATGGCTATCGGCGCAGAAACACACGTTGACAGCTGGTTGTTTCCCGTGGTTGAGTTTAGGTCTTCGGAGTGGCTCGAGTTCAAAAGATTTATCACGTTTTTAACCATGATCATGATAGCTTAGATTGATGTCAAATCAGCAGTGTGAAATTAGTATATTCGTACGTTGCTCACCAGAATTCAAGTGGAATACATCAGACGGAGACCATTTGAATCTTGAGTCTCTTGACTTCAATTATATATCTTGATATCCTATTTTAATTGTTGCTTTTAACTGGGTATTCTGAAACTGAGCAGTCAGTTGACATATATAAGTAATAAATAATTGATATTCATTTTAACCTTTGCTTATGATTGGTTATTCTCCTGAAACGGAGGAGTTGACATAAATAAGTCATGAATATCTGATATCGATATTTTCGTTATTGACTTTTAGCAGGGTTCAGATCTGCGGTTTATTTGTTGGATTTTCCTTTGTCAATAAAATATTCTTTCACTTTCGGTGGCTATTTTCAAGATTCTCATCTCAAAAAATATAGAATCAAATTTTAAATTAGACAATTGACAGGGAGATCCAGAGGCTAACCCTGTAACGGCTTGAAAGTTAAAATTACGGTACAAAATAGGCAAAACAACTTAGAGACATATGATAATACATCAACAATACTACTCAAAAATTTTAAAATTTACATAAACGTTTTGGCGTCAATAATTGAAATGTCAAAATAAAGTACACTTCAATCGAGGTTTGTGTACTGTTCAAAAGCGTTTTAATTATATAACTGCTGTAACAATGGATAATAGATATAATGATTCAATTTTGATTCATAAATACTAATTTCCTCTACCTATGCAAGGGAAAATTGCAAAAGTTTAAAGGTCAAATCAGGACAAATGAACAGAAATTTCAAAATGTCATTTTAACCAACCAAACACTAAAAATATCCATTATTAAGTGAAATTAAATTTTTTTTTTGCTTTCCAAGCAAATTACAGCAAAAATACGAAGATTTCCGAAGGCTTCACGAAAACGTTTTTGAATGACTGCGCACTGAAATAGGAAGGAGTGGAACGAGTTTTTGACGTCATAATTGGTGTTTTTGAAAATGACCGCAGACCAATTCCGCAGACTGCAACGTCTAATCAATTGAAAATAAATTTATATTTTAATTTCAATTCTCGCAAATTTCCGGATGTATTCTGCTTATTTATCCCTTTAAGAGCTACTCCCGCTGAATATTCAAAGAGAGCGTTCAACCCCAAATAGTAAAACCAAAAATCAGCCGTCGTGGCCGACGTTGTCCAAAATAGACAAAATACGCAGAATTTGGACATCTCAGTGATCTCACGTTGTTGTTCTGCAGGGAACGGTTTTCAATTTTACGAAGATTCAAAACGCCCGTGCAGAGTTAACGCACGTGCAAAGTTAACGCACGTGAAGATAATTCTGCTCATTAACGTTAAATGCGAATGAGAAAGAACAATAGATCTAGAGATTTATGATTTGTTTCATACCAGCGTGCATTCTACCTATGTCATTACTTGGCTTCACACTAGAGCTTAAAGTATAGTCTAAGTGCACTTTTAACCTACTTTGAGTGTGAAGGGGTAAAACGTACTTACTTGAACTTTTCTTGGTGACCATGGAAACTTTCGTAGTTCAAAGAAGCCGAAGTACGCCGCCAAGTATGGTCTACACCACACTTGAGAACGCACTTGACCAATAGGAAATGGAAGCCAACTGAAAGCGCGCGCGTGCAGCGTTGTCACGATTCTGAAAAACAACTTGCCAGCTGAAATCAGAAGAAATTCAAAATGGACGGCTGGTGTTCGGAGGAGCAAGAGTCTTTTATGTAAGTTAACAAAGAAAGAAAAGAAAAGTCGATGCATATGGTTAAACTTATAATAAACTTATAATCCTATTTTAACTTCCTTTTTTTCAAAGACGGCTTTAACCATCGTTTTTCATTTCTACTACGAAATGCGGTTCTTCAAAACCAGCCACACGTGCTGCCACTATTTCAACCTGGCCACTTCTTCGCGCCGCAACAAATACACTTTATCCCGCCGACTCCTTCAAACAATCCAGGCAAAGAATCGTCCAAAGGAAAGCGTGCAATCGTGTTTGTGATAATTATGCGTGACTGATTTTACCCCGCGAAAGATGATTGACAGCTTGTACCTCAAGTAATATACTTAAGCCTGGTTCTCATATGATCGTCCCGATCGTCTCTGTCGCTTCTGTCGCTTCACTAAGTTTGCTTGCTCCAATCACCTCAGACTTCTGCTAGCGACAGAAGCGACAGAGACGATCGGGGCGATCATATGAGAACCAGCCTTTAGTCATCAAGTGTGAAGCCAGATTTTGTAAAATACGACTTAAGATTTTTAAGTGCACTTTATTCAAGTGCTGACTTGAAACTAACTTAGCTTCCAGGGGCGTAGCTAGCCTATAGGCCCGTAGGCCCGGGCCTACAAATTTTTCAACCCACTCGAGCTTGTATTTTGAAAATGTGCGATAGAAAAACTTCAAGCTGAAACTCTTTCAAGATAAATTGAAAGCAATTTGTAACGTATCTTAGCATTATACATATCACAAGTACTCTTTCGCGATGAGATCAAGGCTCCAGTGGCGGTAGGGACCCTCCCCCTAGATCCGATTATTTTCGACAGCGGCCAACCTTTTTCTAGGGTCTGAATGATCTGGGCACCCATTTTCTGTAGGTCTGGATCCGCCATTTGGCCCATCTAGCAAGTGCAAACTCGGGAGCCTTCTAGACTGGCCAGGTGACAGACAAACGCACAATGGCATGTGCCGTAAAAGACAAGTGCGTTTATTTTGGAATGAGTGAACACTGGCACAATTCTTTATAATTTAGGTGCTGTGAAATATACCATCAGCAGAAAGTAAAGGAGAAAGCTTTCTTCGGGAATTTATTAAAGCTGGCTATCGGCAGTCTATCGCCGCCTATATGGCCTCTTACTGCCGTCTGTTAAGATTCCGCTTATAAGATTTGCATCTAAAGAAATAGTTTGTTTAGGAAACCTGTTCTGTGTTCAATAAAATAATCATTAACAGCACTTCTTTTGATTCCCGGAATGCAGGAAATCGCATTTTCGAGCTTCTTCTTCTTCTTCTTCTATTTTTCTGCGGGACGGCATGCCCCAGAGCCTTTAGGAAAAGTGGGCCTTAGGGCCCCTTTTGTGGTTACCGTCGCCTAGTACACCATCGGAAGTCGCTTATGAAAAATGTTATTCAAACCCCTGTTTTTCGAGAGTTGATGAAAAGAAATCCTCGGTCGAGCTCCTCTGCCCCAATCCCCTCGAAAAGCGGCCTTAGGGCCGATTGACCAGGCCTACAACTCTTTAAAAAGCTGGCTACGCCCCTGGCTTCTAGTGTGAAGCCAAGTAGTATGTCTCACATGATATGCAACCAACAAACAAAACGGCCCAACAGAACGAAATAGAACGAAATAACTGCTTGAAATGTCGCTAAACACATTTCCGCGGTCTGCGGAATCGGTCTGCGGTCGTCTACAAAAACACCAATTATTACGTCACAAGTTTTTATTTCCGACAATTTTCCGACAGTTTTTCCGAGCACTCTACGATTATGAAGGCCTAAAAAAGCATTTTTCAACTTGCATTATCTCTGCAATGCAATGTCCAATTAGTTTAAGACTTCGGGATATGTTCATTTAGCTATAACTGATGACAAATGTTTCATAAGACAAGGATAAAATACATCAAAAGAATTACTAGAGGTAACAAAAATGTTAAAAGAACATTTAAAGAAAACAGCACAGATTAAAAAAATGTACTTAAATATCAAGCCAAAATTGTGTTTACAGAACACAGAATCATCAAATTAATACGAAAAAAGGTTCTAATAATCGGTCTACTAATAAATTTGCGAACGAACGGAGGCTTTTCCTAAATTAGACTGCAACACTTGACCTGGAAACTCGTAAGGGTGCCATAACTAAACGAGTTTCCAGATCATGACTTCGATACGGCAAAAATAATAATATATAGTACGCGCGCTCACAAAAAAATATTGTTACTTCGTTACTGTTGAAACAGGGTGTCGGTATTTACCTTTTGTGTCGGCAGTCTACTGTATATTTCTCGAGAAGGTGGCCGTGGTCACATCATAATGATGTTCAAAGATCCTTCAGGTTTATAAATGCTATACTGATCAGTGACCAAATTACGCGGCGTAGAATAAAACACGAGTATAGTCTTATTGCTGGCCGAGTTTTGGGCCTAAACGCTGCCAAAATGTAAGATTGAAAACTAAGAAGATTTCAAAGCTAATTAAATGCGAGGTAAAAGAAAAAGACATTATCCAATGAGGGTTATGGAAGGCTTGTACTGTATCAACACAAAAGATCAACACACTAAGGTTCAGCTGGCCCAGGCGATTAAATAACTGATATGAGAAAAATATGGTTTGACAGATGAATTTTCATTTCTTGCATGATTTACTTTACTTTAAAATGGTAGAATTTTTTTGTAATCTTTTTATTTTGCCCGCAAGTTTAGACCAGCCTGTTTCGTGTGATGTGAAAACATGTTCTGGCCCGCTATGAATGAATCAAGCTTAAAGTTGTCAGAAACTGATTAAATATTCAAACTTCTTATAATTTAAATATTCATGCGGAGATATAGGATCTGGGTAAACAGATTTTGAAAATTAATATTGTCTGCAAAATTGTCAAAAACTAGGACTAACTTAACCAGACAAATTATCGCTCTCAGACTTCGACCAACTCTCATACTGGTCATTAGCATAACCCAGTGACCGACAATTAGGAAAGCTCGCAAACTGCCGATTGGCTATTCAAGGACGGTCTAATTGTTAAATAGACAGTAGAGAATTTCGCTGCGCCTAACATCGGTCCAGGCTTGATCATGACATTTTCTTTGAGTCGACTCAATTAAAAGTTCGGACGTTCGATGGATTATCAGTAGAACAAGTGATTGTGCAGGAAGAAGGTTTGACAAGAACAGATAAGAAAAGCGTTAATCTTTGATCTGATCGTGGTCGACGTTCACGTTTTTGCTCACAAAGAACGAAAAGCTAAGCCTGTTTTAGTTTTTTATGGCGATTTACACTTTTGGCATCGCGGGTTTTAACTGCCACTGTAACGACACACATCAGTTATTACGCTGATTATCGCACGTTTTGGCCATAACCATATCCGGACCCTGGTACCAACTAAAAGCGATAAGAACGAAAGCTAAATTTTTAAAAACTACAGTCCAAGCCCTCTTAACGGACACTCTCGTAAGCGGACAGCTTTACTTACGGCCGCCTTGTCTGAAACCCCGTTTTAACTCCCCATACAAACTCTGTATTTTTACATTCTCGTAAGCGGACATTCCCGTAAGCGGCCGCGGACACTTTCACAGATTACGACTTAGACTTTTTCTTTGCCGTTATTAAGCTCCCGTAAGCGGACACCCCAAAGAAAATCCTAAAAACCCACTATCTTGTTTTTTATCGATCAACAGTCACATCGCCATTCGTCACAATGATTTTACAGTAATTACAGTACCATATTTCAGTGTTTGTTTTGTCGTCATCTATGTCCGTCCGGTTATTGTTAGCTGGAAAAGCTCCCGACGTAAGCGGCCATCTATCCTCTACACCTCTAGTGGCCGCTTACGAGAACCATTCTTGTAAGCGGACCGCTCCAGTTACGGACCCTTTTTTGCGTCCCGAGGGTGTCCGCTTACGAGAGCTTCGACTGTACTAAAGAGAGAGGCGCACGAGGTTTAATCAAAGGCGCTTTGTTAGCCCACTCGTGAATGAGAATACTAAATGTATTGGTGTAGAGCTATGAAATGATTCGGTTTTTTGTGAGCGGCATGTTAGTATAGAAGTTCTTTAAAGGGAGATATGATCACGTTGGTTCCTTGTGTTTACAGCGGACACGGGTAATCCATTCAAAAGCCTTCGTTATATAACACTAATTTCTACCATAAAGTACAAGCTTGCTAACGCGTTATGCAATGCGTTGGCCCTCCAGTCCAGCGGCCCGGGTTCGATTCTCAGCAGGGACGATGAATTTTTTTTTTACGACAATCTATTTTACAATTTTATACGACGTCTTTTTTTTCTTTCTCCTGTTTTTATGAATCTACCAGAGATGCAAATCTAGTACAAGTACTATACAGTTTGGCGAGCTTTTTTACGATAAATTATTTACGTATCATGACTATCGATTATCATGCAATACGCTTGGAACTATAAAACATTCAGAGACTGCTAAAATTGGACTTTATTCATACAATTGTCCTGAAATCAACCCTTTAATACCCAACACAGTCGCAGTCCACAGTTCGTGCCTGGAAAATCTAAAAATTCGATCAAAACACGGAATATCAGTTCAGTGCTTCGAAGATTTTCATATTTTCTTTAAGATTTTTTCTTCTATTTGTCATGTGAAATTCTTAAGAGCTATAAATCGAGCCATTCGAAGAAGCTTTTATACATACAAGCCATTAAACTTTGAACCTACGGTATCGGTCATCGTACTAACAACAACACAAAGAAATCTATATTCTAATTTTCAGCCCAAGTGATCAGTACGCCGAAGTTGTCAAGCGGTTAGGGGTTTGGTCTTCAAAAACATAGTTGATGTTAGGAGTCGCCGGTTCAAACCTCAGAAGTGTTAAACAAAAAGTTAAAAAAAAAACAAGGAAAATTAATTTATAATTTAATGCATAAACTATTATTCATAAATTAAAGTTAACAGCCCATCGACCGACCGACCGACTGACCGAGTGAAAATTTGCATATCACTTTCATAACCATACTCGTTTCATTACATTCACGAGTAAAAATGAAAAATAGAATGCAGTTGATTATACCCCCACAAGGCTCAGACAACATCAGCGTGTTCTGAGAGAAATAATAATAATAATAATAATAATAATCGATATTTTAACAGGGTGACCCCTTCAGTCGCAGGACTGGTATCAACGGGGGCCCTGTGTAAAATAAAACAAATTAAAGTAAAAAAGAGTATGTATAAAATATCTATCTATCTATAAAAACTACTTTAAATAGAGGGAATCAGAAGTACATAATCTATTTGTTTTAGATAATGTACTTCTGAGGGAATCTAGACGTAGTTTTTCTCTTAAAAAAGTGTTTTAAGAACACCGGATGGTTTAAAAAGGGAAATCGTCAACCATTCCGGTGTGTTTGCCTTTGGCTTTTGAGGCCCGCGCTGACTTCAAACGCTTTTTCAAGATTCAACCAAACGCTGCCAAACGTTCTGACTTTTTCTAAAACTTTCAGGTAATAATTTGGTAGGGTTGGATGAGAAGGTCAAAAAACGCCCGGTCTGAATAGGGTTAATGAGAAATCAGCCTGAAAATGTTCTCAAAATTCGTTTCAAAAATACTATACAGTATGCATAACTGGATATATAATTGACACACAATGTTTTTATTACTACTAGAAAATTAATTTCAAAGAAATAAATACTATTACTAATATATGTATGCACACCCACAATACTTTAATACGAGTTAACTTGCTTTAATTATTATTCTGGCCTCATGTTTCTTTTATATAAGAACATGTTTTATTTAAAATATAAATAAACATTATCTTTGAACATCTAAAGGAATATATAACCTTAATTAATTTGCGGATAGAAATCAAGCTACGGTTATAAATATCGATATTTCGAAGACGCACGGAAACAACTTGAAAACGTTTTCAAATTCAATCCGTTTGCATCCGAGACATCCGCAGCTAAAGACGTTTGTTAACAGTTTTAGTGCTCTAATGTAGCAATTGTTAATAAATATGAACTAGTAATTTTAGGTTTCCTGCGACACAAATATAAAGTTTGAATGTTCAAAAAATCTGGTAAAATCCGTGACATAGTCCCTTTAATCTACTTGTTATTATATGTGTTTGTTTACTGTAATGTATTTAGTAAATGCCTGTATGGAATGACAGGCTGACGACGAGTTACGTTCAAGCAAAACGTGTGTGAAAGCGTAGTGAGATATCTCTTTAGACCCAGCTCGTGTTTACGCAACTCTTCGAATACTTCATGTTTTCGTAGCTCTGGAGGAGCTTCTTCTATGATCTGTTCAATATATTCATGTCGTATCTTCTTGGAATCTGTTTGGTTTCTTTGGTATGGACGATGAATTGGATTACCTGCTGTAACGGGAGCAAACAGAAGTGCTTGGCCGGGAAATTTTACCTCGACGGTAGTAACAGTGTGTATATTGATGTCGAGCCAACTCTGGTGCTCATATTGCGTCGGGTAAGGAAGGATGTGTTCAATAGCTTTATGATGAAAAGCGTTGAAGACTGCATCAAAAAACACAGTAGGAAGAACTAGAGATGTCTCATTTATACCACACAATTCTTTTCTTCTTTTTTGCACAACATCTGCTCCATTGTGATACAAGTAATGCAACACTCCCACAGCCGGCTCGTAATCTAACAACCACTTTTCCACAGCTCGGAAAGGCGACATCTTAGTTCGCATGTCGGCAGGTGTGAATTTGTTGTACCTGAGTTTCGTATCGTCGTTTATAAATATGTAATAATGGTAACCCGGTCTCCTATCCATAGCTTCAAAAAACAGCACATTCCTTCCTGATGCCCAGCCGGTATTCGGATCAAACAAATAGCTTATGTGTGATTGATTGTCGTTTCGACGACATTTGGATCGGAAACTTAGCACAATGACATCACAGTCGCAGGTTTTGGCATCACCGATTTGAGACGAAGTTGCCAAGTTTGGTGGAAGGCATCGCTCGGTTTCTGTCAGATAAATGAAGGGCTTCACACGTGTGATTTCTGTGCTTCTTTGTGCTGCGTATTCGCGAAGTTCCAAGTTGTGGTTGGTGTAAAATTTAACGCCGACCCGTTGAATAAACTTGTTGATGTTGTGAACGTTTTCTGACACATAAAAAACCATACCCACAATGATAACGGAACTTAAGGCCATCACGAATAAAAAGACACCCCTTAACTTCATTTCAGTGCAATGTTTAGAAACTTCTCGGTACCCCGCGTGGGAATGTTTTGTAAAACAACTGAAGCTTCGCTAAATTTTAAAAAAATTTATGGTTTGGTTCAAACATAGCTGCCCGGAATATCTCCGATTGCTTGGAAACGAAGAGAAATCAAGTTATGCTTATAGCTTCGTCGTCCTGTCAGAATTTTGGTAGCATTTTCACAACTTTTTTTCGACTATTTTTCTTCGAAATCGTGGCAAAGTTCTAACTTCAGTTAATTCCCAGCTCAATAAGAAAAAAAGTGAATTAAAATAAAGAATTTGTATCCAAATCTACCATACCAAGCAATTTACGAAAAGGAATTAAGTTATGCTCAAAGCTTCGGCGTCCTGTCAAGTTCCGTCAGAATTTTGGAAGCATTTTCATAAATGCAATGTAAATATTACGACTGCTTGGAAACCATTTTTAGATGGATACTGCAAGAAATTTCGATGCGCTACCTTTCTTCAAAATCATGACAAAGTTCTTAGTTAGTTTGTTGCTCAACAAGATAAAAGTGAACTGTAATAAGGAATTAAAAATCGAAACTAAGTTCTGGA
Organism: Oculina patagonica; assembly: GCF_052425735.1. Taxonomy (NCBI): domain Eukaryota; kingdom Metazoa; phylum Cnidaria; class Anthozoa; order Scleractinia; family Oculinidae; genus Oculina; species Oculina patagonica. Next base: position 8,729,452 of record NC_135761.1, on the reverse strand, counting down.
ACTGGGAACTAAGTTCTGCTCATACTGAAAAAGTTCTGCTCATAGCTTCAGGGTAGACGAAGAAGGTGATGTTAATATTGCGTGATTGAATACCAGCAACGATCGATGATTTAATTGATCATTCGACTTATCGAAGGAAGCTTCATATAAAAGAGTGGTTTTACTTAAGCCGTGAAATAAATAGTGGGATAGTACACGCTACTACTTCGTATTAGTTCTTATTATTCCACTATAGTTGGTAATTTAAAATTCGTTTGCGGAAACACTAATTAGTAAGCACTGCTACACACAGGCTTACATTTTCACGCGTTGAGTAGAATCATTCTACTGGAGATTATCAGGCGCTTCATGAAAAGAAAACTAAATGGTTATCTCACTTGTTTTTAGTCCAGTTACTCATATGATTATACATATTATTTTTTTGCGGTTCACAGCGGCTGCTATAAAACCGACCGTTCGTAATTGCATGCTAAGAACTCGATTATAATTTTACAAAAATAGACCTTTTTAGCTTTGTATGCAAATTGCCCATTAAAAATTATGTGACGTTTTTCTCAGATAATTTTTCCTTTGTCCATCTCAGAATTATTCTTTCATTTCCAAGTGTTTTTCTTTTAAATTTGAAACATAATTTTCCAGGGTAATATCACATGTTCTGAAATGGGACAACAAACCTGACTACAATGACTACAATGTGGAATCAATAAATTGGAGACTTGCTTTTAGTCTGGTAAAACTGACAATAAGATATTTTTATAATAATAATCATAATAATCATTTCTATAGCGCTATTTAGCTAATCTTTCATAACGCTTTTTATACTATTTTTGTAATTATACCGCTGCTGTTTTCACTGAATATTAAAATATTCTTTTCTCATATAAATCAGATAGATACATTTCAGCTCCCACTGACACCTAATCAAGGAATCGCATATCACCATATCTTATTTTCATTTGAATAAAAATTAACCTGCCGATTTCATTTTTTTTTATCAGCAGGAACATCTGGCTTTTTTCGATCGAGAACGCAATAAGTGATTGTCATAAGTGATTGTGATTCGATTGTCATTCGACAAGACAGGATCCTCTTTTTTTGCTTCTCTTGCAATCGATAATCTGTTCAGTGTTCAGTTTTGGTGCGACAGGGATGATAACAGGTCAGTGATATATTACGTTATATATAAGCTAGGAAGAAAATACTCTTGTAAATATTCTTAGATTATAGCGTATTGCATGCCCATTATATAATGTTAAATTGGGGTACCAGTTAAGAGAGTTTGGTGTATAACTTCTTGCAGAAATGTTCTAAGCATCAAACATACGGCTAGTGCTGCTTTCGTCGTTGTTTTTTTTTTTTTGGCTAGCTTTGCCGTTTAGAGAAAGGAAGAACATTATACGATTTTGGTTTAAAACCTATAATTGTATTGTATTTACAAATTTGTATTTACAAATTTTCGACACATGAAATTATATTCGTAAAATATTTTAAAATTTCGCAAATTTCAGCCTCGGTATTCTTGTAAAGTATATTCTTATGGAAAAAAGTGTATTACCTAACAGAAAAGGTTAGTCAATATGTATGTCACTTCTGTCATCGGGATTCGGCCGGATCAGGAAGGTCTGCCGGGAAACAACTCAGTGTAATAAATCATGATACATATCATAAGGATAAATTGCTATATCTAACATTACATACAAACGTGTACAATTATTTTTTTGAACGCAAAGCATTCTCTTTTGAAGGGTCGATTTTCGTCTTCGACTGAAGTTATATGTAGTAGATAAAATATGAGCGGGAGATCTGTATCTGTTATGCGAATCAGTAGAGATCTGTATCAAAAGTTAATGAATACTAATTAGCTGAGCAGGAGTTTGTATCCAAAGTTAATTCTATTGTCTGATTTTGTATTGGGGTTTACAGATGTGTACATGTGATCTGAATACTGTGTTGGGATTGGTTTGCACCCTCATGAATAGTTAATGAATTTTACAAGTACAATTACAGTTCCTTTAGCTATTCTCATGCCAACAAACTGATCACGATAATCAAAATACTGAATTGACAATAACAGACAATGCGAGTGAATAAGTATATTTCACCAACAGAAGTGAAATTTGCAACTAAATATCTTCCAAGAAAACAAATAAAAAATGATTTTAATTACAGAACATCAACGTTGATATTTTCTAGCTGGGACAAGTAAAGCCCGGTGAGCCCAGTTGTTTTACTCTTAAAATTGGTCGACTAGTTTTGTAGATAGACTTATTGATAGTCAGATTTATTGATATGAGATATTCAGTGATATGAGATATAACAGTCAAAGAGGGTGCACAACAAGAATTTAATGTTTTTCTTTTATTCTTGTCAAATTTACTACCCTTTTTTTTTCAGTTGCAGGAAATTACATTAAAAAAACAACAAAAATATACACCGCCACGAGCTAAGTGAGCCAATCTGAAAAAGAATCAAACTCTGATTGTTATCTCGATCTTTTCAAGTTAGTGCTCCTAATTGAAGCATTTGTATAACAACTCTACCAAAGTCAGCTACATGACAATTGACATGATTTAGAACTCAAGCAAGCCGTCCGAGGAAAATTTAACAATGGAAGGTGGCCAGCTGTTGGTGTGTGTTTCGGCGCCGTTAGCCATCTTTGGCTTCGTTTTCTTTGCTGTCACTTTCTGTTTGGGAGTCTTTGGAAATTTATTCGTAATTTGCACAGTTTGCAGAGAATCTAATCTTAACACACCGTTTAACTACTTAGTGGTCAACCTCGCTGTTTCTGATATGTGCGTATTTTTTTTTTCAGTGCCTCTTGTTGTGTTTAGCGAGTGTTTTTCATGGCCATTTGGCGAGTTAGCTTGTCGTTTTTCTCGCCCATTATTTCTTGTTTTCACTGGTGTTTCTGTTTGCACAATGATAACGCTAAGTTATGAAAGATACCTAGTTGTGGTGAAGCCACTGGCACCGAAACTAACACGCAAAAAGGTATTGTGGGTCATCGCTTTTATCTGGATTTTAGCAAGCTTAGTTTTTGGTCTCCCAAGATCCTTTACGTTCGGATTGACAACCGAGAAAGGAATTCTTCTATGTGACCCAGTTGGTGGAAAAATTACCATTACGACTTTGACTAAAATCATGCGCATTATCTGTACTTTAGTTATGCCTCTGATTGTTGTGTCTTGGTCGTATATCCGAGTAATGCGCAAACTCAAGCACGATCTCGCTGTTATTGGAGACGCTTACGCCTCACGTGACATGGTCAGGTCACGTGCCAAGAGAAACATCAAAACAATGCGCCTTCTTGTCACAATCATTCTTGTCTTTGTTGCTTGTTTCTTGCCGTTCAACATGGCTACCGTTGTTGACGATCTTTATCCTGCTTATGAGGAATGGCGTTACAATGAAACGGTTGAAAGTATATCCCGGATGTTACAAGTGTCTTACAGCTGCTTCAATCCCATCGTCCTCTGCTTACTGAGCGCTGATTTTCGTAAAGCATTGTCAGAATTGTGCACAGTTGGCATAACAAGGTTTAAAGGGCAAAGAAGAGTCTTTGTTTTATCAGAGATACAGCAAAGTAGCAACTCGACGTACTCTGCAGTTGGCCCTGGACCAGTCGACACCAGTTTGTAGTTTGACTGTAAAGCGTTAAAAATATTCGATCAGTGCTGCAGAAGCTGTCTGAAAAATCATAAAATAAATGAAACTAAATTATTTATGAAATTCGACTAAGTAAACTGTCCGTCATGGCTACTTTGTTAAAGCAAAGGATCTTGCCTATTAGAGCCAGCTGCAGCAGCTGAAAGAATAACCAATTAACTTTATAGATATTCGTTTCTAGCATTGCGATAGCTGTCTATGATTTTATAAGTGAACATATTGTTTGTTTTTTAAGCCAGGGATAGAAGGTGCATGCAGTACAGGAATGTGGACCTGTTGAAATAAAAGATCTCACTTAATTAGCACAACAGGAGCATGTGAGCCCGGTTAGCTCAGTCGGTAGAGCATCAGACTTTTAATCTGAGGGTCATGGGTTCAAGTCCCATATCGGGCGAATAAATTTTTTTGTATAAGACATTGAATGTAAACTTTGTTTTAGGTAAACAAACTACTTATATTATATTTCTTCGAAAATACAATATTTTAGTTCTTGAAGTTAGTCAATTAGGGATGATAAAATAAAAGTGTGAATGGAATCCTTTATAATTATTTCAGTATGTTAATCGAAGTAATAAACAACCTTTGAAAGTTAGTACTTGACATTTTACAACATCGAAGGAATGCAATTTTAAGGAAAATTACTAAATACAAGTTGTATTGCTAAATACAAAATGCAACACATTATGGAGCCGTTATTATATGTCTACAATAGTACGCGCGCTCTGATTGGCTGCTGAGCGGGCATTATTTTCTTGTAATGACCGGGCATTATGAAACTTTTTCTCGGCTCGACGGTTTTTTGAGTTGTGAGTAAAAGCTACTAGCGAGGGGGCAAAAACAACAAAAAATCCCGACAAAATATAACTATCTTTTCAATAACTGAAAGAAAAATATAAGCATACCGATACTTCTTTAGTATGAGCGACGAAGAGAGCCACAGAGAGCGAGAGCGAGTTTTACCTCCAGTGTTTTTCCCTTGATTATACTCTTTTTTGAATAGTGCTTTAAGGCCATATAATAAATAACTTATTAACCTCGTCCGTTCGGCCATTACAGGGGAATCTCAGACCTCGACCTTGATGTAATGACCTCGCTGTCGCTCGGTCAATACATCACGGCCTCGGTCTGAGATTCCCCTGTAATGACCTCACTCTCGGTTAATAAGTAGTATATATTTCGGAGAAACATTTTTAGTTTATAAGCATTGTTTTCACAATTTTCACTTTTTCTTTTCACTTACATTTTTGTGTTATCATCTTTAGTTATGTTTAGAGCGGTTTTCACTTGAGTGTCGAAAGTACTTTGCGTTTGCTTTGGTTTTGCGTTCACTACGCTTAGTGATTGGTTTAAAAATTTCGCGCCACTTTCTCGGCCAATCAGGAGTAAAACCAAAACCAATCGCGACTCGCTCGCGCACGTTTTCCCGCGCTTCGTGCCGGCTACATGTATTTGCTTCGAGTTTTGATTGGTTCACTCGATTGTTTGTGTCGTTTGTGATTGGTTAGAGTAATTACTTTGGTTTTGGTTTTGGTTTTGGTTTTACGACACTCGATTGAAAACTGCTCTATGAGCGAACTGAACACAAGCTCTGCTTAGCCAGTTACTCAATACCTCAATTAAAAATGTTATTATGTACAACACTAAAAGATTGAAACAAACGTCTACTATATCATCAGACGGACGGACGCAAGATTTAAATTGCATGTAAAAATAAAAACATAAAATGTAAGGTTTTCTTACATGACTATAATGATAAACGTCTAGCACGAGAATCGTATAAGAGGGCCTGAATGGGGGTACCTCGATAACAATAAACACTTAATTTATTGGCTCTGTAACATAAAACAGTTAAATTTTAGGCATTTTAACACTAACAGTAAAAAATTCACTGTAACAGTAAATTTAATCCCCAAAGAAATAAAAACAGCTCCAAAAAGGCCAATAATATTTTATTTAGAATATCAAGAAGTTTTGGGCCATTTTTCGACAATTTCCGATCATTTCGGAAGATTTCTGAAAACTACCGAAGATTCCCGAAGACTGTCGAAGATTTCTGGAAACTACCGAAGACGTCCGAAGACTACCGAAGATTTTTGAGGAGAACTCACAGCACAGGCTTAATGTTCAGCAGTGATTATATTACCGATTTTCGAAGAGCAAATAAGAATTTACAATGCTAAAAGACTAAGGCTTTTTCACGAAAAATCCTCCAAACACTTAACAGTACAGTCGAAGCTCTCGTAAGCGGACACCCTCGGGACGCGAAAAAAGTGTCCGTAACTGGAGCTGGCCGCTTACGAGAATGCTTCTTGTAAGCGGCCACTAGAGGTGTAAGGGATAAATGGCCGCTTACAGGAGCTTGCCGTAAGTGTAAGTGGTGTTTCGAAATGTAACCGGACGTGGATGACGACAAAACAAACACTGAAATATGTTACTGTAATTACTGTAAAATCATTGTGACTCATTGTGACGAACGGCGATGTAAAGTTGATTGGTAAGAACAAGATACAGAGGTTGTTTATAGGATTTTCTTTGGGGTGTCCGCTTACGGGAGCTCAAAAACAAAGAAAAAGTCTAACTCGTTATCTCTGAAAGTGTCCGCGGCCGCTTACGGGAATGTCCGCTTACGAGAATGTAAAAATACAGAGTTTGTATGGGAGTTAAAAACGGGGTTTCAAACCAGGCGGCCGTAAGTAGAGCTGTCCGCTTACGAGAGTGTCCGTTAGGAGAGCTTCGACTGTATTTTCTTTAGAAACAGTAAACATTAAAAAAATTGACCAATTTAACAGCAAACACTAAAAATTATGGGCAAATAACACTAAACACTAAACCCCATTCAGACCCTCGTATAATGGACATGGTAATTTGCAAGATAACATGGAACCCTCAATGAACCCACAACCCGAGCAACAGGTACGCTTCCGGCCATGTTTAATCAATTATTTATGACGTCAAAAGAGGCTTTCGAGACGATCATCAATATGATCCTTTACAGGACATTCGTTGAAAACGTTGTAACATAATGAGAGTGGAAGCTATTTTCTTTCTCGGAGCTTTCCTCGTATGTGTCCAGTGTCATTTGTACACCGATTCAAATGTTGATGGCAGCTCTAAACAACAATGTAAAGACGACACGTGCGTAACCAGTGAAAGACCGTGTTTCATTCCGCGCGAGAAGGGAATTTTAACGCGTCTTGATGGAGTTAAAGTAAGTAACTGTTAAAAAAAGATTTCTTTCTTTCTCTCTCCTTTTATAAATCAACATTGTTTTAGTCCAGTGATTTTTGTTTCACTCACTGTAATCACTGAGACAACAGGCTCGAAATACATTATAACCATTCCTTACAAATGGTTCATTCGGTTCCAGAGAGACCATAATGTCCATATAAATTCTAAAAGTCTTAGGTCCGATGCAAACACTTCTTTTAAATAGACGCGCAGTTACCGTATATCTAGCTACAAATAAGCTAGTCTTATTTTGAAGCCCGTTCGCTTATTATTTAGTTTTTAAATGACTCTTTATTTTAAAAACAAAATTTGACAGCATCATGGCTCGACCAATGCATAGTGTATAAAATGAAAGCGTAGCATATTTTAGTTTACGTAACGATCCGCTGATCGTTCTTAAGATACCTGGATAAAACAAAAACATTATTACTTCAAGTTCTGATTTAGCTATATAAAACTGACTTAAATGAATAAAATGTTAGAGCGCTTTGGTTTTTCTTTTCATTTCACTGCGAGATCCAGCCATTTGAATTACCTGAAGTTGAATGCAGGTACCAGATAACACAAGAAAAATCAGTACGCCGGTGCGAGTAATCAGTTATTATCCAAAATTCATCATTGCATACCGTGACAACATAAATGTCGGCGTTTGAAATTGTAAATCGATATCTTTTTTAGGTAAAATAGTTGATCAGACTTTTTACATATAAGACTGAAAACACGAGGAGTTTGATTATTACTTCAGAGGCTATGGGATTTAGTTGAATAATGACTCTCGTACACACTTTCCGCGCGGTCTTGTTACAAATCTGTCTTGAGCAATTGACTTGCACAATACGTATTTTCAAACAACTGACTGTTAGAAGATCGTAGATCTATTGAATTTTTGCATCAGTGATCTAAGACCATTTTCCTTTTCTGATTTTGAACGTGACAACACTCACACTATCGTTAAATTCCAGTAATTACACAGTCAGTTGATTACATGAAGTCAACAAATTCGGAGAGCCAATCAAATTCATGTTTTGTTCATAACATAGTGAACTAAAATATTTATCGGTCATTCTTCAGGTTGGACACAGACAAGAAGTAGATCTTGGACTCGAGAAGAAAGTATTAATCACTAGAGCTTTGAAACCGTTATTGTTTGGTAAGTTTACAACCTATGAGCGATAGTCAACTCGGCTGCGCCTCGTTGACTATTCGCTCTTATAGTTCACCAATAAATTTTCTCCGATTCTGATTGGTTTAAATTGAACACGTGACGCGATAGTGCCCGTCCGCCGGAGGGCACTATCAGCCCATAGTGCCCTCCCGTGAAAAATGCCCGGATCGATAGTGCCCGCCCGTGACTGTTTTTTGTAAACAAGCTGCCTGCATTTAGTGGGTTTCTCGTCTGGTTTTGTTTCGTTTGTTAAATTTCGGCTTTCAATTGAGTTTTTTATCCTCAAAAGTAAAAATAATTCACGATGCTTGTTTTTGTATGTGCGCGCGGAAGAAAATTTAGTGGTGAACAATAAAGACAATAGAGTGTTTTTGTCTCGGAACTATCGGTCTGATAGTTGCCCCTTGGAAATTTGATGTTCTTAAAACTAGCATATTAGCCCTCGAAGCTTCGCTTCTCGTTCAAATATTTGTTTTAAGAACATCAAATTTCCGCGGGGCAACTATCAGCCGATAGTTCCTCGACAGAAACACTCTATTGTTAAAATAGAAAACTCAGGCTCGTAGTCTAATTGTTAAATAGAAGACAGTGGAAGAACCAATCAGACCTGCGAATTTTCAGTAGAACACGGCTAGCTAAGTGGCTTTTAAAAAGCATTTTAAAACATGTATTGGTATTTACTGGCATAAAATATATACTGCATTCTCTTTCACTACTAAATTCTTCATCCTTTCTTAGAAATTCCGAATTTCTTGTCTGAAGAAGAATGCGACCATATCAAACAACTGGCCAGTGAAAACGAATTGTTTAAAAGCGTCGCCAAAGGAGGTCTTACTGAGAGTGACACATGGAAGTATGACCCAAAACGTGAGTAAAGCTACAGATGTAATAACGTGTTACTTCAGTTTAAAGATGTTTCTGAGATCTTTCAGGACATTTAAAATAACTGAGAAGCTACTTGCTTTTAAACTAGAAAAACGGTATTGAACAATAACATGCTGGATCCTTATACGCAAATGTCCACTCAAAACCGTTTTAGTTTTAATTCCGGCCCCCATCCGTTTCCAGCCCTAAGGAAGGTGTCACAAGCAGTTTGAGCGTCTTTGTGTGATTTTGTCCCTCTATACATGTGGTCACATTCACATGGAAATAGTTGCTTGATTTCTTGGAAAAGGAAATTACTACCTCTTCAGTAAGCACTCTGGTTACGCGTAGTTAATTAAATTTTGCCGACGTCCGTGCAGTCTTGAGTGTCATTAACAAAGTACAGAAAGCAACTTGACCGTGACTTTTGTGGGCTAGATACAAAAGTTATGTATCCTTCTTTAAAATATATTTCTTATAATTACTTGAACTACGTTGTGTGTTTTTTTTTGTAAAATATACCTAAACGATTTCACTGCAGTGTATGGGAAGGCGGATGGACCGAGAGGATTGTATAAGAATTGGGATTCTGATCAAGATGGAAAAATAACAGTTGATGAGGTGAGAAAAAAATGTAGTTACTACAAAATGAGAAATAATTATTTTTGTAATTGATTATTTACTACAGTAGACTACACACGAACAGCCCAAAAAGCAAGTCTGCAAAGATCAGAGTTGACAAAAGTTAATAATCACAAATTTTTCTCCAGATAAAAATGTTTGCAAAGGTATACCGATACCTTTATCTCACCGACGCAGAAGTGAAAAAGATGTAAGTATACAGTCTGTTTATTGTGTATTGTGAATTACTATTGCAAATACGACGTTACTATGGTCTCTAGTTCGTGGTTTGCAGCACTTTCGCTATCTGATGGCGGGAGCTAAGAGTTTTGACAGGTATATAAGGCCTAGTTCAAACGTCGTGCTTCTGCTGTGTCAACTTAATTGCAATAAGGTTCGACTATAGCACGGCAGACTCTCATTCAGACGTCGTATTAGAGTCGTACCAAATTCAGGATTTACTGAAGCTACGTAACAGTTAGTCAGCGGTGATCCAACAAAAATGGCGCCGTTTTCCAAATTGCAGGGAAAAATCCTACTTTTAAAATCATTGCAAGACTCAAGAAAAAAAAAACGTAGAAAAAGGCCACAGAAAATACTTTTCCTTGTGCAAGCACGGCGAATGTTGTAATTGCATTTTTTTCCCAACTAACCTCATGTTATTGAACTTCCGAGAACTCCACTGCTGTTCGAGCCTGTCGACGTCTACCACGACACAGGTTTGAACAATTGTGGAATATATCTTCGCCATGCTCTTCAGCAGAAAAACATCTTGTTTGTATTTCTTTGCTGGCCGCCAACCTCGTCCCCAGGGTCTTCTCGGCGACGAGTTTTCAAAATGGCGACTCCTACAGCCACCATCTTAAATGCAGAGTAGACCCTGAGAACGAGGTTGTAGTCTGGTAAGAATAACATTCAATGCGCATACTCCGTAAAGGAGAATTCTCCTCGGGTCTCCTCGTAACTCCCCGCGGGAACGTTATCCCGCAAAAATACATTAATATAATTTATGAATTTTGTTTGGCGCGGCAAAAGCACGACGTTTGAACCGCTCCGTGCCAGAGTCATGTAGCACGACATGGCTTGTCGAACTAAATTGCTTTGCCGAACTTAATTCAAAAATTTGATTCAGACACCGTGCTTCTGCCGTGCTTTTGTCGAACATAAATTAAATTCGGCGCGGCAGAAGAACGACGTCTGAACTAGGCCTAATTTACTCGAATTGATAACTTGTTTCGAGGGCGTCGCTAGTACCTGCAGCCACAAACCGTCAAAATGTCAAGTTTGAATGGAAGTTAAAAAAATGCAAAATGCGTGTCCTCTATCCAGGTAAAATTGGAATTTGAAAATTATGGGTTTTTGTGAAGAGAGAAACCGGAGTACCAGGAGAAAAACCCTCGGAGCAAAGGCGAGAACAAAGAACAAACACAACACACATCCGATATGGCACCTGGACAGAATCGAATCCGGGCCACATTTTGCTGGGAGGCAAGCGCTCTCACCACGGCGCCATCCATGCCGGCCAATTCACGGTATAAATATAAAATCATGCATGACAAATTAAGATCATTAAACATGTACTATACTTTTGCTCTTGTACAATTTAAAATACTTGCTAAGTTTTCTAGGAAAAAAAATCAACTTCTAATTTGAGTTTTAAATACATGCAGCTTATAATGAGGAACGATAAGAAACAAAAACGACCCAAAAACGGACTTGAAAACATTTGAAAGGGAAATGTTACAAATAAAGTTAATTAAAAGACATTATTTTTTTTATCAGAGGGCACGGTAACGAATCCTGCAATCTGATTGGTTCTTAGCGCGGGCAAGATTCTCCTATATCTGCCCACGGGCCACGGTAACGCTTTCGTGAGTTTTTGTCTTGTGTTTACGATGTGATATGAAATGAAGAAAAAAATAAATAAGTTATTTACCGGCTTAGGGTCGGTCCGTATAGTGAAAAACTGTGACCTCGGCCTTGAAAATGCTGCCCGAGGCCGCAGGCCGAGGGCAGCATTTTCAAGACCTCGGTCACAGTTTTTCACTATACGGACCTCCCAGCCGGCAAATAACATATATTTATGTTGTTGTTTACAGATTTGATGACCTGCAACTACATGAGTTAGACGACGGTAAGTACGAGAATCACTGGGTTGTTTTTTGAGGTCCTGGTTTAGTTTTCACTGGTAAGGATAACAGCTCATGACAAATCGAGAAAGATCGATAAACAGCCAGTTTTGTGAGTTTGATTGAGAACGGGAGATCCTTAATTAATTTGCAGAATTCTCATTGGCTAACTTTTCTTAAATTCAATAACGAGGGCCTAACTACTGGGTCATATTGATTAAGGGCCGGGATGTAAGCTTTGACTAAATATAATGACCCGTTACTAGGATTATATCAAAAATCAATTTTCCACAAACATAACCATCCCTCGTGAATGAATGAATGACTTTCGTCACTCACTCACGAATGAATGAACGAAAGAACGAAGAAGCGAAGGAACGAACGAACGAACGAACAAACGAACGAATGAACTTCCCTTACTCGTAAATGAAGGAATCTATGACTTTTTCGTGGGTTAATAAAATTTTACTTCTGGGACGTTTGACACTTGATGGTTTCCTCTTTACTCTAAATAAATTGGTGGCGTCCTGGGCATACTACGTATTTCCTCATTCTTCTACATCCCACTAACTGATTAAACATTCTTTTTCTAGGTGTCATTACCCGTGAGGAGTTTCTGGATATGAACACGCTTCTGATTGACGGATACATGTATGAAATGGGCCGGAGCCATCCACGTCATAGAGAAAGGTTCAGTGAACAAACATGGCTAACACAGGAGCATGAGGACGGAATTCTTCAAGACATTCGTTTGAGGTAGAACAAATAAATGCTCAGTTTAGATAACAATAAAGAAGAAAATTTACGGGTTTTGCAAGGTTATATGCAAATGGAGAGCTTTATAGTTGTTTTTCTAGCATCGATTTCCATTAAATGTCAACTGAAAGGTTTGTTATGTTACAATAAGCCGTGGTAAAATCTATACATTAAGTATTAAAGATGTAAAAATATTTACAAGACAATGGACAGCTATCTATAAAACTTTTAAAAAAGGTAAGTCCTTAAGGCCCCTTTTGAAGCGCTGTTTTGAGTTTGCCTTTTGCCATGTAAGTGGAAGTTTAGTCAACAGCTTTGGAGCGCATGCAGTAAAAGCCACCTCGCCATATGTCTTTGTCAAATACCTTGGCTGATCTAAATGTTCATTGGTGACAAAGAGGAGGGGGACATTGGGGGGTACCCAATACCGCAGAGAAAGAGAACCTAAGTGAAAGCGATAGTGAAGCTTATCAGTCAAATAGCTAGGAGATGCACCGTTAAGTCACTTATAAACTATTAGTAAAACCTAACACACGCATTGCTTACGGATTATCATGCGTTCAATATCGTTTTACGTTGCAGAGTACAAGCCATTACAAAGCTTCCTGATGAGATTATTCATGGGAGTGAGTACATACAGGTAAGGCGACTATTTTGGTTTACCCAAACCGGCTCCCGTCTTGCCTCGTAGCAAAGTCGGTAGAGCGTCGATAGATCTAATCCTGAGGTCGTGGGTTCAAATTGCACAGGGGTCATAATTTTCTTTGCCAAGTGGGAACACACTCCCAAATTTTCTTCAACAGGGTAGTAACCCAGGGGGATTTGGTGTATCAGCAGTATTGCCTACTACCGGCACCCAATCACAAAAAAACATACAGTGTTACACATACTAATTAACTGAAATGGTCGTCGACGGTGGGTGATGTTCATGAATTTTACATCAACTGCAGATTGAATTAAAAACTGCAAAAAGAATCCTTCTTAGGAAAAAGTTGGCGGCTAAACATTTTACCACAATACCTTACAAATCCGAAGCAGTCAATAGGTTCATAAAATACCATATTTCCACGAAATTAATCCCTGTACTAACAACATACCGTAGAATTCCGGTTATAAGCCCCCCCGCTTATAAGCCCCCCCGGTTATAGGCCCATCATCCTGGAAACAAAAAAATACATCCGGTTATAAGCCCCCCCGGATATAAGCCCCCCTCTACCAGATGACAGTACTGAATAGAGCTAAATGTTGCTTTATTATGTGTTTTTAACTTAAAAACGTATTTCCATCAACACTCTCGTGGCTCGTTTTGAAACGTTTTTTTCATTCCGCTTATAAGCCCTCCCGGATATAAGCCCCTCCGCTTATAAGCCCACCCAAAACCCCTTACGAAGTTGTATAAGCCCAGGGCTTATAACCGGAATTCTACGGTATTGTGTATCAGCTAGGCTTGACAGGTAAGGTAAGGTGAGGAAACTTCATTGAGCCAGGGCGGTTCATTCAGCAACGAGGCTGGTATCTATTGGGGCCCTGGAAAAAAATCCATTGGGGCCCTGGGCTTGAAGCTGTTGAAGGTTACGTAGAACTTATCTGTGTGTTGTTATGAGCTTTTTAGGGTTTTCGCCAGTCGCCATCCTTTTTCTTATGGAGAATTTACAGATTTAAAAAATGGTCCTCACTACAAAAGTTATATTTCTAATTGCACAAAGTATGAAAGAAGATTAAAAAATTCAGAGCTTTCACTAATATGTGAACCGATGTCCTCGGCAAGTAAGCGGATTCGATGCCTTAGCATCTGGTGGATAGGGATAACTCAGAACCATATGAACTTGTGGTGTCACGGATGGCGTTGTCTGTCCCAGTTCAGATCAATTACAGTTACATGATTGTATTTGACAGGTTGTCCGTTATGGAGTAGATGGTCATTACCACGCTCACTTGGATAGCGAAACTCACGAGCATCCCGAGTTCCCATGCTGTCATCAGGTTCCAAATGCTGGAACAGACAATAAAAATAAATGCAAGTTATGTAGGTATGCATTCTCATCACCTGCCTGATGCACACTGTATTTAAGACGCCTATGCTTGATGCACACTGTATTAAAGAAGAAAATAGATACTGATCACAAAGTATTGGCAAATCACTTAATACAGAGTGCATATATGAGTAACAAGCAGTTTGACTTGTTATCCAGGGTAGAATTTTATCAAACAAATGCATGACAACAGTTAAATGAACAAAGAAATAAGCAAATCAACTAACAAACATACAAAAAATTAAACAACCAATCAACTAAAGGATCGAAACGACTGGTCCACTACATTGATATTTATTTGCAGTGGTTGTTTTTGTGCCAAACAAAAGTACTATATTTGAAGTTGATCCTTATCACTGCTTACTCCTCGTAAGAAAGTCAAGTGGTCATGAAATAACCATTTTTATTGTTTTTGTTTAATGGACTATTTTTTTAGATATGTTACATTCCTCTATTTCTTAAATGAACCTCCTGAGGGTGGACAAACGGCTTTCCCCATGGCGGACAATGCGACTTTTGTGAAAGAGGTAAGTATTTCTCCCGCTGAGGAGTTCAATAATTATTAATCACTCCTCAATTTCTCAACACAGCTTATGGCATATCAAGTTCAAAAGTATGATTAGTTTGTTCGTGATCCTGAACTTTTCTACGGCTCCAGAGGAAAGCAAAAAAAAAAAAAAAAAAAGAAAAATCCGAGAGATGAGCAGTGAAGCCGCGAGCCGAGAAATTGTGGGCTCTTACCAATCCAATCCCTTCTTGTTTTTACCGTTTATTGTCACAATTGATAAATTTTACGCTAGAATCTACGAAATAGTTTTCAAGTACTCGTAGGCCAACGAAATCCTGATAAATGAGGACTGAGACAGAACTGATCATGAAGCACGCACTGAGGCTCGAGCTTAATCTATTCCGTATTACAATTACTGTCATCCACGTCTTTGATTTTTTCGCGTATCTCATTGACATCAAAAGAAAAATATTATCATTGTTTATTAGGGTTTGGGTTAACTTACGTGATTTTTATGTTATGCAGAATTTCGCGAACTTACGATCCATACAAGACTTTTACAACCTAAGTGAGTTCTGTCACAAGTCGAATCTCGTTGTCAGTCCCAAGAAAGGAACTGCGATCATGTGGTACAACCACTTTATGGACCCTGACAGTGGCTGGATGGGAAAGATGGACGAATATTCAATTCACGGAGGATGTGCAGTCAAGAAAGGGTTTAAATGGATTGCAAACAACTGGATCACTGCTCCATATAAGGACCGCGCGCATGTCCCGAGCCAGTACATACAAGGCCCTGAAAATTACTTCACTGAAGACTGATTACTCGTAAAGAATAGTGCTGCAGACCTCAATGTCAAATATCCACCATACGACGATACGGAGTCGATAAGCTAATACAGAAGAGAAAGGCTGATTGCTTAGGAAACAGTTTAACTTGCTAATCTCAAGATCAGATCATCTGGAAAAGAAACTCTTATAATTAGCTTTCTTCCACCCCCTTCCTGCCTTGTTAACTCCGGACTCGCCCATGATGAATAACGTCAATTTATTACATGATAAAAAAGAATCCTAGAAAGAGTTGCTTCAAATCGCACGAATTATATCGGAGTTCTTAATGCATTTGCTATTTTATGAAGCGGAAAAATAACTGTGAATTCAAAAAAAGAATGCGCTTCGAAAAACGCTTACTGCGACGTTATAAACTGATATTAGTTATACTGACATCAGTATTAGATTTGCCGCCAGAGACAGAATCCGATGACGTAAAGCGACTAGCTTTTATAGTTGGTCCACACTTAAACCCGTGTAGCAGTCGATTCTTTTCCAAGCGCGCGGAGCGAACGAAGGAGGGGGGATTTTTTCTTTTCCCAGGCGCGCGCGCTCGTAGTTTCTGTCATTTGCCTTGCGCAATTGTAAAGGAATCGACTGCTGACGTATGCTTTTCGTACTTTTAAGTGTAGTACAAGTCGCAACGATCATTTTTCCTCGTACACAACGAGATGATTTATTTTATACAATAAAACAAAAAACCTATTTCTTGTTGTGATTAGAGTTTAATCAATAACATTTTATACTTCCACCTCGTAAAAAGCATAAAATAATTTTGGAAATACAGTCTCGCAAAACTCCAAAAAAGCGCAATCTAAAATAATGGACAAACATTTACACAACTGAAGTTAATTTTCGCCATTGCACAACCGCCGGCTAGGAAGGCTTCTGAATCAAACACTACGGCCACCACTCGCTATCCTAAAATTTGAATTACCTCCTTGTTCTTCAACCTAACCTTTGAAATTTTAGGATACATTCCAGTTACCAATTACAAACCATTGTTTAGAAACGTCGCGTTAAGTGTTTCGGCTAGCTATATGGATAATGATTACAAAAGGATGCTAGCACTGAACTGAAAAAAATACGTACGGCTTTGTCTTATGCAATTGAAAAGGTCTAATTACAGCAATTCTGGTTGCTCTATAGAAAAAGCTTTTTCGTTTCCTTTACATGTGACAAAAGGGGTTTCACAAGAATTTTATAGTCTAAACGGGTAGTTCGTTATTTTTGAGTCCTAAATAATATCAAACTTTCCAAGCCACGAACTCGGAAGATGGGCGCCATCTTTGTAAGGCGCAGTTATCCACAGATTGGCAATCCATTTTTCTCCTTTCAGTATATCACATCCTCCATGTAAACTATAATCGTCCCTTGGACCCATCCAGCCACTTTCTTCATCTAAATAGTGATTGTACCACATGATAGCTGTTCCTTTTCGTGGTTTGATCACCAGACCCTGGTGGCAGTTGTGGCTGAGGTTGAAATAGTCCAGATCCCCGCGGCTTGAAGTCAGGAACTAATGAAAAGAAAAAAGGGGATAACTATTTAGCCTGCGAATACAGCCGCCTCTCTTCGCTCCCGGCCGGTTTGGCGAGGCGGCTGTTTTTGCAGGCTAACAACTATTTGGCACTACAATCGCATACTGTCAGAGTTTATTTGTCTAGGTTCACAGTTCTTGGAAGAGACACAGGAAACATACCGATGAACGGGACCACAATTTTTTGGAGGAGGGGGATCAAAAGTCCTGAAAAAATTGTTCTCAAAAGCAAAAGAGCTCGAATAATTTGTTTGCAGACATCGAAAAACATTGTCTGTAGGAAGATGCAGCTGGAAAAAATTGTTTGAACTGACACGGACCCCCCCCCCCCAAAAAAAAAAAAAAAAGAAAATTGTTTGTCATGAAAACAATTTGATCCAACCCCTCCAAAAATAGATGGTCTGTCCATTAGGGCGACAGAAATGACAATCGTTCATTTTAGCCGATTATACTTTCATATAATGGGCAAAAATGAAGGATATTTCCTTATAACGTGATCTGTATCGGTATAGATTTACAGTCTAACCGAGCACCGTAAGTAGGTAACGGTAAATTCACACAAAAAGTGTTAAAAAAAGAATTTTCAAATTAAATCAAACATTAA
The DNA here is from genome assembly GCF_052425735.1 of Oculina patagonica. Lineage (NCBI taxonomy): Eukaryota > Metazoa > Cnidaria > Anthozoa > Scleractinia > Oculinidae > Oculina > Oculina patagonica. The sequence goes on along the minus strand of NC_135761.1, from coordinate 8,711,507 downwards.
TTCTGATTTCAGAAGAAATTAAACCACCAGTAAAAAAAAAAGTAAAACGAAAGACGTGAAAACGAAAAGATTAAGTGATCCTTTTGCAAATCCTTGTCGACACTACCAATCACTAGTCTCCCGGATCGTTCGATTGTCCGATAAAAAAACTGAAGCCTTAGCAAGGCGTGTTGGATTTAACACCCGGTGCACTTTGTTTTTTGGCTATTAATTCCCATAAGAATCTCCCATAGGAGTTTTGGATGTTATTCATCATTAGCATTTTTGTATAGTTTATATTTAAATTTTCAACGTCGTTCGTAGCTAGCTTACTGTTCACCGTTAATTTTTCTAACGAGCCTGAGATTTCTGCAGTCCAGACTGTTTATCAGAGTAACTCTTTGGCGGCCACAGCGCCAGAACAATGTAAGTTTGTGGGTTTCGCTTGTTTTCATCGCTGCTTGTCAATTTGTATATTTCACAGGTTTTGTTTATTTTTCAGTTTAAACCTCAACTCAATTCTTTCTCAACTCATCTCATCGATTACTTTTCTACTCATCTATTCATCATGTCAATTTCCATTCGTCGTACATGTATTTCAAGTCTGAGTGAAGTAAATGGTTTACTTAGTGTTTATTATTGACTGCTGTTTCTGGCTGCGAAAGGATTCGCTTATGACAGTTACAGAGCGTGTCATTATCATGGTCAGGCAACATCGCTGCATGCCGATAACCACAGCTGTTAGTCCAAGGCTCAGATATGACCATGGGATCCCACAGACCACAAATGGTATACAGTATATAATGATTTTGTTCACATTCGTTCCCCCCGGGGGGGGGGGGGGTACTCCCTATAATGGCCTATACGGGGAGGCTCCGCCCGAAAGGGGTACCATTTTTCAGGCTTCAGGTATATAAAAGGGTAGGGATTTCACAAGTTTAGGTATACGAAAGGTTATGGAAATCTGTTATTTAGGTTTCTAAAAGAGCCTTTTATTAAAACATTTCGAACAGACGCAATTTATGGCTGTATTATTTTAATTTATTAAGTGCTACATGAAAATGACAAGAAAACATCCCGTACTAAGTCTATGCTATGTTTTTTAGGTATATAAAAGGGATACATTTTGGTACAATTTCTGTCAAAATGGTATATAAAAGGGTAAGGGGCTAGACCTCGGGGCGTAACCTCCCCGTGTTAAACTTTTTTGGGTACCCCCCGGGGATTCTCTCTTTCCTATTCCCCTACACTTGGATATAAAGCATCTTACCTCCAGGTTACGAGAGGTGTTGTCTGCCATTGGGAATGCAGTCTCTCCTCCTTCCTCGACATCATTCAGGTATAATAAAGGACTGTAACATATCTAATTAAATGCAAAGACAACAAATACAATACAACAATACAATACAAATACAATCTTTATTTAACGTGGTCAGCAACACTTAGCTAAAAAGCTAGTTTTCAGGTGCGCCACGAAATAAAAATACAAAAATAGAAAATAGAAACTTCTTGGAAGTGTATAAAAATGAATTAAGCTATAATTAAGAATAACTACGAATTAAAAAACAGAAATTAAATTAAACAAAACAGATTAAATAATTCGGTGCAGTGAAGTGCAGTGTTGGAGAGGTTTTTTTCAATAGTACAAATATTTACCAATTCAGATAATATCAAACAAATGTCCAATCATTGTTGAACAAGTTGTGGTCATTTTAGTTACGTCACTAGTAACCACAGCAACCGTGAGTAGAATCTGTTAAAAAAAACACCCTTATTGAACTCCAAAACGGGCACGGTGACCCCATTTTTTGATGATGGAATAATGATCAGCATGTTAAGATAAAACTTTTGGCAAAGTGTAAAAAAATCTGTACATGGGGTTCAGAGCCACCTTAAATTTTCGAAAATTCTACACACACGATTAATACTTCGGTTAACTGTTACGGAAAGAAATAAACCGTTACTTGTAAAAAAAGCCAAAATATTAACCGTTAACTGTAATAGCCACTACCGCATTTAGACCCTCAAGTGTTGATAGCGCATGCAGCGTCTACATATATCACTGAGTCAGCTTGAAAAGACTCTTACCTACAAAGTCTACAGCCCTCGCCTTCTAGAAAAGCTCCTACCACATCTTCATAAAGGTGGCAGCACTTTTTGTCCGTTCTCGTCTCAGTTTCAGAATCAAAGTGGGCGTGGTAGTGACCATGTTTTCCATAACGGACAACCTGGTGATAGACAAACATGGTTTTTTTTTCACTACAAGATAATCCATCGCCAAAAAATTAAAGTAAGGGACTGGTCAAGTACCAGGGGGGGGGGGGGGGGGAGCAATTGGAAAAGTAGTGGCTCGAAAATTTGTGACCCAACCCTTCCTTCTGGCTCAAAACTGTCTGACCCACCCCTGATAGGGGGGCTGAAAATTACATGACCCACCCCCTTTGCTAAAAAATCAAGGGACCAATCATTTCTTTATTATCTGTTAGGGGTTGGAGGTTTTTTATTTGACTTCAGCTTTAAGAGTGAAATTCCCTACAGAGACATTTTCCCTGATGGACACTGCTGTTCCATGTACGTATTTTTCCATTTCTTAAAGGGACTGTGTCACGGATTTTAGCTAAATTTAGGCATGAGAAATGACCATCAAATTCGAAGAAATATAAAAAATAATCTCTTAAAACAGTGAAGGAACATTTCAATAACACAGCAAATACAAAAGAAGGAACGGATGGCCTAAAGTGGCGAAGATTGAAACGGATTGCGATATGGGTTTTTGAAATATGGTCCGGCGGATCAGTTTTCAAAGTTAATCTCGTCTGCTTGTAACTTTAAATTATAACACTCAGGAGACATATGTGGCTGCAACGAAGCTATGGTTTTGTTATTTAGAATCATAGAAGTAATTTCTTTGCAAACATTAAGTTTCATAGCGAGTATTTGACAAAACTTAACAAAATAAACTTAAATCAGCCGTGACACAGCCCCTTTAACACACCAAAGAAAGATGAATTTTCTTATTCAGCCTTTTTTATTTGTGTGTAAAATCCATGGGGAAATTTAGACACAAACATATGCAAAAACTGAAACAGTATGTAATATTAAGGGGGCTCGATGTAGTTTTTTTAGTTGTGGTTGTTTTTAAAATGAAAATTAACATGGAAGCCAATCCTCGATTTTTGCCAAAATACACCATAATGATCAAGTATGACCAAAGTTTATTTTTTTAATTGTCACTTAGTCACAAAGGTTACCATAGCAATCACTGACGTTTTCTTTTGTTTTCAAACACGCCTAATTTTCTCGAAATCTAGATTGACTCTTGGTATTAATTTTTTGCTATGTTAAAGTTTAGTAGATTGACTTACTGTTGACGAAATGTTAGAAAAATCTGTAAGAGCTTTTTTAAGTAAATCAAGAATGAAGTTTTCAGAAAAATCCCGTGTTAATGTGAAATAGGCGCTTTTTAATTGTTTCGTAATATTTAAACGCATTCATTCAAAATGAAATATAAATACTTACACCATCAAAGACCATTAACTAAAAGCGAGAGAGTTTTTGCTTTGGTTTTTTAAAATATATCGACTGCCAATTGTAGGAAACTACGAGAAGTTACAAAAAACTCCATTCTTGATTTACTCTTAAACGCTCTTACAGGTTTTTCTAAAATTTCGTCAACAGTTAGTCAATTTAAGAGGCTGTGTCTGTAATACTGGTCTGCCCGATCTGGCTTGTTAAATAGATTTCGCTCTTTTCTAGTGTGTTGCAAGACTTTCATGTACTTACACTAAAAACACAATTCACTTGACCGGATCATTAATTTTTTTCGAGTTTTTAAGGATTTTCGGTTCACCCGAACGAACACTTAAAACGACCACAGTCAAGGTTTAAATTTACCACAACTTTGAAAATTAATTAAAAAAGAACTAACAACTTCTGTACCAAACAAACACCACAGCCTGTTAAATTATGTCTGTTTAATTTATCACACCAACTTTCACGAACATTGAGCTCGAATCAAGCTAGCAGCAAAACATTAACGACACCCCTATCACACACCTTGATGAAACACTTGAAAACGGCTCAGATTCAAACTTTATTTTTGAAAAAGTGAGGCGGTCTACTTCAATCAAACCAACGCAGCCGAAAAGTAGATGTAATAGAAAATGTTCCTATCGAAAAAAACCTTCTGGTATCGTCTTAATGAAATATTTACAGCTGTGTAAACTTGCCCAATTTCGAAGATCTTCATGTTTGCAGCCATTTTGAGGGACTCGTCAGGACGAGGAGTTTCATCAACTGGCCTCGCAGACATACCTAACACCATCAGAAATAAACAAAGATTAGATATAAATACATTGCAGTTCAACTGAAAGAGAATAAATCGTGTTTAAAAATGGAAGCTCGACTTACATTTCAACGATTTCTACGGGCGTAAGGTCATTCTTGTTCGAATTTCGCTTGATGATTCCACAACAAATAACAATATTTGACACGCAGACTTTGACTGAATGTAGCGTTTGAATCAGTTAAATGTAGTAACCTCGTGCTTTCCCTTCTTTACCGGCGTACAGCGAAGTTGTTTTCACGACAAAACAGCAAGCATCAGGTAAAGAACACCAAACTGACATGTTTATCGATTGGTCGGTATATACTTCATGTATGGAGTACCGTTGTGTACCGTATGTGTACCCTATAGTGCCTCATACATGAAGTAGTGACCGACAGGCCGTTTCTTCGGCAGTTTCTTCGGCGTTCAACGTTTTGCGATGGAAAATCTTTGCTGTACGCCAGTAAGGAAGGAAAAGCACGAAGTTACTGCCTTGAGCTGATTCATAGGCTACATCAAGTCGAAGTTTGTATGTCAAATATTGTTATTTCTAGTGGAATCATCGAGCGAAATTCCAATAGTAACAACCGTACGTCCGTAACAGTCAAAATGTAAGTCGAGCTTCCATTTTTAAACACGATTTATTCTCGTCAGTTGAACTGCAATGCATTTATATCTAATCTTTGTTTATTTCTGATGGTGTGAGGTATGTCTGCGAGGCCAGTTGATGAAACTCCTCGTCCTGACGAGTCCCTCAAAATGGCTGCAAACATGAAGATCTTCGAAATTGGGCAAGTTTACACAGCTGTAAATATTTCATTAAGACGATACCAGAAGGTTTTTTTCGATAGGAACATTTTCTATTACATCTACTTTTCGGCTGCGTTGGTTTGATTGAAGTAGACCGCCTCACTTTTTCAGAAATAAAGTTTGAATCTGAGCCGTTTTCAAGTGTTTCATCAAGGTGTGTGATAGGGGTGTCGTTAATGTTTTGCTGCTAGCTTGATTCGAGCTCAATGTTCGTGTAAGTTGGTGTGATAAATTAAAAAGACATAATTTAACAGGCTGTGGTGTTTGTTTGGCACAGAAGTTGTTAGTTCTTTTTTAATTAATTTTCAAAGTTGTGGTAAATTTAAGCCTTGACTGTGGTCGTTACAAGTGCTCGTTCGGGTGAACCGAAAATCCTAAAAACTCGAAAAAAATTAGTGATCCGGTCAAGTGAATTGTGTTTTTAGTATAAGTACATGAAAGTCTTGCAACACACTAGAAAAGAGCGAAATCTATTTAACAAGCCAGATCGGGCAGACCAGTATTACAGACACAGCCTCTTAATAAACTTCAACATATCAAAAAATTACTACCAAGAGTCAATCTAGATTTCGAGAAAATCAAGCTAGTTTGAAAACAAAAGAAAACGTCAATCGTTGCTATGGTAACCTTTGTGACTTAATGACCAGTAAAAAATAAAACTTTGGTCATATTTGATCATTATGGTGTATTTTGGGAAAAACCGAACATTGGCTTCCTACATAATTTTCAATTTCAAAAACGACCACCCTATAGCGCTAAAAAAACTACATCGAGCCTCCTTAATTCATAATCAATTATTGAAGAGTTTATATTTTTATACATAAATTAATAACGTACAGAAACTACAACCACTGTCCATCATTCATATCTGAAGTGTTTGGCTAAAGGTTTTACTGTTAGGCCTAAAGCCCAGCATGAATGTATGCACGTTGAAGAGAGACAGGCAAAACTGATGTTATGATCACAAGCCATCTAGGGGGGTCAGGGGGCATGCTCCCCCAAGAAATTTTTATATTCGGGCCTTTTGAAATCGCTAGAAATTCATTTAAAACTGCTCACATGGAGAAATTTATCAATTTTATATACTGATGAATACTAACTTTTAAAGTTAGTGAATAAATAAGATGACCCACCCCTTACGTGTAGATCAAAATCACATAACCCACCCCTTTTCGAGGGCTCATAAACTAATGACCCACCCCCTTTCTGCTCCGGCCCACCCCCCCCCCCCCCCCTGTACTTTTTGACCAGTCCCTAACCGTAGTGTTTACGTTGCCTAAGGCTGTGTTCACTCTTGGTGCCTGGGCACGGTGCCCGAGTACGATTCTCGCTGGGCACAAATGTGAACAAGCCATTTTTTCAAGTACCCACGCTAGAAATTCGGGCACGAGCCGACAAGGTCGAGACCTTGTACTACCTAGCGGTACTCGGATACTTTGGTTTTCTGTGTCTGAATACGGCGCTTTTATTTGCCGGTGCTAAGGTCGACCGCGGTCAAACGTCAGAAATATGCAAAAAACAAGAAAAGTACTTCAAAGATAAGGTTTTAATTTTCACAGTTCAAATTTCAATACATTACCGGTATCCTGACGATTTACTAAGTTTTTTGGAGCTTTACTAAAAAAGTTCTACTTGTTTGAAAATAGCGATACCTGGACTTGTCGGCGCCATTTTGTCAAAGCACTTTGGTTCGAATGCGGAAAATTTAAAAAGTAAAAACACTCGTTTACCCGAGGAAATGGGAATATGTTAACACTCAGGTGCTATTTTATCTACCCTTGCTCATACTAACACTTCATAATGAACGAAACTCCCTGAAATAGAAAGAAAAGCTGCCTGAAACGTTTGACCGCGCGCGGTGAAGTGCTAAGGTACCAGTGCTTGGGCACTAAGTGTGAACACAGCCTACAATAGCTGAAATTTTCACGGTAAATCAAACCCGATAAATCAAAACAAAGTATTTTTATTCGACACAGTTTGCTAGTCATCCAAGACATCCTATGCCAGTTTCGTCTATATGTACACAATATAAGTTCTCCCGAAGTATTTCTACCCATTTTGCAGGCAAAGTTTCGACTGGGCCGTGGAATGGTCAATTACCTGAATTCTTTCACTTCCGTAGATGATTTCCCGAGGAAGCCTGGTAAGTTCAACAACTCTGAAAAATTAAAAAGAATAAAATGGTCAGTTAAAGCACGCGTAAGTTTATAACTCTTCGACTTAACTAATAAGATTGATTTTCAGCCTAAAAACAAGAGCGTCCTGCAAGAAACGAAGACCTGACAGCGGAACAAAATGGCCACCCCAAAACTGACACCTCGTCCCAATTTTCGCGCGACCATCTTCCCCCTCCCCGGATTTTTGCTTGTCATTCAATGATCTACGAGAAACAGTACTAACATGGACTGCGTTTTGCCTAACCGGAATTAACCTGTAAACTATACCTTTCTGTTACTTGGTCTAAAACTGGATCTTCCAAGGCTCTCTGGTTAATCCAGGTCTGATCACTGAATCGGGATCTGTGTAGCGGGTGTGACAAAGCGGTTGCTGTCAGCAAGTCCATTAATCCTAAGGAATTCATTGTTTTGAACTCATCAAGGGTGGCATATCCTTGGAAAAAAAAATAGTTATGGGTTTTAGCTGCTAAGTCTTATTACGAAAATGTTAACAAATTTATCAGTGTTGGGGAAGGTGTTCACATATATTATAGTTGTCATAGCAACACGGCATTCATTGCTGAGGTTGCACTAAAAATAAATAGTTTTCCGTTTCACTTTCTGGAACATTTGAGGGGAAAAATAGCAACTAACACTGCTCCAAACCTCCCCACTTTCTAAGCACTGTTAATTACGCATACGTTACTGATCTTTCCGGCTACCGATCGTATCTTAGTTTGCTTGTATACCAATCCTTTCCCAGTGCAATAGAAACAAAAATGATTCAATTTACAGTTAAAATGATCTATATATTTGCAAGAATGTCATATACCATCGTCTAATTCCGTCACATTCACACTGTGAAGCCTGAAAAAATAAAGAAAAGTATGCAAAGATTGATTAACATTGCATGAGCGGGAAATAGCAAGGGGAACGAATAACGAATTAGTGTAATCATTTGAAGTAAACGAAAACGTAATGTATGTCTTCGGAAATGCGGAAAAAGGATGTCTAAATTTATTGTTGTTACGGTATAGACGAGCGACTGAGTGAAGAACTTTACTCAATATTTTGTTCTCACGGTGCCTCTCTCCATTCTAGTAAATAAATAGATACCGGCAAAATAAATGCTGGGGGTTGATGATATATGGGTAACTGTGCCATGGCTCCAGTTTGGAGTAGAAGTACTCCTTATCGTTTCACGCTACAGACTGAATGGGAGATAAGCACCGGCCGTATCGACCACTAGGTTTGAACGCAGACTTAACCTCGAATAAGCTTTTTCACTTTCATTCTATTATTTTTTTTGTTCTGTATTTTTAAACCTTTGGACTAAATCAGTTACATACACTTGCAATCTTACATTTCCAATGTGTCTTTCTTTGTTAGAATCAGGTATTGGTACTTCTTAGCATAACCCATCACCTGTCAAAATATAAAGATCTAAGTATAATTGAAATTTATTTTGTACAATTAAAAACACTACAACATGACCACCAGACAGCTGGAAACACAGCCACTTGCATTTTGTCCACAGTACATTTTAAAGACCAAAAGTTTAAAACTAGCTATTGCAATTTTTGCGTTGTTTGCCTTTAAGTTTTTCGCTATTATAATATTATTTTCTTTTTATTTTTGAGCTCTTTTCGACTTTTTTTTAAAAAATTGCAGATTTTTTTTTTGACCAATCATAGTCTAAGGAATGCGAGGGGTGACATTTTACCGGAGTGAAATCTAACAGAGGAATGAGGAATTGGGGCCACACTTGGACGACACTGGGAAGGCTAGCCCAGGTCAAAAGCCGATGAAGAACTGAAATCGTCAGTGGCCTATGCTCCACTTGGGGCTAAGGGCTTGAGTGAGCGAGTGAGTGAAATCTAACACTTCAGCAGGTTATGAGACTTCATCTTCTCGATACAGTATTTCGAACCATAAGGTAAAAAGACTAGTAGGAATATATTCTGTCTAAATGAAGCTTTTAGTAGAAAAGAATGTGATCATACCTCTTCCAAAGTCAATTTTCCATTCTTGTCGACATCCCAATAATGAAAATAATCATCCTGCATAGGTCCACCTGAAAAAAAGAGGCAACATTGATTATTTATAACCAACCCTTTTACAGTATTACTAAAGTCATCATCATCATCTTCATCATCATCATCATCATCATCATCATCATCATCATCATCATCGCCATCATCATCATCATCATCGTCATCATCATCATCGTCGGCGTCGGCGTCGTCGTCGTCGTCGTCGTCGTCGTCGTCGTCGTCGTCGTCGTCGTCATCATCATCATCATCATCATCATCATTAAACCAACAAAAAAGGCAAGCAATTTGTTCTTACTTCTGATGTCAGGAACCTCAAATTCACTCATAGACTGAAGTCCTCCACGAGCCACACTGGCGATGAATTGTTTGCTTTCCGCCAGCCGAATAAGGTGATCACATTCCTCGTCAGAAAGAAAATTTGGGATTTCTAATCCAAAAATAAAAAAAAACTGTTACCTAAGTTTGACCTTCACGTTCAAATCTTAGATGGCAGCAAGGAGGGGAATGAGACCGCCAAAATGGAGATACTCTGGTGGATACTAGGGCCACAAAGAGTACCGATGGGCCCAGCCCTGCGACAATAGAAACGTCATTCCTGTAATTGATATCTATGTCACGGATATTACGTTTATTGCAGGTTCTTTTAGATGGCACGAAATAATACCATGGTTTCAGAAGCGTAATTACTCAGGGTGCCAAAGGTTCAAGTTTTTGTTCGCGAGAAGGGATGAACCCGCAAAAGCGTGTCACAAACGAAAGCGTGACACGAGAGAAAGTTTAGTACAAGTGAAAACTGGTTGCTGTAGCTTCTTTGCAGAACTGTAAAAAATATACCGTAAAGACACTGGGCAACTGAAAGGCTAAACAATATTAATACTCGAATATTTTAGTAAGCTTACCAAACAAAAGAGGCTTCATGGCTCTTGTTATACGTTTTTTAATTCCATCTCCAAGATCTATTTCTTCCACATGTCCAACCTAAAAATGTAGAACGCCATTTTAAATTAAAGAAACGTGAAGACATAAAGGTTAGTAGATGAAGCAGTCGTAGATTGTACCCTATTGATTTGCCTCAGTCTTCATAGCTCAGTTCGGGTAAAGCATCTTACAAGAGTCGTGGGCTCTAATCCCGTTAATAACCTCAATGACCACTTGTCGATTGTCCCGCGATCCCTGTTCCTGTAAGACAAGCTAAGCTTGCAAGCAGCAAGTCCCCATCCTCCGAAGGCCTGGAACGAGTTTGAGACCTCCTGATCTTCGCTCAAGCAAATAAACTAAGTGTTTACCATCCTTTAAAACTTTTATACAAAAAACCTTCATGCCCCTATAAATTTAGAAGGTGTCTTGGGAAATATAATAATTTTGGTACTTTAATAGCCAAACGTACAGATTTCTCCTTGACTATGATTTAGTATGAGAAATCCAAAGGGTTCGTAGATTATCAAACGGCAATACATCATACAAATTGAAAGCCTCTCGTTATGTATTTACGAGTTCAAAATATTTAACTATTTTCATTGTCCTACCTTAACGCCATTTATTCTCGTCAATCCAGCCTTTCTGCCGATAACACAAGGTTCATCTCCGTGAGAATCGAACTTTTGGTAGTCGCAACTTTCACCGTCCCGTACAAACCTACACACATTGTAGCCCTGTTTCTTGAGTTCAACTTGTTTTTCGCAATTGGCATACAAAACAAAAATAAGGCTTGGAAAATAGAAAGTCACTAGGAGACTAAATACAGTCATTGTTCATAGCTTTCAAGACAAAATAATCATTTTTATTTTGCCTCCTGTGCTTTCATAGTACCAGTGAATTGCACTTATGTAATAAATATTAATTAATCGAGTTCTCGGTGTTTTATCTTTACCCAAAGAAATGTTTTTCTTTTTATAAAAACCAGCATCCCTATGAAAAGATTGGATGTTTTCTGTACAAAACGCTGTGCTTCTACAAGATTGAGGGAATGTTGAACTAAACTGACGTCGGTTATAAATTCAACTGAGCAAAGAAAACAGGTGGAAATCACACCTGATAGTGCAATAAATTATTGGAACAAAAGAAGGAGCGAATGGCACCAGAAAATAGTTCAAAGGCACCAGAAAAGTAGTTCGACCTCGTGGTAAAACGTTTTACATTTGATTAACAGGATACGGGGATATTAAGGGGTGGGAGTTGTTGGGGGGGGGGAGTGACGTTTTTTGTCAAATCTCCGTTGACATCAATGCAAGGCCAATCAAATTTGTAACGTCATGTTGTGTTTCGTTGCTTAGCAACTTCAAGAAGAGAACTGCAGGTTCAGTCTGCTCTCCATGATCTCAAAGAACATCCGCTGGTACCCGTTTTGTCATAATAGGAAGGTTTCGAACTTGGTTCCGAGGCTCCGTTTCTCCCCAAAGCCTCGGGGTCAAGTTAAATGTTAATATTTCGAAACTTGCTATTATGTTCTAAAACGGCTTCCCTATCGGGGAAACGGGGAATAAAGAAACTGACCCATTAACACTAAATACATGTTGTTTAGGTATAAAAGATGCGAACACACCATTAAAGTAATTAAATGTGGATGTTAATAGTTGAATAGTTAGCCTACGACAACAGAGGCTCCTCAGGGTATTGAAGAATGGAGGGGCGCGAGGAGCGGTGGGAAGGAGGACAAATCTGGAGTCAGGCTTCGCTTCTTCCATTTACCGTCGTCAACCATGCGCCTTATATTTCTCTTTCCCGAGTCTCCCTACGCGCGCGAATTCAACCAAAGCCAAAGCAGTCGGGCGAACAAGTGTCAGTTGATGGCAACATCACTTCTCCGAGAAGTGACTGAGCCCGCGGTTTTTGTCCCAGAAGTTGCTAAGCAATATGACGTATTTGTACACGCGATTGCTTTCGGAGTACTCGTGAACACTCGCACTAGTTTTTGATTGGTTGAAGTAATTCGAAAATTCTTCGAGTGCTCTATCAAAGATTTGCCATAACTGGCACTTTCTGACTGAAAGGGGAAGAAGACAGTACGAGTACCTTTACGCATGAAGGTGGACCGCCATCTTCCAACGTCGTTCCCAGAAAAGCCCTTGGAACAAGGCTGGCCATCTTCAACCTTACGTGGGCTACACTGTAACGAGCTGACGATCATTTAGGATGCGCTTTATGGAAAAATTGTCGTAATAAATGGAAGGGTTTCGTTATCATTGGAAGCAAATCTCGAATCAGTCTCTTGTATCATGGTCTCTCTCTATGATATGATATATTAGCCGAGAGGTTTTTGGACCATTTAATCATAGTGACCTTGCAGCATGGCTTTGATCGTAACCCACAAGCCATTAGGAATTGCAAAAGTACATAAGCTAAGCTGTTTTTTTCTTTATTTTTATTTTTAATTTGTAAAGTGTGCTACTCTGAGAAATCCGGTCGGCAGGTTAAGGTTCTTTCTAAGCAGGTAATTATAAATAACCATGACAATCTTGGCACAAAACAATGCCACTCTAGGTAACAATGCGTTTCATGTGATCAAGTCGTATACATTTCATGTTGTCAAGGTTGTAGAAGTTACATTCAAGTTATCTAAATTTTCATAACAGCTATTTTTAAGCCACTAAAAAAGAAAATAAAGGGAAAAAAAGGAAGCTGGGGTCCAATGAGACGCCCAGAGACAAACTTTTATTTTTGAAGGTTCAGAAGTAAAAAAGTGGACGACTGTGGATACATCTAATCAGTCATTCATATTTTTTAAGTTTTGCCCGTGACTTCTCAATTTAGTCCTTAAAACGGCATTAAAAGTCTTACTTAAAACCGAGCCAAAAGCTTGGAATATGCGCTCCATCCCTATATGGCGCCGTAATCCAGTTATTCGCAATCCATTTTTCTCCTTTCAGTATGTCACATCCTCCGTGTAAACTGTACTCATCCATTTTTCCAAGCCAGCTGCTCTCTTCGTCCATGAAATGATTATACCACATGACAGCAGTTCCCTTGCGAGGCTTGATCACTAAATTACCTGCATGGCAATTGTGGCTGAGGTTGAAATAGTCCAAATCTCCGCGACTGTCTTTCAAATACTGTTAAAAATATAAATATATAAAAAAAGTGTTAAAAATATATGTTAACTCGACGTAAAAGCTGCATGAACTAGTGTCACTGTTAACTTGACGTCTTTTAGAAATAGTCTGGTAAAAAAGGTTAAGTATGGATTCGAGCCTAGTGGCCCATCAGGCCGGTTAAAATTTCTGCAGCAAAACAAGCGACTAGGAATAATTTCAACTACATCCCCGGGATGGCAAACAGTCCAGGTCAGTGTCTACCCACAGGATTTAATTCCCCTGTACCCATTGAAGAGAGGCAATAAAAGAATGAAGATTATTGAGCCTTTCCCAAAAACGCAAAAAAGTGACCCCGGCCTGCGCTCTAGCCCGGACAGCTTGATACGGAGTCAAGCGCACTAACCGTCATACAACCACACCCTCTTTCAAAAATAAGTCAAGCAAACGTGCATAAATGGAGAGTGAATTAAGCAACTATTCTCACTGCATACATAATTAGCCCGTCACGCGGGAAGGTTTAACATTTTTAGATTTCAGCGTTCTGTGCCTGCGCGCTATTAGCATGATGCTTTGCGGCCTTCTGCTTAAAATATCACAGTTTCAGTCACCTCGTGGTCAGTTTAACGGAGTTCGGTTGTGATGAGTCACCATAAAAGTTTCGCCCCTCCCACCTCCCCTGGTGGTGGTCGTTCACTGCTTTATTCTACATCTGACACGCCAATTGCTCTGGCAGTCGCGGGTCTCCTCCCATAACTTAGCTTCCCGTGTCAGGGCAATTGTATGCGGTGAGAATGTTTTACTATTTTTCACTTATCCAGTTCACATTCTTTTCATCAGGACCTTATATTCAATATGCTGTCTACAGAATGAACTGCCTTACTTACCTCCATGTCCAATGTTTCGTTGTCTGCAACAGGAAAAGCTGTTTCACCTCCAGCCTCCACATCATTAAGATAATACAATATGGTGACGTATCTAAGGATCGAGACACACACACGTGTTTGTACATATGCAGCGTGGACATGGACATTCAATTATAAAAAGCCGTGAGTAGCTATAGTAATAGACGTAAAGACGCGTTATGCCCTGGTTTCCAAAATTGTGTTTCATAAGTTTCTTTATTTGACAATAAAGTACATAAAATGTCCGACATAATTGAAGTAATATATTAAACACGAGTGACAGTGTTTCATCGGGATATCCAAACAACGAGAAGGAGAGTTAAAAATACAATGCACAGCGGAGTATTTTTGACGAAATTCGAGGAAGTAAAAAATTAAATTGTCATTTGTCACGGGCGTGGGTCAAAGAAAAAATCTCAGTGCCCGACAGAATTCGAACCCATCACCTTCCAGATACTGGTTGGGCACTTAAGCCGTTACTGAGCTACGGAGAGGCACTTAGTGAACTAAGCCGTTTAATAGTTAACTTGTGGACAAAAAGTGCTACCATCTTATTGCCTAACCTGCAAAGCCTACACGGATGCTGAAAGCTCATCATCAGCTCTTCCGTTTGTTGATGACAGCAAGCGACTTCGGTTTTCTCGTGAGTCTCAGAATCGAAGTGAGCGTGATAATGACCGTTTTGGTCATAATAAACAACCTAAAGAAATACATGAATTAACAAATAAGATATGGATAATAATGAACCATTGTCACAGTCCCCAATTTTTCCGTAAAGTCGTAGAGATAGATCGTTCAGTTCGACGGGCCACCATCTTGGTCCCTGAACGCGAGCGAAAACTTGGGAGAGTCCAAAAAGCCCGTGGGTAGGGGTGCGGGGGCGGAAAAAATAGGGAGTCTGTAACCCCACGCTATAAACACCCCGTGCCCATACCCACGGGCTTTTTGGACTCTCCCCAGCGAAAACTAGGGATAATCCAAAAAGCCCGAGGGTAGGGGTGGGGGGCAGAAAAAAATAAGGAGTCTGTAACCCCACGCTATAAACATCCCGTGCCCCTACCCACGGGCTTTTTGGACTCTCCCCAGTTTTCCATAGCGTTCAGGAACCAAGATGGCGGCCCATCGAACTCAACGATCAATCTCTACGACTTAACGGAAAAAATAAGAGACTGTGAACAGTCTTTTTAAAAGTTATGCTACAGGTTTCCTCTCACAGCAATATGTTAGTTAGCCTATAAAATTCACAATACTCGTAAGGAGGCGTGGGTATAGTGAATCACGTTTGGGTAAGTTGATATAGAGTACGTTATCAAATGCAAATTCTACATTTTAAACAAGCTAGTCATGTTTCCAGATTGGTTTTAATTTCGCCATTTATAATGCCGTGTATAGAAAGAAAAAACCTTGCACATAATATGGTAATTTGCTGTCTAAGCTACATGCACAGGCTATAAAATGAAATTAAAATGGGCGACGACTCTGAGAGGAATTATATAAGTTGATGTCTCCTCTCAGAAAAAAAAATCTATCCGGTCTGATATCAAAGGCAATACAGCAGTGACACTAGCTAGAGCTATTACACTTGCATTACACTTTTTTATTCTCACCTGAAGTCTCTCACTTCCATATATGATTTCTCTTGGTAGCTTTGTTAATTTAATTACTCTAAACATA
Source organism: Oculina patagonica (assembly GCF_052425735.1). NCBI lineage: Eukaryota > Metazoa > Cnidaria > Anthozoa > Scleractinia > Oculinidae > Oculina > Oculina patagonica. The sequence goes on along the minus strand of NC_135761.1, from coordinate 8,695,574 downwards.
TAAATTAAATGTAGATAAAGTAAATCAAAATATGTTCTTGCTTGTTTTTAACTGCACTTACACTATGATAAGGTATGCACGTTACAGATCTGATCTGAGACAACGAGGGAATCGAATAGTTTAATTTGTAGAGCGGTTTTCACTTGAGTGTTGAAAGTAAATTGCGTTTGCTTTGGTTTTGCATTACTACGCTTAGTGATTGGCTTAAAAATCTCGCGGGACTATCTCAGCCAATCAGAAGTAAAACCAAAACCAATCGTGACTCGCTCGCGCACGTTTTCCCGCGCTTCGTGCCAGTTACATGTATTTGCTTTGAGGTTTGATTGGTTCACTGGATTGTCTGTGTCCTTTGTGATTGGCCAGAGTGATTACTTTGGTTTTGGTTTTACGACACTCAATTGAAAACTGCTCTAACTGTGAATTGTGTTTGCTTTGATTGGTTGTTCACTGAGGACCAATGATCAAAGCAGAAGTACCTGCCGTCTTTATGCCAATCATGTGCAAACTAAAATCAAGCATTTAGAGTAAAACTGAGTAGATTTGTTTTCGTTATTGTGATAAAGTTCTGACCTAAGAACGAATCAAACGAGAGAGTACGCGAGAATTAAAGGGGTGAATCGCGAAGACTCGTGCACATCATTTGCACTTTCGATGATAAGTGCATCAGAATTGTCGTGGGCAAGACTGTGAAATCAGGTCAACTCCCATTTTAGAAAAAAAAACTTAACGGTGTAGACCCTGGCTGTTATGGATGACTTCTAACAATCATATCTTGGGATCCATTAGTATCCTGGGTTATGTTTTTGGCCATGTTTGTTCTATTGGAGGTTGCTTCATTTTCGGTAGTCATGACCATATTTGGTAAATCATGTGACCAGAACACAAAAACACAAAAATCCTAAAAACTCACACAGTTTACTTTTTGCTTGGTTTAAATTAACATCACGGGAAGAGTGCATTGAGAAGAAAATCAAACGAGGATGTGAAGGGAGGCCAAGATACGACGATTAGAAGTCATTCATAGCAATCATTATGTGGTTAAGGGTTTCCCCTTAAGATACTGTCCGGACGTATTGTGAATATCTAACATAAAGAAGTACAAAAAAGTAAATCTTGTCAAACTCGCGTGACTTAAGGAATGATTCCAAAGAGAGATTCAGGCCCCCAGCATCGTTAGCACGTTAGCCATTAACTAATAAAAAACTTTATTAACTTTCGGTTCTCACGTTTCAATCTTGTAAACAAGGTTGAGTCGCGTCGCGTCGCAAGTCGTGTATTTTACCATCTGTCGGGGGAAATATCGCTTGGAAAGAACATTTCGCACTTCTAACTAAGAGGAAACAAGGATAACTTCATATATTTGCCGAATAAATCCAGGTAAGTTGTTTTAATAGTAGCTGTAGAAACAAATCGACCCTCGAGGCTTGGCGTCTCGAAATTTTAAATAATTTTAAATGGATTCCTGATTTTTTTAAATATTGCCCAATATTTTCGAGCCAAATACCGTTCCTTCCTTTTGGTTATCACTTCACTGTTACGGCCCATATGCCAAAATCCTGATCAATAGGCGGTTTGCGTGTCCTCGAATGCGGAATTGTTCTGATTTGTGAAATTGGGGTTCCCATTGTAGCAGCGAAATAGTACCGAATTATCCGAAATCAACCTTTATAATTTAGTTTTTTCTAAACGCTCCTGTTTGCTTACGTAAAATTTCAAGGCTGAGAGTTGCGCTTTTCATGCGCTATTCAACAAGGTTTAAACCAACATCTTGGTTCATTCTCCGAACCAACAGCATAAGAAATATATTGACCTTAATGAGGAGAGTTTACATGTTGATCATAATGAAATTTAATAAGCTTATAAAGGGAATATAATAAGGTTCGTACCCTTCAATGAGGGACTAAATATGTTTAAATATATATGTACAATGTATGAATTCAGTGAACTTGAATTTTGCAGAAGTGTTATATACATAAAGCTTACAAAAAAATTTAAATTTACGAGTGCAAGAAAACATTACAAATTGTTTCAAAAAATACAATAGGAAAAGGCCATCTTTGTACAATATATACTTGCTGTTTGCTCATTCTAACCTGAACAAATGAAAATCTAAAATATTAAGATTTTTTACAAAAAATAACAGTTGCATATAGATATAATGAATATAGTTAAAAGTTAAAGTTCATTGTAGGTGGACAGTTATTTTCCAATGCCTCAAGAGGTCCCTGCTCGATTTCCTCTTCTTGTATGTTGATTTCACAGTGGGCTCAGATTGGTAATGTTCAAAAGTTGGTGGAAAGCCATGCTTCACAGCAAATTCTCTCTCCCACTTTTCCAACTCTTTTGATGCATTCTGGTGAGCTCCTAACACTTGTGTCTGGATAGAGGCCAAAGTATCTTGGTACTTGTCATTGTAGTATGTGCTGTTTGGGTGTTGTTGCAGGGTTTTTCTGTCTTTATCTAGGGTTTTGACTAACAAGGTAACTCCTAATATTTTTGATACAGCAAGGGCAAGTTTAGTTTGTAAAATTTCAGGGCCATTTTCATTTTGTTTTCTTGTCAAATTTTGGATTTCAGGATGCTTTTGAATTGTTGTCAGTTGGATGTTGTTGGCAGTATCATCTGAACAGTTAGTGGCATTGAGATGAGTGGTGCGCTGTTCATCATTTGGTGAGTCCACAGTTAGTTGTTCAACACATTCTTCACTCTCTTCATCGCTTAACTCTGACCCATCTGCATTCGAAGTATTGATCATATCAGTACATATGAAGTCTTCTGGGTCATCAGTTTCATCATGCTCCAACTGCAAAGGCAGACTGTTTCCATTTTCCCTGTTGGCTGTATAAAGCTGGTCATCAGAATTTTGATTACCTTCTAGCACTGGCAATGGCTGATTTTGAAGGAATACTCTGTGGCGTTCTGTGTATTCAACATTGCCAGCAGAGTTGTAAACTTTGACTTTCCTGATCGGCAAACTGAGATCTCCTCGTGCAAGACACTCATTCCATTTCTCTTTAAGATAAACCCTTTCACTTTGGAGAGATGATGAACGAAAGTGATGAGTTGGAGGCCCTTGGTCACGAAATTCAGGCTGGCCTTTGCTGTCATGAAAAATAATCTCCTTGCTGTCTTCATCTGCATGCCACCAAACCCCCCTTCCACACAGAAGAAAATCACTTATCTGCTCAAGATGGGCCTGGTAGATTTCAGATTCCAGAAGCTCATCAGGAATGGAGGTGTCAGGGAAGTCTGGGAGGTTCTTAGCAAACTTTCCAATCTTGGACAGTTGGTCAACAAGGGGACTTTTTTTGGACCTGAATTTTCTTTCTGCTTGAACTCTAATTATGCTGTTCGGAATTATGTGCTCAGGATGTCCATTAGACGTTGATTTACTGATGGAATTAATGGTACTGAATTCTCTTTCCTCTTCTTCTGTGTCTACAGAGCTAAGTGAAATTATACGGGATGTGAGAGGAGCATGACATGTGATACTGTGGTAGTATATTCCAAACAGTTTCCTGTAGGTCAAAACTTGAGGGATTTGAAAGACTTTGCGGATTGCAATCACGTGACTAAATGTTATGTTGTGTAAACGTAAAATAAATCTTGGTGTGCGCTTCTCTGCAGGAGCATACAACAGTTCACAGAGTTCTGCAAGAGTGTATAATAGTCTTCTGATTGTCAAACGGCAATTGTTTCCAAGGTGCAGTGCTAAAACAACACAACAAAGGCGGTAATCTGAACCTCGAAGTTTTTCTTTTGTAGAAAGAACTGCTTCTACTGCCTCATCAAACAGTTTGTTCTCTTCATCAGTTAGATGCTTTGGCAACTCTTTTAGTACATTGTTTATATGTTCCTTGAGATCATGAAGTGGTTCTACTGGCACCACTTCATACTTGCCCAGGTTAAGGTGTTTCATGGAGGAACCCTGATCAGGGAAACTGAGAGCAGGAACTCGTTGAATGCCCTTGAGTTCTTCTTTCAAATGTGCTTCCAAGGCAGGCTTCAGCAATCCTTCTGATGGTAGTTGGCGTCCTCTGCACTCCCTAATCATGTCATCCTTGGTCATATTCTTATAGGGATGCACACCACCATTCCTCCTGTCTCGTCCAGCTGGGCCTGCCAAAACTTTCTGTCTTCTTTCTTCCAGTGTTACATTTGGTGCTCTGAGGGATGCCACATGGTCAGTGTAGCTTAGAGATGACCCAATGCACCCACAACAACCATAATGGCCTCCGTTCTGCTCACCAGTCTCGACCTCTTGTGAGGGGTGGTCACCATGGAAGAATCGGCATATATCTTGTATATGGGCATTTTGTTTGGACAGAAGCTGGATATCAAGCTGCCTTATATCCTCCATTCGTGTTTCACTGTATGCCAGTTGATCCTCAATTGTATCCCTGCATCTAGCCAGAATGTAGATGTGAGGTTTCTCCACCATTTCCTGTACATCTTTTCCATTGAGCTCTGCTGATGTAAAGTAGAAGGCAGGGTCATAAATGACATTTGCTGTAAGCAGGATGTGGCCATGGTTCATAATGCTGGAATGGTCAGACCATATCATGAGATGCCTCGTTCTTTCTTTAGATTTAAGCAGCTCCAGCACTTCTTCTCTTGTTGATGCATTTGTTGTGTCCTCTCCAAGCTCTCTTAGGCGATCTTTTATTTGCTCCATTGTCATTCCACTGTAGTGGGAGTCTGAATGGTCTCTGACAAGACCTTCCTTCTCATGCTCTTCCAAAAGCACTTTACGTATTTCCAGCAAGGGTATTTTCCTTCCACTCACTGTAAAATACTCCTCTTTTAATGTGCCATCAGGATGCAGCATCAACTTTTTGTAGCGTCGTGGAGTGATTATCTCCCCCAAACGATACTCGCCATTGGCAATTTTTGCACGGAGGGTTTCCCGTATGGCAGCATTGGTGCGAGGGAGAGGTGTTGTGATCTGTCCACCAAGCATTTTATTAAGGCGTCTCCTTGTATTTGACTCTGTGGTTTTTCTTGCTGTTGTAAACTTTGTCAGATCCACCCCTTTTTGAAGAAGAAATTCTTTGACCACCATGTTTCCCACCTTAGTTTTCTCTGCTGCACCATATTTTTTGGACAGTTCTGTAAAATTAATCTGAAAGAAAGAAAAGAAATAAAAATAAAATGATTTTTTAAACTTACATGTGTAAATAGTATCTCAGAACTTCAAGGCCAACTTGTAATGAGGACCATAACATTTCATTATAGCATAACTATTTATAAATAATATAATCATCAATTAAAACTTAGTGATGTTTACAGTAATGCCTGAGAGAAAACATTGTTTGTCCTCACCTTTTCACCTTCTTTCATTGAATTTACTTCTTGCAGAAGGCCTGCTTTGTCAAAGCTGACTGAAGTTGGATCTGGGGAGTGACGTTTCTTCTTCCGTAGACCAGCCTGCTCAAGTGCCTTTCTCTTCTTGGTGCGGATCCTGGCCTCTTCAGTGGACTCAAAGAAGAGAGATTTTCTTTGCAAGTCCCTCTGCTTAAAAGATTGCCTTGTGCCCAACATTGTGTCACAGTCAACCTTGGACCACTGTTCCTCAGTCTTATTTTTAATACGCCTTGCAGTTTCTCTCCTTTCTTTTTGTTTTTGAACCTTGGATTTTGACTGTGTAATCCCAATTTCAGGAACTTTTGTCAAGGCTTCAGCAAGGTCAATGTTGTACAGGTTCTTGAATGGCCCATTGATGTTGAAATAAATGTTCTTAGCAGTATCCAGGACTGTAGTTTTTGATGCTTTTGCCACCTTTTTAGCCTTTCTCAAATTTGATGATTCCTTTTGACATGCAGACACTGGGTTATCCCCTTTAAGTCGGTTTGATCTCAGGGGAAATAGTGAATGAAAAAGCAGATGATTCATTGGGCATGCTTTGCAATTAGAGATAGAATGCATTCCTTTCTTGGCGGCTGAAAGGGACTTCCATGCATTAGAACTGAAGTGCTCCAAATATTTTGACTTGTCTTCACCCCGCCATTTGTCAAAGTTTTGAAGAAGCACCGGTAGTCTCTTGTTGAATACGTTTTGATTTACAGCAAATGCGTCTTTGTTGTCCGCAAATGTACTCAAAAACTTCTGTAGGCGAGTGCTTTTGTCCCTCAAGACTTTACCATTCTCATCGTACACACTGTTCCTTGCTGCTACGCGTGCAAAGCTACAGTTGAAAAATCCCGCCATAAAAGCAGCGATGCTTTACCCAAAATACCTGATTCAGGGATTCCTCAATATTCGAACAAACGAAGATAATGTTTGACAGACTATAAGGGCTGAGATTTCTTGAACTCAACAAATTTATACTTGCCCCACAACTAACCGGCCGCTAATCTAATTGCGCCAAAACTGCGAGAATAATTTAGAACAGAAATCTGATATCTCGTTTACACAAAATTATTGTTCTAATGTCAAAAACCCTCAAAAAAGAAGGCGCGCAGTCTTCCTAAAACAGTTAACATATAAAATATGACTGATAATGCGCGGTGACTCGAAACCTTTCATCTCGTTCACTTCTGAGACAAATAATAGTGCAGAGAGACAAAAGCACATGAATTTCAGAAAATATGCTTTAATATAGAAAAACTGCAAAGGTCTTTTGCGTTACATACAGGCTACACAAACAAAAAACTTACATCTTTTATGCAGTACACTCCACAACAAGTTCGTCCGCCATTTTGGAAAAGAGTATGTTGCTATGGCAGCGAGTGAAATGACTAGATTTTAGTCCCTCAAAACCGAGCCGCGCGTTTCAAACATGGCGGACAACTCAGACCAGCTAGTTGAATATTAAGTCGAAGGAATACGGGATCTTTCCGTTGCTTTCGGGAGCTATTTTTTACCATGTAAACAAGATCTTAGGAACAGTAACTAGAATCTAAACGGGGATTTAAACTTTCTTTCACAATGAGGCTAGAAATCAATCTTAATCGACTTAAATTCTTCACATCAAAATAGATCGATAAAATTATCTGGTTTGGACGGTGTTTTCCTCAATTACCCGATTAATTTGAAACCCATTGATTATTAAAGGACTTATCTTTATGTTTTTCGTGTTATTCTATGCCACATAAATTCTCGTAAACTCGAGCCAAAGAGGGAGAACCAAAATGGCGCCAAAATTCCAATGTTAATAACGGTTTGATCACGTGACCCACTCTGAAATTTCCAGCAGCCGGTGTTACGCAAACTTATTCAAAAATATCTAAAGAAATACATACTCTGCCATTTTGTCAATTTTTTTCTTTATTTTTTGGCATTTTTTACTCTGCCTCATTCCTTAATTCAGGTGAGAAGAGCAAACAAAACACAAACAACAACAACAATTAAAAAACAGACAACTTGCCAAACAAGCAAACAAACAATCAATATTCAATATACTTTACCTTTCTAAAATTCTGTCCAAGATAGGATCCTTGAGGTATCTCTGGTTCACAAAGGTCTGATAACTGTAGCGAGGCCTGTACTTTGGATGAGTCTTACTCGCATGAAACATCATGGTATCAGCACCACGGGTATTCATTTGCTCAAACTCGTCACGCGTGATAAAACCTGAAAAAAGTTTCGGACACTTCAGGGTCTTTGGCCAGTTCGGAATTCACAGGCAGAGGGAAAAAGGTAACTATTTTTGTTCGTTAACAATCGTCTACACGACCAATTTAAATGTGACAATTTTCATTTGTTCTTGTAGACGGGGAAAATTGGCCAATTTTGATGCGACAAATATTTGTGCTAAGAAGCTGGCGTGTTGGCTTCGAGCCTCTGGCTCGGACATTGAGGGAGACCTCGTCCCACGTATGGACATTAAAATTGTATTGTATTATATTGTATTGTATTGACAAATAAAAGTTGAAAATGTACTTTAAACTGTTGTCAAATAATTAATTGTTGTGTCATCTACACGATCAAATATATTTGACATATGAAAATTGTGACATAAAAATTACTCGTGTGGACGATGCTTTATTGTCATTACGGTCACATGTAGAGTATTCAGTTTTGGCTTGCTGATCATTGATACAGTTCGGCTGTCCCGTTCATTTCTAAAATAAGTAAAGGTTATACCGACAACCTGTTATAAGCGCTTATCTGAGTGCCAATACTGAGTTTTTAATGAATAACTTACTCACTGACTTACCATCGTCTAACTCAGTGACATTTACCATGTGGAGTCTGTTGAAAATATATAAATAAGAAATTTAAACAAGTCTACTGATAAAAAAGATCAACTCTTGAACTCCAGTTTTTTGTACTCATTACTAAAAAGGCATGGCTCACATTTCCAATAAATCCTCTTCACTGAATACGGCGTAAATATATCTCTTGGCGAACTCGATTACCTGTCCAGGAATAAGATAAAGAATAGTTGTACTGATCAGTACAGGAACAAGAAAATTGTTATTTTAATCTATTACAGAACTTCAACGGCTAAATCTAATAGTTAGATATTTTAAATCTTACCTCGTCTACTGTGATCTTTTGATCCATGTTCATATCCCAGGCTTCAAAGATTCCTCCGGCACCCTCACCTTTCCCGCCTGAAATAATCACCAGAAATAAATACTGTTCAGGAACAATGCGAATGTTTCTAATGGCGTTTCAAACAAGCACTGAAATTTGGTATGAGCATTAAGGGAAATGTTGCAAGTCATTCATTCACTTCACAGAGCCGGGAAACAAATATTTGAACTGATTAAGAAGAACAAATTGAAATGCAAGAGAAATTATGTAAATGCAGTGAAAACCTTATAAGTTTTGATGGGCTTTTGAGATAGTATGTTAGTTTTTCAAACTTTTTAGTCCATCGTCTCTTCCAGCAACTGGACTAACATGGTTTTCAATTGACCAGCAGCATGTCGCAAAAACCTTTAAAAATGGACTTCCACAATAATATCTAAGCCCACAGTCGGATAATTGTTAACCAAAGTTAAAGAAGATGTTATTTATCTGCCAAATAAGTATCAGACTGATAAGAATGTACTAGTCATAACTGCATACATGTTTCCTATCAAGTTATGCTTAACAACAGTTACATATTTACACTGCAAGTATTGATTGGAAAGCTGCTCTATGAAATTATAACTGGCATAGATTAAACTTTCGTTAGCCACCTACTTTCAACTTTTGGTATTTCTAAGTCTTTTTCCGTTGTTAGTCCTCCACGAGCGATACTTGATACAAGGCCATGGTTTTCAGCTACTTTTATTATGTAGTCACATTCTTCATTCGTCAAAAAGTGAGGTATTTCTGTAAGAGAAAAACCAGTAGCGCCGTTTGTTAGTTCGTTGAGGTTGACAAAAGGAAAGTCGTTTGCATGAAGAGAGGTTTCTTTATACGTGGAGATTGTTTTTGCATACAGGGAAAGAGATCCGTATCCCTGATGTCGATAAGGCTAGTCTTGTCTCAGACGTGTTCCGTTGTGAGTTATATTACTTGTTCCGATCCCTGCATGATTGGAAAAGCGCCCTGGGGACGAGGTTGAAAGAGAAGTCAATACAGTATACATGAAAAAGTGATTCCTGAGCTGGATCTATTCTTACCAAATAAAAGAGGTTTCATTGCTCTTGTGATTCGTTCTCTCCAACAGTCACCTAAATCTATTTCTTCGACATGGCCAACCTGCAAAGGCGACAGAAAATTAAACAATAATTTACATGTAAAAAAGAACCACGGATTATAACGCGATTGTTTTTTCATTATTGACTATTTCTATATTTATTCTTTATAGTCAGATTATTATATTATTTACCACGAATATCGAAAACGAAACTAATAGGCTGGTTCATTTTCATTTCCTGAGCAGTATAATCATATTGGTAAACGTCAGTATGGATCGAACATTTGTCATATCCACCACTGATCAAGTTATTTTAACGTCTTTTGATAAATGTAGGCTGCAAATAAAATTTTTTCGAAAGAGCCTACGAAAACAGTTTGAACTTACAAATATTAGCTACAATAATAAATAATAATAAAAAGTATTTTTATAGCGCCAAAATCCACTAATTGCTCATGGCGCTTTACAATAAAAAATATTAATAAAATGATGTTAAAAAGTTAAAAGCTCTAAAAATTTTAAAAACGGATATTTACAAATATAAGTTCAAATGTACCTAAAAAATAATAATAATTAAAAAGCCTGTTTAAAAAGGTACGTTTTTAAATGTCTCTTAAAAATGTCAATAGAAGGACTTAATCTAAGTTCAAGTGGGATTGTGTTCCACAGCCTTGGGGCTGCCACGGCAAACGCTCTCTCTCCATATGTTTTTAATGTTGCTTTGGGGGTCGCCAGAAGGTGCTGTGTAGATGATCTTAAAGGGAATTTATGTAAAGGTTTTCTAAAATGATTTTCATGAAATTTCTGTGATGTAACTATATTATTTACAAGGCTAAGTATCATTATTATGGTGAAACATGTGACAAATAAAGAAACAGTCGCGTTATAATCAACGAACAATTTTCTGCCTATTGTCCACTTTTCCGTTTCCTTAGTCCAGTCCCTTCACTTGACTTCCTTGATAGACTTCTGGTAATTTATCTTCTACACCGGAAGTGCAGTCATAAAGCAAAGGTGTGTTCATTTTTATGAGATGATTATTAAACGAAATAAATCATATATGTGGCTTCTTTTTGTTATTCTTGGTTATTCACGTGTTTTTACGTCTGTTCCCCGTAATCTGAGAAGCTAGAACAGGATATTTTTAAAATTATCTCCAACACATCCTTTAACAGTTTATTCTTCACCACCTGTCCTTCCGTTTTGGCCTTCGTCAAGCATATGGGCAACGCTGAGCTGATAAATACCGCCTAAAGTACTAAAAGCTTTTCACGTTGATTTTTGGTCACACAAAAGTAAAACATTTTATTAATTTCGCAGAAACAAGAGAGCCAGGAGGTAGAAACTATAAGATGTCGATCAACATTTCATGTCTCCATACAGTATCAATACACCACCAAGCAGGCAGGTGACAAGAATAAAGAAACTCATCTACAAGACAATATTGTATTGATGTGCCGCCAAATTCTCATAAGTAATTTTATACTAAAAGTATTGCAATCGTTAGGAGAATAAATGATTTCATACTGAGGACTGACGACAAAGACGCCTTAAAATAGTTATGTCCGCGTTGAACTATGTTACCGTCGCAAAAGTTTGTTTAACTATAATTTCTTACAATAAAAATATAGTCTTCACATCGTTATTTTTACCTAGAGAACAATATTTGTCTGTTAACAGTGCTTTAAAGTGGAGTTTCTTACCTTAATCCCATCCAACCGTGTTAGTCCGTCTCTACCGACAAACGTCGGTCCGTCGTCGATCGTATTATGAAAGTTTTCTGATTTACAAGTTCTGTCGTTGGCCGCACAACTTTCTTTATCAGACGGCAGTGGATCGGAATATAAATTACAACATACAAATTTAAAGCTAACTAAGGATAAGAAATACAAAAACTTTACAAAATCTATGGGAGCCATCGCTGTTTACACCGAGGTCGATAAAGTTTTAAATGATCTACGTATGGTACCAGGCTAGCCCACCAAGTCACTTTAATAAATGATTAAAAATCCTCATGAGTTTGGTTTTTAGTCCACGAGCATTACAAATTTTTTTTCGAAATTTTAAAGAATAAAAAAAATCTCTGTCAAGACACGATGCAAAATCTATTCCTTTGCATTTAGTAGCTCGGTGTTTCCAGAATTGTAACAAGCTAAGGTGGAATTGTTAGTTTTGTTTTTCTTAAAGCTGCCTAAATCGACAGGTTACAACAGATCAATATAATAAACACTCGACGTTTTTTCCACATGGCGAGCAAGGTCATGTTTTTGCTTACTCTATCTGAGGCTGATATCAGCGCTAACCGCTGTTTTAGGAAGGAAAAAGGATACAATAAACTACTTAAAATACCGAGTCGATCGGTTTCAGCACACTAAGTACTACCCAACACAGTATCTTTATTCTTTTACATAGCTCGTCCGTATTTGGAACCTGTCAGACAGTTTAAAAACAAAGACTGAACCAGCAAACAGTAATTAAAAGTTCTAATGGTATTTACGAATAAAATTAAGAGCAATTCTACTGATGATCGTTGAACAATTTATTGATTTTTGAAAGAACAATCGCTCAAAAGAACAATTAACAATAATTTTTCTTGTAAAAAAGATGATGAATCGGCCGTTCAAGCAACCCGATAAAATGAATGAGCGAACAATTACATACATTTGATAATTTCCTCAAAGCCTGGACTTTGTAACCGGACTACGCCAAGACAGGATTCGTTGCACGAAGAAAAGGAAGCCTGGGACTAATTAAAAGACGAAAGAAATGAAATGCAGTCTTTTGCTTGTTCAGTTCGTCCCAATGCCCCCGCACCTGAATTCCTCTACTGTATTCAGCCGTGATAAATCATTTCCTTGGAAAGCAGGCCAGGCTACTTGGCTGGCTAAATATTCGGTTAGATTATGGGGTCTTATCGCTTTTCAGAAAGTTGTGGTGGTATCCGTCACATGGGAAAACTTTGATTCAATCGGGAGTGAACTAAACTTTTAAACAAACAAAATAGCAAAAGAATAAAAACAAAAACAAATTCTTTTTCCCACGTTGGGAATCGAACCCGGGCCGCGGCGGTGAGAGCGCCGAATCCTAACCACTAGACCACGTGGGATGTCGCATATTTGTCCACCGAGTTTTTAAACTAATGATAGGGAGCCCACATATGCATGCTTATTTGTGTGCTGCTATGACCGGTAATCTACCAACGAAAAATAAAAAGGTATATAAAACCTGGCTGTTGCCTCCATGAATCAGTTGTGAAGCCAAATGGGATGATAGATTTCATGTTGTGATGCATTTTGCGCCGCGATCGTGCGATGTATTTTTCGTTGAAATAAATTCACCATGCGACGCCGCTTCGATCGATCGTTACACAATGGCTATCGCGTTTCTTCATTGTCTCGGTGCTGTCAAAAAAAATGTTACAATTTTATTTTCAAACGTGACTACATTCAAAAGACAAGCTAAGGGACGGACCATTATATATTTTCTTGGAGGGGGGGGGGGGGGAGCGGGGTGAAAAATTTTCCTCTGCAAACTTTTTTTTCAGTTTATGCACCTCTGCAAACATTTTTTTCGAAATTCTTACTATTTTTTGTTATACATATCGTGTTTGCAACAATTTATTTTGTTTTCCAGGCCCTGCAAACAATGTTTTCAATATTTTTCACCCCCCCCCCCCCACTCCCAAAAAAGTAATGGTCCGTCCCATGACCGTCCCTAATATTTCACTTTTGGTGCCACCAGTTCAGCCCTCTCAACTTTTCAGCGCAAAAGAACATGAAAGAAACGAGGGGGTGGGGGTCGAGTAAAAGAGCGAAGGTAAAGTAAATTACTCACGAAAGTTGATATATAAAGGAAATAGAGGATATTTCACACGGAAGTAAATCATTATTAAGGAACTAGAGAATATTTTTGTCACTGTAGTAATTCGATATCAAGAAACTAGTAGATTTTTTTTATCACAGAAGTAAATAAATTTCAAGGAACTTGGGCCAGAAAATTTCATAACGGTAGTCAATTGATATCAAGGAAGTAGAGAATTTTCATCACGGTAGTTAATCGTTATCAAGGAAATAGAGAATATTTCACAACAGCAGTAAACGATATCAAGGAACTTACTGTCGAACTTTCATAACGGTAAATGCTAAATATTACATCGCGATAGGTGGGCTCCTGATATAGTTACATTTTTTATTAAAAGCAGAAAATGTTATGAAAATAACGGAGAGGCGGTATTTTTTCAGGGAAGAAAATGTCCAAGGGAAGCATATTAAACAATCTGCGCGCCATAGGCGACAGTAGTGTACCTAGAAATAAATCAATACCAAGATTACGTAACATTACTTTTCCAAATTTTAATCGCGACATATAACACCCTTTGATATATAACAACATGCCATACAAATAAAGCGAAAAAAGACGGACTTAATATTACAACAATAATTTGATAACAACTATGATATAACAAGAAAACATGGAAAATAAGATCATTGACTTGATCATTGGCGCGAAATCATGTTCTTGGTAACGCATTCTTCCGTCTCAGGCTTAGCTTGTAGCAGCGAGAATACACCCGTTCGTTTTCACACCAAGCAGCCGGCAGGTTTAGTGCCTTGGTAAGTGTCACAAACCAATCCTAACAAGTTCAACGTGGCCTTTTTCTGAATATCTTCGGTGTGCTGACCATTCAGCGTAATCCATGGAACGTAACTATGTCTAGGGACTAGCGCGTTGGTCTTCAAAGCCATTTGATGCTGGAGTGCATGTCCTTGTGGACCTTTCTGGCATTTGTCAATAGCGGCAAAATCAATTCCCTGCAGACCGGCGCAATATTTTGCTTCATGGAGCGGATCGCTCGAGGCAATGTACGTCTCAAAGCAGTGGATAAAAGGTAAGTATACGGACACATCCTGAAGGATCGAGATGGCGCATGTTTGAATGAGATTTCCGACGCATTCTGTGGCACCGTGCGGGCATGCGAAGCGCCATTCGTCTCCGTGGCGTGTTTCGTGTGCATTTCCATACGGTACCAGCGTTACATTCATGATCTCGCTAACCTTTTGGAACGTGGGATAGAGCTGGGACTTGATGAAATCTCTGCATCCTCCACATAGGCTCTCATAGTAGAGTGCCATGCCAACTTTAGGTGCTGCGACAGTAAACACAGGTAGAGCGACCAACAAGACGGCGAGCGAACCGAGCTGGACAAATCCCATTTTCAGCGGCGACAGAGATCACTGGTGTGACCTTTTGAGAATTTTCAAGCTTTATACTCTTGCACCCGCGCTGCTAGCGCGAGATGGAGACCGCGCGACTATCTCATGACAAAACAGAATAGGTGTAAAATATCTCCAGATAACACATCCTTTAACAAGTTACTCTCTACCACCTGTCCTTCCGTTATGGCTTTCGTAAAGCAATGAACAACATGTAGCTATTTACTTACCGCCCAGAGTATTAAAAAAGCTATTTGCTTTAATTTTTGGTTGCACAGAAGAATAACATCAATCAGCAGAAACAGTAGATGATGAAGAATCTATATGTCGATCAACAATTTCATTTCTCTCTACATTATCAATACACCACCAAGCAGGCCGTTGACAAGAATAAAGAAACTCATCTACAAGACAATATTGTCTTGATCTAAAACCAAATTCTCAGAACTAACTTTAAGCTTAAAGGGGCTGTGTCATGAATTTTTGCCAAATTTAGGCATGGGAAAATGACTATAAAGTTTAGTGAAATATAAAAATACAGTTGAATCCCGATAACTCGAACCCTCAGTAACTCGAACTCCCGCTAACTCAAACCTTTTTCGATTCCCCTCCAGGTCATTTTCTTACTAATTTTACCCACGATAACTCGATCACCCGATGATTCGAACCTTTTTCGATTTCCCTTGAAGGTTCCAGTTATCGGGATTCGACTGTAACCACTTAAATCAGTGAAGGATTATTTCGATAACACAGCAAATACAAAAGAAGGTATAGGGATGGCCAAAAGTGAAGAAGATTGAAACGGATTGCGCAGGGATTGCGATATGAGTTTTTGAAATATTTTTGGGCCGAACAGTTTTCAAAGGATGTCTCGTTGCTGAGATAATCTAATTGGCGCGTGTCGCGAGTCGCGGGTAAAATGTCGCGGGTCGCGGGTAAACTGTCGCGGGTAGACAAAATTGTCGCGGGTAAAATGTCGCGGGTACAAAAAATTGTCGCGGGTCCGAAAAATGGTATATTTTTTGTTTTATAGTTTTTCTTAAGTTCAATACCTCATTAAAGATAATAGAATAACAATAACAAGTACTTCAATGTAAATTAAACTTTACTTTAGTTTTCCAGTTTTCCATGGGTACGTTCTTTTCTTTTCTTTTTTTTCAAAAATAGTTGAACGTTATAAAAGATAAATTGACGTTAACTATAGCACCAACAACAATATCTCAAAAGTTAGCCAATCATGTATAACATGTAATAGATTTTAAAATGTATCTGCTTTCTGAAATGGAATAAACCCTTGCAAAAAGTTACATATACGTCGCTAGTGGGAACCGGTATCATCAAACCTGTTTTCTCGAATTCACCAGCGAATTTAGTTGATTCGATTGAAGCCATTTTTTCTCGGTGCTATACCAATACGTGATGCTTTTAAAAAGTAACATTTATTTTACCAAACATGGATACTTGTGCTTATGGATTTCAGATGTTGCTCTTCATCACGATATTGAGCTAAACCCGGGCCCGACCGAAAAGCCTAAGTGTTCGTCTTGCGAGAAGACTGTCAGGAAGAATCAGGCGGCCATATTGTGTAATGGCTGCAAAAGAAGCTATCACGGCAAGTGTGTAGGGCTACGAAGGGACGACACTAAAAATCTTCACAGCTTTCAAGCAGACTGGAAATGTTTGACTTGTTCTCTACCACAGCTTAGCGATTCATTCTTCGATTTGTCTAACTCAAGCGAACTTTCAGATCACGGGCATTTAAACGATGCAAATAGCGATCTCTTCGACACTTTGCACGGATATGCAAATAAGAACTTCATTATCGGAAGTTTCAACATAAACGCTCTCGCTGGAAAATTCTGTGAACTTCAGGACTGGATCGAAACGTTCGACATTTTGTGTCTGCAAGAAACGAAGATAGATGCATCATTTCCAGATTCCCAGTTTGCGGTCAAAGGATATGAATGTTATCGCAAAGATCGCAAGAAAGGCGGTGGAGGTATTTTATTGTATGTTCGTAAATCCATTCCTTCATGCCAAGTGAGAATCAGAAGCAAAGCAGTGGAGGCAATACTCGTCGACATTCAACTTGGACAGCGACTTATGTCTTTACTTAATGTTTACAAACCACCGTCAGTAAACAACCAGACGTTTACGAGCGACATGTGCGAAATTTTAGACGCAGCGATTTCAAACCGAGCTAATGTGTTATGTTTGGGCGATCTAAACTGCGATATTCTAAAACCACAAGACAGTGGGAAACAAGGTCGAACCTTCTTAGATATCTGCGACATTTACGGCTTGGACAATCTCATAAAGGAGCCAACAAGAATTTCAGCTTCTAGAGAGTCTTGCTTGGACATAATAGCAACAAACTCTCCGAAATTTGCATTAAAATCAGGAACAATGGAGACAGGCCTAAGTGATCACAAACTGGTCTATACTATTCTCAACAAGAAATTATCCAAACCAGAGACCACTTTTACGAAAGGCAGGTGTTTTAAAAGCTTCGACGCGAATGCTTTCAATAAGGACCTTGCATGTGTGCCGTTTAATGTAGCGTATGTGTTCGAAGACATCAATGACATCTGCTGGGCCTGGCAAAAGATGTATACTGATGTGCTTGACAAACATGCACCCATCAGAATAAGAAAGCGTAAGGCGGCTTCCGGCCAATCCAAATTTATTACACCGGAGATAAGAAAGGCCATTCGAAAGCGAAACAGTCTAAAAAGAAAATTTAACAAAACAAGGAAAACAGATGACTGGGAAGCATACCGAGTGTTAAGAAATCGCGTGGTCTCCATGAGGCGAAAGTCTGTTATTAAACACTTTGATCATCTGTGCTGCTCACGTGCTGGAAATTACAGGGCTTTTTGGCGGTCACTACGTCCTCTTTTACACACAAAGAAACGTGCGCAAAGCGATTTGATCATTCTAAAGGAAAACAACAGAACGATTATCGATCAAGCTCAAGTAGCAGAGATTTTCAACGACTATTTTACAAATATCACCGATAAGTTAATAATCGATTCATACACTCCATTCCAACATCAGTCACATGCCTCTCGCTTACCTAAGAACAGTACAGCCAGTAAGAACTTTGCTTTTCGTTTTACAAATCACCACGAAGTAAAGCAAATACTCAACAACATCAAGACAAACAAAGCCCAGGGATACGATTTGATTCCGCCACGAGCAGTCAAGGCAGCGGCACCATCAGTGTCTGAACCGCTAAGCGATCTTATAAATACTATTATTGCAAAGGCAGAAGTCCCCGAAGGGTGGAAGAATGGTCAGATTACACCTTTACACAAAAAGGACAGCGTGTTGGACAAAGCAAACTTTAGACCTGTCACCGTGCTGCCCGCATTCGACAAAGTGTTTGAACGCATTATCCATACACAGATGAGTACGTATTTTGATACCATTTTCCACGACTATACGTTCGCGTATCGGAAATTTCATGGCTGCTCTGCGGCGCTATTAACACTTACCGAAGAGTGGAAAGAAAAACTTGATCAAAGCCACTTTATTGGTGCTGCTACACTGGACCTTAGCAAGGCATTTGACTGTATCCCTCACGATCTTCTGTTGGAAAAGCTTAGATTTTATGGACTGGATGAAAGATCGTGGTCCCTTCTTCAGAGCTATCTCTCACATCGCTACCAACGAGTCAAACTGGGAAACAGTTTTTCATCGTGGAATGTCGTTCGTAGTGGTGTACCCCAGGGGTCAATATTAGGACCGCTTCTTTTTAATATTTTTATGAACGATATGGCCTATGCTATAAACGAGAGCAGCTTACTAAGCTTTGCAGACGACACCAATCTACATGCCTCAAACGAATGTCCCCGCGCAGTTGAAAACATGATTAATCAAGATCTGTTCAATGCCAGCTCTTGGTTCAAACAAAACGGTATGATCGCCAACCCGACAAAATATAACGCCATGGTGTTAGGAAACGCTAGTCAGTGTGACATCAAGATCGAATGTGAGGGTAAAGAAATTCCAGTATCCAAGGAGATAAAATTACTGGGCATAACTTTAGACGATAAACTAAAATTTGATTCACACATTGCGGACATTTGTCGCAAGGTGGGGAGCCAAATAAACGCTCTAAGCAGGTTAAAGAACATTCTACCTTGTAATACGAAGGAATCCTTGTATAGAGCTTTTATTTTACCTTATTTTTCTTATTGTAGTCAAGTTTGGTATCACTGTGGAAGAAGAAACATAGAAAAACTGGAAAGAACAAATGCGAGGGCCTTGAGATTTGTGTACAGCGACAAGACCTCGTCGTACAAAGCGCTCTTGCGGCGTATCGGATCAAAATCAACCTTAGAAAATCGTCGCACTCAAGATATGTTATTGACTGTGAACAATATTATTCAAGGCAGGGCACCATCCAGCTTCAAAAATCTTATAACTGAAAAGAGAACAGCGTACAATCTTCGCGGTAATTTTAATCTTTCCATACCTAAAGTGAACACTACCAGATATGGTCTTAAGTCGTGGCGTTATGCTGCAGCAAAGCACTGGAACATGCTACCTCGTGATATTCGTTCCATGGCAGGCTCAAAGGACTTTTTGAAAAAGATTAGACAAACTGATTTCAATGTTTAATAATTATATTTTATCGCTTTTAGATAGGATTTTTATATTTATATATATATATTTTTTAGGAATCTTAATTTAGCTAGATGGTGTTGTTGTTTGTTTGTTTGTTTGTTTCTTTCCTTTTTTTTTTTTTTTTTTTTTTTTTTTTTAACCATTTTAAAATAGTCTGATGTAATACTTTATACCCTTTGTTTTGATGTAAATACTTTTGTAAATACTAAACTTTTAATCGTGGAGCACCTGTAAACTAGCTAACAGCTAAGTGTGTACTTCTTTTCCACGTTAAATAAAGTATGTATGTATGTATGTATGTAACACAGGGTATTTATTCCATACTTTTTTTGTCTATTAGAGGTTGTCGGTAGCATGTATGTATATGTGTCTTTGCAGCTTTGTTTTTTCGACGCGCTGCGTACAGCCGTGTCAAAGGTAAGCTTAATAAACTAGAAAAATCGCGTAAACGAGGTTAGAATGGTTGAATTTTCGTTATATTTGTAATTAACAATCAAAAAAGAGTTATAAAAGTGGCGATGGGAAACCAAATTACGATACATACACAATGTCAACAAGTTATTTTTATTGTATTATTATTTTATTATCTTGAACATTGGTGTAGTATATGCTGTTCAAAAACTAGAAAGCAATTTAAAGTAAAGTTCAATTTTTTGTCCACCTACTTTCAAGCACTTGTTATCGCTATTCTTTTATCTTTAATGAGGTATTGAACTTAAGAAAAACTGTAAAACAAAAAAATATAACTTTTTTCACAGGTAGCCCAAGCTCCTAAAGGAGCCGTCAACATATAGACCACATACGACATTGCGTAATAACGTTATTATAAGGGTTTGTATGGGAATATAACGATCGTAAAAAAATAATTCAAAATAGAGGAAAAATATCCAATAAAATTCACTTAACTATCCTCTTCTGTCTATATCTTGTGTTTCTATGCCGTTTGGAGGCGATTTGAAGCCATTTCAGTGGGTTTTAGGTTCGCTGGTTTCCTATCATTTAAGGGTTTGTATGGGAATATAACGATCGTAAAAAATAATTCAAAATAAAGGGAAAAATATCCGATAAAATCGACTTACCTATCCTCTTCTATGCAAATCTTGTGTTTCTATGCCGTTTGGGGGCGTTTTGAAGCGATTCCAGTGGGTTTTAGATTCGCTGGTTTCCACTCTATATATAATTCCTCAAGGTAGGGCACTCGAGTGCCGAAGGCCAGCAGATCGACTGAAGGAATTCAGCCATAAATTCGCCCCAAAGGCTCCGATTGCCCCACATTTTCGCCCAGAGCACCGCCGATAGTTGCTTTAACCATTTCTGTGCTTCATCTGATAAATACGCCCGCCAAGGAGCAAATTTAGCTTGCAAATGTCACAAGGCTTTTCCATCGAGAGCCGTTGAAACATGCGTTGACTGTGTGATCCGTGCACGAAGGGTTTGAAAATAGCTTAGCGACCCGGCCTTTTGGTTCAAATTACCTGCGGACCCCACAGGAGAAGGGATAATGTAATGTTATTACCGTGCGGTGAACATTATCCCTTCTACCGTGGGGTCCGCAGGTAATTTGAACCAAAAGGGCGGGTCGCTAAGCTATTTTCAAACCCTTCGTGCACGGATCACACAGTCAACGCATGTTTCAACGGCTCTCGATGGAAAAGCCTTGTGACATTTGCAAGCTAAATTTGCTCCTTGGCGGGCGTATTTATCAGATAAAGCACAGAAATGGTTAAAGCAACTATCGGCGGTGCTCTGGGCGAAAATGTGGGGCAATCGGAGCCTTTGGGGCGAATTTATGGCTGAATTCCTTCAGTCGATCTGCTGGCCTTCGGCACTCGAGTGCCCTACCTTGAGGAATTATATATAGAGAGGAAACCAGCGAACCTAAAACCCACTGGAATCGCTTCAAAACGCCCCCAAACGGCATAGAAACACAAGATTGACATAGAAGAGGATAGGTAAGTCGATTTTGTCGGATATTTTCCCTTTATTTTGAATTATTTTTTTACGATCGTTGTTCCCATACAAACCCTTAAATGATAGGAAACCAGCGAACCTAAAACCCACTGAAATGGCTTCAAATCGCCTCCAAACGGCATAGAAACACAAGATATAGACAGAAGAGGATAGTTAAGTGAATTTTATTGGATACTTTTCCTCTATTTTGAATTATTTTTTACGATCGTTATATTCTCATACAAACCCTTATAATAACGTTATTACGCAATGTCGTATGTGGTCTATATGTTGACGGCTCCTTTAGGAGCTTGGGCTACCTGTGCTTTTTTCGGACCCGCGACAATTTTTTGTACCCGCGACATTTTACCCGCGACAATTTTTTGTACCCGCGACATTTTACCCGCGACACGCGACACGCGCCAATTAGATTATCTCCTCGTTGCTTGTAACTTTCAATTTTAACGCCCGGGAGACAAATTTGGTTTCATCGGAGGCTATGATTTTGTCATTTAGATCCATAGAAGTAATTCCTTTGCAAACATTAAGATTCATAGCGAGTGTTTGGCAAAACTAAATTAAATAAACTTCACTCGGCCGTGATATAGTCCCTTTAACACGTGCACATTCAAGAGAGATGAAATTTCAAGAGGTGATAATTTGATTACTGAGTAGCACTTTAATTCCTGAATTACGTTCGGCACGTCTGAACTACAGTCGAATCCCGATAACTCGAACCTTCAAGGGAAATCGAAAAAGGTTCGAGATATCGGGAGTTCGAGTTATCGAGGGTAAAATTAGTAAGAAAATGACCTGGAAGGGAGTCGAAACTGAAGGTTTGAGTTAGCGGGAGTTCGAGTTGGTTCGAGTTATCGGGATTCAACGACCTTCAACTGTATTACCGTGATAAATCATTTCCATTTTTCACGTACTATTTCAAAAATGAGTGCGAGTGTTTCATTAGGTTTCCAAACGCGAGAAAACTTTTGAAACCACGAGGCCGCAGGCCGAGTGGTTTTATTGTTTTCGAGCATTTCGAAACCTGGTGAAACCCTAAGCACGAGTTTTTGAAATTACTTTTCCAACAAAGAAAATTAGATAATTTTTCTATGTAATTAGCAGTGCCTATTCGGACAGGTTTGTTTTCGTTTGTTATATTTTTACAATGGAACTCGATCATGTCACATACTTGCTAGATTATCCAATTGTTGGCTATGTCAAGGCTAGGCACCCACTTGTTAGATTTTCGCAACTTTCTGTAATAATTATTGATTGTATATCTCCCACTTCGTTGTTTGTTTGATCAAAACGAACGCTCTGCTTAGTACTTTGCTTCGCCGTGGCAAATAGATTTAGACAAGGAGAGTTTTGCGCAGAAAGGGCCCGCTTCCAAAGTGTAGCCTCTGCAAAAACAAAAGGGCGGCTTCATTTTTTGGAACGGCATAGAGTGGTGGACGTTGGAAGTGCTACCGTTGGAACCACGTGGCTTCTTCAAAGAAAGTAAACCTAAAAAAGAGATAGCATCGAACGAGAAAGCAGTCAATTCTCAGTAAGCCCTTTTTGTGGACTTGAAGAACTGTTCGATTCACTAACAAATAAGAAATGTGTGTAAGCCGTTCGTAATGAAATGTTTGATCTGCATCAGTTCCGTGAGACAAGTGCGCCCGGTGATTTTTAGCAAGCCTTACCAAACTTCAAAGGCGCCGTCGTCCTGCCTCGGAGCAGGACAAATTTTTGTCAAGCGTCAAAACTGACAGATTTTTCAATTAACACGCCTTAATCTAAAAGAAAACGTCAAATAAGTATATTTGATCTCGCTTTTCAAGGCAGATTTCCGCCAAAATATTTTATTTTTTCTCGACAGTTGAGCTGTGAACATGGAGGACGGCAAAGATTATAATGACCATCGACTTCATACAACAACTATAATATATATATGGCTCGCAAATCGTCTTTTCATTACACCTCCGGGGTCCTCCGGTATGCAAGTACTCCTGGCTTGGCACAATTTTCAAACCGCCCGAGTACAAGTACCGCTGCTGATCAAAATGAAAGCGCGGCGAGTCAAGACTATTGAATTGTACTAAAAGCGAAGAAAAAGGCTCTTATCAGTAGGCCTAGACAGATTGTGCTCGCAAAATCATGAAAAGTTGCTCTTTTTAAAGCCAAAAAGTTGCTAAAATGTTGCCCAAAAACAAGTTGCTACTTAAACTTCAAAAGTTGCTACTTTAATATATCAATATTTCATACAAATATTATTAAATATCATCAATCATTGTTCCTTTTGGATAATCGGAACTTAAGAAAGTTCAATATATTAATCTGGAGTGTATATCTTGGGCACATGTATATTATAAAAGGTTTGCACAGTTGCAGAACAAAACTTAATATATTAAATGCTCTTGCATCTTTTTGAGCAATGTCAACGTCGACGCTGGGCAACCAGGCCAAGAAGGCCTGGGTGACCAGGCAGTGGTAGTGAACCAAAAATAACTGGGGACGAGGTGGGCTTATGATGTCCTCTCAACACCTCCTCAACACCCGTTCCCTGCTAGTATGCAAAGTATTAATGTTTTTACAGAAATAGATGTTTCCTTTTCAAAATTTCAACCACATGTTAATTTTCGTGATTCTTATTAGGTATATCAATACAAAGTTGCTCAAAAGTTGCTCAGAAAGCCAAAAGTTGCATTAATTGCTCAAGGTTGCTAAATTTGGAAAGAGTTGCTCCAAACGCCAAAAGTTGCTCAAAAGTTGCCGAGCACAATCTGTCTGGGCCTACTTATCAGCCGGAAAGTAAGACTCTTTTTAGCGAACGGAAAGTTATCGAAGGTGTACAGTTTTAACATGATTGACACTTTGTGGTTATCAAATAATTTGGTGTTTTCAAGTGCGTCCATGATTGCCAAATTCAAAATTTGGTAGAAACAAAATTTGTCGAGATTTTTGGTAGAGCCAAACAAATTTTGTCAGTCCAGTGCGTCCGGGCGCTTGCCCACCGTGGGAAAATGAATGTAAGATAAAAAGACTCCTGGCACGTATAACAATGACGAGAAAATGCGAAGGCGTTTTTTAATTTTACAAATAACCAGAGGACATTTCGGGTGTGAAAAAATTGTCGTAACTTTTTGGGGGTTCATTTTTCGTAAAGGCTCCGTGATCCAGGCAGGGGTCTCATTTTTATATCAATTTCATTTACAAACGTAACTTCATGCAAAAGAAAAGCTATTTGGTGCTTTGGAGAATTTCAGCCAGTTTAGACTGGTTAGGCCTCTTAACTTTTTAACGCAAAAGAACGCCAAAGCCGAAAGAGCGAGCGAAGCACAAGGGGGTGGGTGTGGGGGTCGACCGAAGTGAGCAAAAGGAGAAATAGATAACGATCGAAGAAAACTACGAGAAAATAGAGGGCTGTGAACAGTTTTAAAGTTTAGAGGCGCCGAACACTGAATTGCATATCCTGCCAGCGTTACACTACAACAGTAAACTTAGTCACGGCAGTTAATTGATATCAAGGAAATAGAGAATATTACACACGGAAATAAATCAATATTAAGGAAGTATAGCTTTTTTATCACGGCAGTAAGTTGATAATCAAGGAACTAGGTATTTTACAACGGCAGTAAAACGATATCAAGGAAGGCAAGGAAATGTCGAATATTTCATATGGTGTACGTATATGATAGAAATGTCACGGTAGGTGGGGGCCCGAATATAGTAACTTTTTAGCAAAAATTGCCACAATGGTACAAAACAAAACAAACAGTGCGCCATAGTTGTAAAGTTTTAGTTTTATCTGCGGCGCAGGCTACATAATCTATAGTGTACCGAGAAATAAAAAAAAAATATCACGATTACGTAACTTTACTTTTCCAAATTTTAATCGCGACTTCTGCCATCCTTTAAAATTACAACATATCATACACACAAAAAATAGACGGACCTAAAATTACAACAATAGTGACAACAACTATGATATAACATGAAAACGGGGGAAAATAAGATCAGTGACTTGCTTATCGTAGCGGAATCGTGTTCTTTTGTAACGCATTTTTCTGTCACGCATGCCTGTAGCAGCGAGAATACACCGGTTCGTTTTCATGACAAGCAGCAGGTTTAGTGCCTTGGTAAGTGTCGCATACCAATCCTAACAAGTTAAATGTGGCGTCTTCTTGTATTTCTTCGGTGTGTTTTCCATTCAGCGTAATCCATGGAACGTAATTATGATGAGGAACCAGCGCGTCGGTCATCAGAGCCATTTGATGCTCGAGTGCATTTCCTTGTGGACCTTTCTGGCACTTGTCAATTGCGGCAAAATCAATTCCTTGTTGACTGGCGCAATGTTCTGCTACAGAGAGCGGATTGCTCGAGGCAATGTATGTCTCAAGGCAGTGGATAAAAGGAAAGTATACGGACACATTCTGAAGGATCGAGATGGCGCATGTTTCAATGAGATTTCCAACACATTCTGCGGGACCGTGCTGGCATGTGAAGCGCCATTCGTCTCCGTTGTGGGATTCTATTGCATTTCCATACGGTACCAGAGTCACATTCATGATCTCGCCAACCTTCTGGAATGTCGGATAGAACTGGGACTTGATGAAATCCCTGCATCCTCCGCACAGGCTCTCATAGTAGAGTGCTATGCCAACTTTTGGCGCTGCTGTCGGTGCAGCGACAGTAAACACAGGAAGAGCGACCAACAGGACGGCGAACAAACGAAGCTGATACATTTTTCAGCGGCGACAGAGATCACTGATATTATACCTTGAGAGAATGTTCAACCTTTATACTGTTGCAAGCAAGCTGTCTGAGCGCGAGAGCGCGTGACTATCTCATGACATTCACGCGGTCATATTACGTCACCGTACATGCCTAAAATGGCTGACATTTCTTCCGTACAAGAACTTTGTTTCCGGGGGAAGCAGTACAAATCTACATGTAATGGCCCCGAGGTAATGTCGGCGGAACAGGTAATCTTGCGTTGGTAAACAAAGTTAGTTTCTCTAAATTTAAACTCACTTTGCTACTTATTAAACTAAGTGTTTTAACATGAAACCTTTGAAATGAACATTTGTTTAATTCGGGAAAGTATTTATCCCGGGGTATTTATCCGCCGGCCCGGGGGGCTACTTGAAAAGGATTGATACGGGGAGGCTCCGCCCCTCGGTCCAACCCCTTACCCTTTTAAATACCATTTTGACAGAAAAGGCACCCCTTTCGTATACCTTTTATTGAAAAAAGGTACCCTTTTACATACCTACATGACATGACATATACCTAAAACAGAAAGTCTTATTCTCATTTTTATGTAGCGTTTACTAAATTAAAATGATACAGCCACAAAGTGCGTCTGTTCGAAATATTTTTAAAAAGGCCCCTTTAAATATCTAAAGGAAAGATTTCCCTACCCTTTCACATACCTAAACTTGTAAAATTCCTACCCTTTTATATACCTAAAGCGTGAAAAAGGTACCCCTTTTGGGCGGAGCCTCCCCGTATAGGTCATTATAGGGAGTGCACCCCCCGGTCCGCCGATCGATGTATGAGGGGAGGAGGGGGGGGGGTGGTTGGCGTCTGTCGTACGGCTTGTAATTTTGGGCAGGGGGCTGTAGGCATAAACATGTTTGTCCCTCTCACCCAAAGAAAAAATCCTCGCGCTTTCCTCAGCCTTGTTCCCAATCATATGCTGTGTCTTCTAGAACTATGACGATCATGATTGTTTAGTTTGAGTTTTTTAAGTACATATTTGAAAATAACTACATGTATCCTGTCCGGAATTATTAAGGAGCCCGGATTAAGGAGAAGTAAGTTTTCCAGATGGTGTGGAAGAGGAAAAAGGGTTATCAGATGCGTCGGGGTCTACCCAAAATTCTGTCTACCTTGTTTTATGTAGAGCGAAGATATCAGCTGTTATGAAGCAAAACGGGAAATCTGCGCATCATGCACGTATCTACATGTGTACGAAGGTTGTTTGCGAATACCCTCTTAGACCGAGGAGCCCACCACTACCATGTCTACGTCTATAAGGGTCCACAGTTACCCTCCCCCCCTTCTCCACCCTAACCCCCTTTGGCGACATGTAAAAAGAAAACATGTGACAGTCAAACGCCTGACTGGTGACTGGCTGTCACGGGTGACTGGTGACTTGTGACGGGCTGTCACGGGGCTGGCTTCAAGCCGTCATGTGTTTCCCATCAGTTTTTTGCAAACAACACTGAGCACCCGGGGGGGGGGGGGGACTTTAATATGAGAGTGACGGGGATGCTCGTCGTCTCGCTTAGGGGTATAAATTTCGGACTTTGGGTCTCGCTTAGGGTGTTCTGGGGAAAATGCAAGAAAATGACATTATTTTTAGCCGTCAGGGTCTCTTTTAGGGTTACACACGAAGAAATATACCAATATAAGTTTCTTTCTCAGAATTTTGGTTTCTTTTAGGGGTCTAAAATAGCTTGAGCCACGCCCAGATTGGTTTCTTTTAGGGGTTCTTTTCAAAATTTCCGACGAGCATCCCCGTCCCTTTAATATGGGAGTCCCCCCCCCGGGACTGAGCACTTCTGTGTATGGAAATTTCTAACGACTACTCAGAGTTTTCTTGTTAAAGAAATTTTTCTATACTGCTCGTTTCCTGAGCGAACGCTGTAATTATTCAGCAAATATTTCGCTGTGACTCAAAATCCACAATAATCCGAACTCGACGGGGACTCTTAATTGTCTCCAAAATTATAAACGGCTTATAAACATTGGGAAATATTTTGTTTTGTTTTAACCATAAAAAACCCTATACCATCTGTGAGATCATGTATCAGACAAGTGTTCAATTGTGAAGTCTGGAATAAGCATTTTAATTTTGAGTCAGGTTTGAAGGAGTAATGTCAGTAATGTATGAAACGTTCACGTATTTTAGTAAGGTTTAACGGAGCACAGGCAGACCACCCTATGTGTTCGTGGTTAATTATTGTTGTTGACATGAGACGAACAAAAGAAATTTTGAAATCTATAAGGGCTACTGAAATAAAGCTTTAGAAATAAAATATCTAAACTACATTTCGCTCTAAATATCTCAATTAAGTTTAATGAAATGTTTATCGACTCATGTGTTGTATTTTTTTCGCCTGCGCGGGCCGTTTTAAGCGCTCTTTTAACTGATTTAGACAACACATGATAAACATTTCATTAAACTTTATTGAGATATTTAGAGCGAAATGTAGTTTAGATATTTTATTTCTAAAGCTTTATTTCAGTTCTTTTTTCCCTCTCGCTTTCGTAAAAAGAAAAAAGAACGCCTGATCGCAGGTTACCAAGCATTTAGTCTCCTTCACAGCCGCTATTTGGGATGTATTGCACCCCAAATAGCGGCTGCGAAAGAGAGCGCGGGTGCCCCGTGTCACGAGACAAATAAATCAATTCGGGGAGGGAGGCTTTTTTTTTACTAGATTCCTTAGTTTTCGTTTTTAGTAACAAGTAAATTGCTAAGACATGTTTACACTCAAGTTAAATTTATTCATTTATCACAAGAAAGGATAATGATGAAAAAATATTTTAATGCGAAATACAAACTGAAATACAAACTGATTCGTGACAATCGGTGGCTCTACAAGGAAAACAATTAAACAACAGGTCCCCAGTCCTTGTAGCATCTTTCGATCTTCTGCCTTTCACAACCTGATGGTTTAGTTCCAGTGTAGGTTTCGCACACGAGCTTCAGTAGGTTGTTCTCTGCTTCTTGTTGGATCTTTTCCGTATGCTCTCCATTGATGGTCACCCATGGAACGTATTCGTGCTGCGGTTTTAACGCGTTTGTCTTCATCGCCATCTCGTGCTCCAATTCGTTTCCCTGGGGACCGCTCACGCAAGCTTCTATCGGATCGTACACAATTCCCAAAGTCTTGGCACAATTCTCGGCGACTGTCTTCGGATCCCCAGAGCGTTCGAGACCCTTCTCAAAGCAATGGACAAACGGAAACGACACAGAAATGTTCTTCAGCAGAGAAATGGCGCAGGTTTCGATGAGGTTACCTTGGCACTCCTTTGGACCGTGTTGACATTCGAAGACCCATTTGTCTCCGCGCTTGCTTTCTTCAGCGTTCCCATACGGGACCAGTGTTAGATTGAAGATCTCGCCAACCTTTATAAACGTTGGATAAAGCTGCTGGAGAATAAACAACTGGCAGTCTGGACAAAGGCTTTCGTAGTACAAAGTCACGTCGACTTTGGGTGCACTGTCAGGAAAGCTTGATGCAACGCCAGGCGAGAGGCAAATTAGGCTTACCAACAGAAATCCGAACATGTTTGCAGCGATGATATGCGTTCAACTAAACTGCGCTGTGTCGTGTATTTTTCTCAAACAATCCCCTTTATTTTTTCATCTACGTAACATAACCCGTGTTATGTTAAAAATCACATGCTTTCCTGTTTTCAACAAGATTTGTTTTCATGTCAAAGGCGCCCGATCACGCAACTAGCCGCTAGTTGACTTGATCCAAGACGTTGACATACAGTAATCTCATGGAGCCTTCTTTATTTCCAAGACCTTGACTTTTGTGGTTGGGAAAGGGAAAATTTGAGGTTAATGGTCGGATGAGTGGGAGAGGGGGGAGCGTCACAGAGAGTATAGCTTAGAACTCTTCAGAACCGGTTATCCCAGCCGGCAGGAAAACCTTTTTGCATTATTATGATTATTATACATTGTAGTCACTAACTGTCTTCTCATTGGCTTAGAGCCTACAGCTAATTCTGGGAATCCGCGCAACCCACAGATTAGTGAATAATCTGCTAGCAGATTATTCACTAATCTGTAGGTTGCGCGCGCAATGCATGATTTCCAAGAGCAATCTGTCAGGCATCTGGCGGCGAAGGAAATTCATAGTTCGTTGATTCACTTCTTCAACCGAGAAATAGTTTGACCAAAGTTCAAAAATTGCTAACAGTAAATTAAAGTCTCGGAAAACACAAATGACTAACAAAAATTGGGAAGGAACTATTCCATGATTTAGTAGGACGACCAGCCGGAATTAGCACAAGTTTTGAAACAGATTGAAATCGTTTGTCATTACTTCCATTTCCAGAAAAACAATGTATAATAAAACAATTATTAGATTCGGTTTATGTGATATTCGGAATAATCAAGGTCTCTGTAAGTGTTATCAGCCTCAGCCTTCGGCTTCGGCTGATAACACTTACCTCGACCTCGATTATTCCGGATATCACAAAAACCTCATCGAATAACTGTTTATAATTCGCTCATTCATTAAACTCTGACCGTTTCTTTCCTAAGCAACTCATGTCTGAGGGTTTTTATTTACCTTTTCATTTTTTTTCAGTTTGTTAACTTAGAAAATTAAACGCTCTACTCCCTGGGTAAAATATGGATACCAATAAAACAATTCCCAATTAGAACTGAGACTTGTTTATAAAAAAATACATTGTTTGACCTACGTCGTAGCGCATAGTCTGTTAGCAAACATCCATTTTTTTCCTGTCTTACTTGCGGCAAAGACGTGGGGAGATAATTTTCTCCTTTCCATGATCTATACCGTATGTTCATTTAAAGTATCTCCATTTAGCATGTGGTCTATAAATATATCATTTGTACTACGGTCAGAGTCCTTTCTCTATATTTACTCAAGATTCTCAAAACCTCGTTAAAGTGTTACAGCTGTAGAGTAGTGTATATGCCAACATTTTCTGTTTGATCTTTTCTAGTCTTCGGGTCCTTTTCACTTGTAACCGTGTAAGAATTCTCGCTACCACTCCTTCGCGGTCGAACGTTAAGCGTAAGCAGTTGAGATTTGCCAGCGGTCTTTAAAAGCTCCTTCCGTATGTCTTTTTTGTGCAGTGCATAGACGATAGGATCTATCATGGAATGACCCTTTAGAAGAAGCCGTGAAATATGGACTGCGCTTGGAGGAACTGTACAGCGGTTAAACGCGGAACAAATCTCTCTCCATGACGCAAGAATCCAGCAAATAACAAACAGAGGAACAACTACACAGAACACCTTTATGGTTGATTTTGCACGCCATTTTGTTTCGCAGGCTGAATTTCTCCTTCGTATGCTTCTCTGAATGGAGTTTATGTGCCTGACATGTCTTCGGCTAATTTGAAAGATATGCATGTACGCCAATAGCATTAATGCGCATGGCACCAGTTCGAACACACTGACTTTAATGGCCACAAATACTTTTACTGCTTGCTGTTTCTCGGACTCGGCTATGGGAAGAAAGCTTAGAATGAACGGAATAACACACACAACTAACGGAAAAAGCCAGGCTGCTACTAATAACTTGATCGTCGACTTTCGAGGGACGAGAAGCGTGTATTTGAGAGGAAACACCACAGCAATATATCTATCCATGGTTAGGAAACAAAGATTGGTTACAGAAATGTAAAGAAACAAGTCGTAAACTTTCTTGTTCACATCCCAGTTGCACGGAATGGTCGAAAAATAGCAGATGAATAGCGAGGGAATCATGATTATTCCAACTGTTAGGTCTGAAAACGCCAGTGACAATAGTAACCAGTTTCCAGGATTTCGATATAGCCTTTCTCGTTTGAGTATTATGAAGATAACCACTCCGTTGCAAACTAATGTGATCAGACCATTAATGGCAGTTAGTACCCAGTAATATGTTGGGACTGGGCCCCAGAAAAAGGCCAATTTATTGGAGTCTATGTCACCGGAGTCCGCTGACATGATGATAGCAAGTTTTGTTGCTTGTTTAAATGAATTTTCTGCTTACACCACTTCTTGTCTGTAAAATAAAAGCATTAACAAGATTAAGTTATCATTAAATGTCTAATTGTGGTGGTAGGAATGTCGATTTAATTCTTTCAGTAAGGGAAAACTAGACGTAAACTGGGCAACTCTACAATCAAACAAAAACAAGAACAATAGCTGAAAAACATCATCATTATCAGCAGCGACACCAACGATGCTATGGAAATGATGACATTACACGGCCAGGCTACAAATAAAGCCAAGTGATGTAAAAGTGGTATATATCTGATAGCCCGGGTTAGCTGAATTAAACCTTTACTGGCCCTTTGGCCATTCATACAAAAATGCAAACAATCGGTTTAAGAAATTGGGGTTTTCGAGTTCAACCGCCCCTTCAACTGAAATCAACCCTTAGCAACGTAGTTTTATTTTATATCAATTGTAGCTTGCCAACAGACTGCTTGGCTTAATTTGTCTTCTATTGAGACTAAAATGCTCAACAATCCTCCCGAGTGTTGATTTTTCATATATATAAAAAAACAGTGAACAGTAAAAAGTTGTATTTTTTTCACTGAATAAGTCTTGTGTGACCATATGATGAAAATGCCATCTTACTGAACAGCATTCATGGCAGGTCACGGCTGTCTTGTTATAGTTGTCTGGGGAAATAGAGGGGCGGAAAGGACTTCCGTTATAAACGTAAACTTGTTATACCGTAATAAGTTCGTTATCACTGTGAACAAGAAATAGTCCAGTCGACATATTCTTCTACAACTTTACGTTTCTTCGTGATTTTGGGAGAATCAAAAATACAACATCGTTACTGAAAAACCAGCGAAAAATATCGATGACAAAGAGATAGCGTCACATGGGTTATTGCTACAGCGTCCACTGAGAATGTGGAAAGGCAAAACGGACAATTTGAAGATCTTGAACGCATCAAATTATTATTTCACTCGGAAGTAACCAAGCAAACGCAACGACAGAAAGTTCTGAGCAATTCCTTTTTCGTTTTGTCAAGTTTACGTTACATTGCCCAAGATATCGACAAACTACAACATTTATGTTTATTCTGTTGCGCAAGAAGACACAAAAGAACAGCATGACTGAGAATCTCAGTTGGGGAGAACATCACGCCCTCGCGAAACAGTAAGTCCGGATCGCGAAGAGAACAGATTTGACCAAAAAAAAGCAGGGTCGGGCTCGATCAAAAACCCAGACTGTAAGTTGAACGCCAAAGTGTGAGCTGTAAATATAAAAAAAACCTAAAACCTACCTTCGGTATAGTATTGCCGGTTTTGGAGTCATATGAGTTATTCGCACCCGGTCTTATGGTCGGCGGTGAGTGATTTAAAAGATGCAAATTTTTTGAGTAAACCTCCAATGCTTTTTAAAACGCCTAACCTTTCATATCTTCTGTCAAAAAAGTAAACAAACAGCTGGAATTTACAAAGGTGTCGCTAAAAGGTACCCAAGAAGCCATCAAAAGGTGACAGCGAATTTTAATAATCTGGTGAAGTGAAAAGGTGTTGTCAGTTTTCATTGTCTAAACTGTAGTGACAATTATGCGTAAAAGCTTTTCTAACAAGCGCTCACGCGTGGGGTAGGGAAAAAGAAAACAATGTACTCATATTAAAGTGTAATATAATTTTGTGGCGTTATTAAAGTCCTTCAAAAGCAAGTTTTCATTAACGGTTACTTAATTTCAAAAACGATGTGTTTTATTTCCTTATAAGAGTTTTCAAGTGCTACTTAGCATACGGCCCGCGACCGGAAGTGATTTTCCACAAGCAAGGCTAGCAGCGCATGCTCGACCCTTACTCAACTCATTTTACCTGAATTGCTATTTCGAGAAGTACAGTACATGTTAAAGTTCCGTAAATTAGGCCACAATCAAGTGATCATAAACTTCTTACAATATGTAGACAATTATTTGCAGAGTTATAGTTTTTCAAGTGCAGGAAAAGATAGATCGCGAACGCAAACATTATTTTTTCCGTCGTTTTGCGAAAGAAGGGTTGTCTTGGTGACAAGACAAAGATAGCACGTTTAATTAAGAACTGTCAGGCAATTTGCTTTTACGCCGTTTTAAAATAAATGTATTTACAGAGATGTCAAAATTAATTATTATTCACGACGGGAGCATAAAAATAGTTCACAAATGTTTTAATGTCTATCGAGACCGTGGGGGTGTTCGTTCATTTTATCAGTCCTGTAAAGCAATTTCAATCTCAACATGAAATTTCCTATTAAATTATTTTTTTAAATTGTTTTAAGTGTAAATTTCCGCTCAATATCTCAGCGTGTGAATGAATAAAGAACGGGCTTATCATTTTGAATTAAATTGAAAATAATAATAATAAAAAAAGTTAACTCGTTGGCAAGTGGTGAAATTCGACCCGCTGGGACCCACACGATCTCAGAGTGTTCCGGGTAATGTCCCGAAGTAAAATGCTCTTTCAGCGACTGCAGCATTGCGAGTGTTTGGCTCCCGCTTAACATTATTGAACTCATTTCCGACTCGACAGTTCCTACGTTACGCCGACATTGTTTCGAGTTGCGGCTGTAGTTTGGAGACTAAAATTGAACAGCTCTAAGGCAGACTTGTATGTTTGATCATGAACGCCGGAATTTTCAAAGCAGCAAACATGAAAACTATACCCTCGTAATTTTAAAAACACTAACGATGCCAGAGGCTCGAGAATCCGACAGTGAACTATCGAAGCTTGGGGATAAACTTTTAAGTAACTGTCATAACCTGCATAAGCCTCAGTACTGATCAAATCGCACAGATGCAACCTAAGTATCTACCGGATCGGGCGTGACTCTGTACTGCCTGAAAAACTAAGGAAACAGGCAGCGTGTTGCAATTAACTCGAAGCTTGCAAAAACGTCTTGTGTATAGCCCTGCATGGCGTTTACTTGTCCTGTCTTTCGCTGACTTGAATGCTTAAAACTACTTGACTTCAGTTACAATCTACCTGGTAGACGTTATTTTGTCGTAAATATACGTCTCTCGCTCTGTTGTCTTCAGAGTAGACGGTACATCCGAATTGTCTAGTCGGTTGTAAGAACTTCCTTTGTTTAGCTAGTGTAATCAGTAAACTTCAGCTTGGACATCTTTAAAAAATTTACAGTCGATGTTAAAAATAGAACATAACCTACCTTACATCAGTAAATCAGTCATCGGTCGGTATTCCATTTTTGCGTGGCTGCAGAAGGTGCGTAACTTTGTGCGATTCATTCCCTTTTCAGTCTACAACTAATGTTTTTAGGATTGCGTCTATTGGAAACTGAATCGAGCAGCTGAAACATTTTGAAGGATATTCAAGTTTTGTTTGAGCGTCTTTTTCCTTATCGCCGCTTGATTATTTTCTCTGTAAATTAACTTGTGAATACAATTTTCCCCTATGTAATTTAAATGAAGAGATTGAAAAGAGGTTTATGAACGTTGCATAAACATTTCATTACAGTTATGCCAGAGAGTCCGTAATTGTAGATTTCTCGTTATACCTGTCAACTCGTATTTGTCAAGTAATGAGCTTCGTACCTTTTGTATTAAATTTCGCAGTCATAATGATAGCTAGTGTGAAGTATTTGACTTGACAATGACTTCAAAATGATTTCTGTTCAGGGCATATATAGCAATTAATGTTTCAGCTTTCTGTATCCATGAACTAGTCGCCTGCATGAAAAATTAAGTAAACAAAATACAGGTTGTTCCTGCTTTTCAAGCCCAGTTGTTTATTGCGTCGGAGCTTATGCCTTGTTTTCTTGGGATGAGGTCGCAATTGTTATGCGATTTTTTTGAGCGGAGCAGGACGGCTGTACACAGGCTAATTTGCTAGAGGATCGAGTATTAAATAATCACTTCCCTCCTCCTTTAGTGATTCGTTGTCCTAATCAACGATACTTTCTCAATCACCCTGGGTAATGAAGATAACCTGCCAATCAATGTTATGTCCAATGTTCGGATGAGGGTGTACTAATGAAATCATTTAACGAAGTTTTGTTAATTTGTTAAACTAGATAATTACGCTGAACAAATTTGCACATGCGCAGTGTTAACTGATCATGGTAGGGTGGGTTGTGGTTCGTGACTTTTTTGTGACGTTTTGATTACGAGCTTTTAAACCTTTCTTAGTTTATAACGTTGAACGTTTATAAAGTAGGAAACGAAATCGAGATGAAAATTTAATCAAGTTTTTTTTCCTTGATCAAAAATCCGCATAAAGATACAACCCTGGGAACGAGGTTGCAAGAATAGTATAAGAAAAGAAATAACTTTCTGCTGTGGGAACAACAAGACATAATGGGTTGCCTCACATCTGAGTGATTTTCATGCAAACGGTCATTAACAGGTATAAAAACGTCTGACACATAATTGTGTGTGTAATGAAATAATTTTACCATCTTTGACGCCGGATAACGAAATGAAGTGCCAAATAGCTTTTAACACACATTCGACACTACATTTTTTAAATGTGTTTTTTTAAGCATTCAGCCGTAAAATTTTGTAATTGGAATAGACACTTTTCAATCTTTTGCCCACCATTTTTAATTGTTTTTTGTTTTC
This sequence comes from Oculina patagonica, assembly GCF_052425735.1. Classification (NCBI taxonomy): domain Eukaryota; kingdom Metazoa; phylum Cnidaria; class Anthozoa; order Scleractinia; family Oculinidae; genus Oculina; species Oculina patagonica. Next base: position 8,658,909 of record NC_135761.1, on the reverse strand, counting down.
CAACAAAAAAATCTTCGTGCTTAGCTTTGAATTTTAAATAACAGTCTACTGAAATCAATGTTTGTGTGTTGGGAGCGAAACTACATTTTTCTCAAAAGCAATTTAAACAAATACGAGAAATTCTTGATAACGCAAGTCGTTACCATGCAAATTATCTTAATATGGTTTCATGTCAAGTCCTAAATCAAAAGCGCCTTACAAAAAAGCAGACGCCGTGTCGACTTGTTTTCACCACATAGTTTGAAATGAATCAAAATCAAAATGTGAAAACCGCAGAATTGATGCTGGTAGAACGCCGGGATTTACAGAGACCCAGTCGTTTAAAAATTAATGGATTGTGCAGATACACAGATCGGTAATGCCTCACAAGACAATTAGATCTGTCGTTTGTTTGAACGCCGAGTTTGTGCAAAAAAGATCATCATGATTCTAAACGACTTGGAAAATCATCTGGGCGCCGTTTATGATCATTTCTATGATAGAAAAGATAGTTACGCTCAAGTAATACTTTGTCTTGAATTTTCCTAGCATTGTTTTTTGCATCTACGTTATTCTAAGACGAGATAATATAGTTTCTTGGTGACCACTAATGAGATCGCGAAAACAAAAGAAAGCTTTTCTTCAAACCTTCCATCTAATTAGAACAAAATCTGAACTTACTAACTTAGACTAAATTGAGAGTGAGAAAGAATGGAATACGAAAAAGAGCGGCAAACAAACGCTCTAAACACGTTTCAGTGGGAAATACGCCCGTAATTTATGTGGCCACCTGTTAGCTTAAGTGCGTCACTTTCTTTCGTTGGTGAGATTGTATGCAATGGAGTACTGAGCCTTGAGATTAATATTCGATAGAAATGCGACAACTGATAACAAAAAGCTTCGACCTATGCAAACTCGATTTGCATTGGTAATTAATACCCTGGGGATTATGCAAATGAGACTATAAAAGGGGTTACATGTGCTCCACCCCATCACTCTACTCGAGGCCGCGAAAGTGGAGAGTTTGGCTTTTGTGTTCAACCCGACTTACTCGATGGCTGAGGCAGATCAAGTTCCTAACGCTGTCGGTGCTGAAGAAATTGCAGCTCAAGTGAACCCGCCAGTGCAGGCGCCGGCTCAACAACCGGGTGAAATTCAACCAGCCGCTGGGGCTCAACCGGTGTTACAAGCGAATGAGGTACGGTTTTATTTTGTTCTGGTTTTAACGTTACGCTTTTTGGACTCTTCAAGTCCTTGGTTGGTTGGCTGATATTTGTGTTGATAATGCCTGTGAGGTTTGTCTGCGCGGCTTGGTTTTTTGCTATTTTTTAACTTAATGCCTGTGAGGCTCGCTGACGTGGCGAAATGTTTATAGTATATTGCCTGTGTGGCTTGCCTGTGCGGTGAATTTGTTTATCTTTTATTGCCTGTGCGAAGAAATGTTGTTCTAATATTGCCTGTGTGGCTTGCCTGTGCGGCGAAATGTTGGTCTAATATTGCCTGTGCGGTGTTATGTTTATCTGATATTGCCTGTGCGGCGAAATGTTGTTTTTTATATTGCCTGTGTGGCTTGCCTGTGCGGCGAAATGTCTATCTAATATTGCCTGTGCGGCGAAATGTTTATCTAATAATGCCTGTGTGGCGAAATGTTGTTTTTTATATTGCCTGTGTGGCTTGCCTGTGCGGTGATATGTTTATCTAATATTGCCTGTGCGGCGAAATGTTGGTCGAATATTGCCTGTGCGGTGTTATGTTTATCTGATATTGCCTGTGCGGCGAAATGTTGCTTTTTATATTGCCTGTGTGGCTTGCCTGTGCGGCGAAATGTCTATCTAATATTGCCTGTGCGGCGAAATGTCTATCTAATATTGCCTGTGCGGCGAAATGTTTGTCTAATAATGCCTGTGCGGTGAAATGTTGTTCTAATATTGCCTGTGCGGTGATATGTTTATCTAATATTGCCTGTGTGGCAAAAATGTTGGTTTAATATTGCCGGTGAGGCATGCCTGCGCGGTAAATGTTTGTTTAATATTGCCTGTGTGGCTTCCCTGTGCGTTGAAATGTTTATTTAACATTGCCGATGCGGCGAAATGTTGTTCTAATATTGCCTGTGTGGTTTTTTGCGGTGAAATGTTTGTCTAATATTGCCTGTGCGGTAAATTTGTTTTGGTATTGATTGTGTAGCGGAAGATTCTTTTGTTCTGTTAATACCTGTGAGGTTTTTTGAATGTGTCTGAGAGGCTCGTTGGCGTGGTGAATTATGCTTTTGTGTTGATATTGAATTTAAATTGCCTGTGTGGTTTGCTCCGCCTCGTGATGTTGATGTTGTCTCTGAATTCTTCATGCGTGAAAATGTTTTTCCTGTAAATGCCTTAGGCCACTCGGCGTGTTAAATTTTTGTTTTGGCGGGTGCTCGTGAGATTTGTTGGCGTGGTAAAAAGTGAAGGGAAACAAATCGAAACAGAAAATGGCACTTATAATTTTAAAGTTTATCTGTGAAAGTCTGTTTTTGTTCTATTTGATGCTTGTATGGTGTAATTATGTGACGGAACGTATTTGGCCTTCTTTAATTCTAATGCTAATGTTTTAATAATAACAATAACAATAATGATAATAATAATAGTAATAATAATAATAATAATAATAATAATAATACTAATGTTTTTTCTATGGTTATAATGGTTTAATGATGTTTATTTGCTCGTGTTGCTCTGAATGTACAACATATGGAAGGGAAACGTTTGGAGAATAAGATTGTTAATAAACGTATCCTCTTGACTTTATTATGCAGCAAGAGGATGACATGTTACGCGTAATGCGGAGGCTGGAGACTTTAGAGAACTCCCAGAAGGCTTCTGTTGAGTCAGCTTTAGAGGAACTGCAAAGTTTCATTAAGATGCCCATGTTCAGCAAGGAGAAGGCCTTGGATTACCTTATCAATTTGAAGATTGTGGCGAAAGAGTCGAAACATCCCAAGTCGGGGTTCTTCAACGCGGTATTGCAGGCTATGAAGGATAAAATTAGGGTCCCGGACTCTCAATTCCAGCAGTATCTTCAAGTCCTATTGGGCGACAAAGATCATGAAAAGGTTCTCGATTCGATTTCTAAAGTTGATAAGGCTATGCGAGTGGCAGCTCCTAGACCCTTCGCGCCTAGGGGTCGTGGGCGTGGTGGTCGAGCCTCGGTTAGATGTTTCGCTTGTAACCAAATTGGTCACTATCAGAGGTATTGCCCCTATCGGCAGACCGGGAATCAGGCAAAGAGAGGTCGTTTTTCTAGTTGATTGCAGAAGCATCCGAAATTGTAAGACGAGTTGTGAACATACCAGGATGGTCTAATGAATATTGTATTTTCGGGATTACATAAATAAATATCCATGTCTGTCATGTTTGTTGTCACAGTATTTTGCTTTATTTCGTTGTCCCGTTTTCTTTCTTTGGCTGTATTTCAAATAGCTCTTGATCAGGGTGAGTGACTCCTGCTGGTTTACCGTTTATCTCGGTAGCCACCAGACGTTCTGCTCTCAGACGTGTTGAAGTCGCTCTCTCCTGGTCAGGAACCCCGTTTCTCATATAGATTTCTTTGCTTTTATATTTATCTGGTTTCGGTTGGTTTAAGGTAAATCCTTATTTAAACCCGTCTTTTTACCTAGATGGTGGGTCGTAAGAGAAAATCCGTGGTCTCCAATGAAGGGATTCTGGAACAAGCAAGTCACTGGGTAGAGTTTCGGAATCAGGTTAAGGGAATCAAGCCGAGAATCAATTCGAATTGGGTGGATATAAACGGGGTTCCTGACCAGGAGGGAGTGACGGAGGTAGTACATTGGAAGGACGTGCTCTCGGGCGTGGCTCCTGAGTTAGAAGCATTTAAATTGAGAGATCCCGATCATTTTTCGGTTGGTGGCTTACATCAAAACGTTGGGGCGTGGGATAATGTTCTCGAGGGCCATCCCCTAGCTGATCGTATTGGCGGGTGGATTCGTGACAAAGTGGACATTCTCCAATTTGCTCGACCTTTCTCTGGCGTCTTTAAGCGAGCCAGGTATTCCTCAGATTTGCCGCCACAGAAACGGTTTCCAAACCATGAGTCGTGCAGGAAGTTCTCGGATTTTATATCGCGAGAGATTATTAACCGTGTTTCTACAGGAGCGTTCAGAGTTTGGGGGGAGGTTGGTGTGGATGACCCCCCTTACCTGGTGCTTCCTTTAACGGTAGAACCGTCCAAACCAAGACTTTGCATCGACGCCAGATTTCTGAATCTTTGGATGAGAGATATGCCCTTCTCTCTGGATAAATTGGCGGACGTACCCAGATTTATATACAGGGGCTCGTTTATGACCAAGTGCGACGACAAATCTGGCTACGACCACGTGCTCCTTTCCGAGAACTCCCAGACCTATTTTGGTTTTAGCTTTGGGGGTTTATGGCTGGTCTGTACGACTTTGCCGTTTGGATGGAAGATTTCGCCCTATATTTATCACACTATTGGTCTTGCTGCCTCGGGCTTCCTGAGAGCTAAAGGGATCCCTTGCTCTTTATATATCGATGACCGTTTAAATGGCGAACTTTTGACTTCCAGTGGTCCTTGGTCGCAGCTCCCCCTTAACAGATCAAGGGAATATCGTCTACTTGCAGCAAGGGCAGCTTTGTTTGTTGTTCTCTCGATTTTGGTAGAGCTCGGCTATACCATTGGCATAAAGAAGTCCGTTTTAACTCCGACTACAGCACTCGAGTACCTGGGTCTTGTTGTCGATTCTGAAAAATTGTCCTTTCTGATACCTGTTCGCAAGATCGAGTCTTTCGCTGCTTTGAGGGAGGACATTCTTGCTTGTAAGTCTTGGGTGGCTCTCAAGACCTTGCAACGCTTCCAGGGGAAGTGTATTTCTTTCTCGTTAGCTGTGCCAATGGCAAAGCTGTTTATTAGAGAAATGAGTGCCGCCATTGCGAGAGCTCCTGCTAATGGCCAGGTACCCTTGAACGAATTCCTTAAGGAGGAGTTGTCCTATTGGCGTTTTTTTGGATAATTGGAAACAATATCTCCCTTGGAAAGAAGAAAAACATTACACCGTTTCTCTCTCTACCGACGCGTCTGGTCATGGTTGGGCTTGTGTTTTACATCTTCCATCCGGCGATCAGAGCTTTAGAGATTATTGGAACCCAGACCAGAGAGAGCTTTTTATATCATCTAAGGAAATGCTGGCTTTGGTTTATGCTATCAAGGCGCTCCCACAAGAAATTCGTAACGCTAGACTTGACGCCTATGTTGATAGTCAAGTTATGATTGGTGCCTGGAATGCGCAGGGAAGTAAGAAATCACCTCAGCTGACGAAAGTTACAAAGCAGTTGTTTTTCGCTTTGTCGTCACGCAACATTCAACTCAACCTGCAGTACCTTCCGTCCCGGGAGAACCAGGCAGATGCGCCTTCTCGAAGACTGTCATCCCTTGATGTTAAATTGTCGGTCGCGGCCTTTGCGGCGGTGGATCAGGCATTTGGGGGATCAGGCGGACACTCCTTTGATTTAATGGCTCTCGACTCGAATGCTCCTATGGGTAGGAATGGTATTCCTCTGCCGCACTTTACCCCTTTTCTTAGCCCTTGTTCCGCGGGAGTAAACCTTTTTTCTCAGGATCTACGGTCTGTGAGCCAGATGTCTAATCCGTACGTTTTTCCTCCTTTCGGCCTGATTGGTCCCGTTTTAAAGTTTTTGTTTGGCTTCAAGATCCCCTTTACAGTAATAATTCCGGAGTTTAATCCTCCATTATTTTGGTGGCCAGAACTTATGGCTCGTTGTTCCGACAAGCTGTGCCTCGGCGAGCAGGGAGACATGAATGTCCTTCTCACCCCCTCGAGGTCTGGTTATATACCGACTCCATGTACGACTAATATGTGGGCATGCCGGATATCTCGTTTCTAGATTGTGCCAGGCCTTTTGGACTTCAGTAACATTTTCCACATTTCGTTTCCTTGCAGACTCTGCCTAGGGTCCCGAAGTTATATACTCCATCTGTAGCGTGTCCTGTATGCGGCTACCCGAATGACGAACATTTCAAATTTTGCCAGCAATGTGGCTATGTGAGGCGATCTGTTGGGGATCATGCTCAGTCGCCCGCAAAGAAATGTAAGATTGATGAAGGCAACATTGCAGAGCGTCTACGGCAATTGTCTCAGCAGCGATCCTCTTCTCGTTACGTTAAACAGAAATCAGCTTTGGAACTTGAGCTTGGCCAATTCCTTGCGAGCCTGACGACGCCAAAATCTCTTTCTTCTGCTCTTCCTGCTGATATCAAAGCCTTCCTTGTTTGGAAAGATCGCGGCGGGAGAACCAAGGTCCACCAATCGGCTTGCCCAGCAGTGTCTCAAACAGGGATGTCTTGTGCTTGTCCAAAGAGACTTGCTTTTGGAACAGTTGACTCGTTAATTGGGAAACTTCGTGCAATATTTATTGAACATGGCAGGGGTTCAGAGTGGCATTCCTTACTTGGTGTGGGGAACCCAGCTTCTTGTCATTCAGTAAAGACTTACCTTGCAGATGTTCGAGAGGAACAACTTAGGGCTAGAATTACGCCTCGTCAAGCGGAGCCAATTATTTTAAGTGATTTAAGAGTTATTTCTGGTTATTTAGAAAAGATGCTTTTGAATAGCTCGGTGCTGAGTGCGGTACAAGTATTTATTTATGCGAGAGATCAAGCTCTCTTTAAGGCCTTATTTTTTGCGGGTGATCGAGCAGCAGATTTATTGCAAGTCAAGGTATCTGATATTTTACGTTTTCCCGATGACTCAGGATTTTTATTTAATCATGTTTGGACGAAATCTTTGAGGTCAGGAGATGCCAATGTTTTTGCGTTTAAACGAGGTTCCAATAAATCAGTTTGTCCAGTTCGGGGTCTGGAAATGTACTTTAATATTTGTAAACTTCTGGGTATAAGGTTGTCCCCGGGCTTCCTTTTCCGCTCGGTAACTAAATCAAATTTGGTGGGTCCTCATTGTTTAGAGTCAGCGGCCGCTCAGGCGAGACTGAAAATTTACACTTCCTTATTAAGTAAACAACTATCTAGCGACCATTTTACTCTTCACGGCTTTCGTAGTGGGGCGGCCGTGTCCCTAGCCCTCGAGGGTGTAAGCCTCCACGAAATCATGGATCACGTGGGGTGGAGAAGTAGTAAAACGGCTCTACACTACATCAAGCTTAAACAAGTTGTGAATCCGGCGGGAGCGGCAGCAAAACTGGCAGACTTGCCCTTGGAATCAGGACAGTCATACAAACGTCTTAATAATTTGAAGGGATTTTCTCAGGCCTTTCCGAATGTTTAGTATAAAGCTGGACACTGGAACACTGCTTTCTAAATTGAGAATTGTCAAGTGTTATTGGCGTTAAGTATAATTATTTAGTGTTTAAGTTAATTATGTTACAATTAGTGAGGATTGGGAAGAGTAAAGTCATGTTTGAGTTCCGAACGTGAGAAAAGTGAACATCTTTTGGTGTTAAGGTTGAGAATGGTGGTGAGCTTGGGGAAGGCCAGAGCGATTCTCCATATCTTATTACCATGTCATTAATAACAATACCCAGGGTAGAATATTACACTATGCAAACTCGATTTGCATTGGTAATTAATACCCTGGGGATTATGCAAATGAGACTATAAAAGGGGTTACATGTGCTCCACCCCATCACTCTACTCGAGGCCGCGAAAGTGGAGAGTTTGGCTACCCACCCTCCCCCCCTAATCGAGTAAGTCGGGTTGACCCCCCTCAGCTCCTATCCTCGCCTGGTCTTGGGCTTGTCCCAGGCCAGAGCGATTCTCCATATCTTATTACCATGTCATTAATAACAATACCCAGGGTAGAATATTACACTATGTAAACTGTAGAAGTGACAGCAGCGATGCTTTTTTACAGCTTGTTCGCAGGCTATCTAATAAAGATGTGCTGTAGTTGTTATTTTAACTGTAGTTACGAGATAATTTATTTCGCGCTGCTCTCCGATTAACCCGATCGCCTGAAACAAGCTTTTTTTACTGACTAGCAGCGTTCTTTACCTGAAAACGAAAATTTAAAAGATATGGCATATATATCTACCTAAGGTCAATTGCGTCTTTTTAACCCCTGAACCAAATTTCCTTGCGGAAATTACGGAAATAAGCATCAAGCGCATGTGAAACAAATAAGTCATCATTTACTTACCTGCTAGCTAGCTAAAGCCAAAGCGGCCTAATCGACAGCTTTTTAGACTGAAACGATTTGGTGCGATGGAGCTCTTGGCGTTTCACTTGAAAAGCGGGATAATGGGGGGATGGTCGTGCTGTTTTTCGGCTCTACGTATAAGCCTGATTATCAGCAGCTGTCTGGCGAAGGAGTTAATTTAATGATTATTTGATCAGCCCAAGTGGCTGTTTATCTACGCTAAAAGCCACAGTGTTGTGTGGACTTTTGAAGGTTTTAATTAACGATTGCATTTCCTTTCCCAGTGTTTAGAATTTTTAATGAAATCTCATCTTCAGTGCTCTCAAAAGACACAATAACGTCAAGGCTTCGGTTGATCTACCAATATCTTTTCTAGAAGAATTCTATACCTTGATAATTTTCCATTTCTAAATAATAACTAGTTTTGATTTTTATTCCACTAATAAGGTTTACAAAATGTTTTTTGAATAAAACAAATCTCGCTCTTACGAAGTAACACTAGATGAGATCTAACGTCTCTCAGCCAAAATTAGACGCAAACGCCTTTGATGGCCTGGAAAAATTGCCATTTTTTTAAATTGATCATGAAAATCGTTAATTAAGTAAACCAGGTAATGACAACTGTAATGAGTTCGATGATTAGGATGGCATGAGTAAAGTTTTGCCCTTTTAACTTTCTTCAATATAATACTCAGTTGCAACTCTAAAAGTAAACACAAATAAACTCTGGTAACGAACATGCAGTTTGAAAGTTATTTTTTTCGGTATAACTGTTCTGCTAGTAATTTTATGTGGCCAGTTATTTTAAGCTCAAAACACGATATGCCGACTAAATCAATTGTTCCAAATCAATTGTTCAGTAATATGCAGAAAATAAATAGTGGATGGCCGTTACCAAGGTTGCATCTGACAGCTACAAATTACTTAAAGTGCTACTATGACCAAAATTTTTGTTTTTCTTTTCGTCTTTTTCTAAAGTCAATTTGTTCAATAAGTCTATATTTAACTAGCGCGCTAGAATTTAGAACGTTGCGAGCAATATAAGCCTTGAAATAGCTTGCCGAAAATCGTGGAAAACCCGTCCGCCATTACTCGGACGTCTAAAGTGAGCCAGCGACTGTACTGAAAAGCGGATTTACGCATGAGTTGGTCCGTGACGTCATATGCGCATCGTCGCTTCGAGCTTCGAGTGTTCCAAGAGAGAATATACTGAGAATTAACCATAGGCGTACGGGCAATTTTTTGCCAGGGGGGGCGGTGAGACATTTGCCCAAAAATTTTTCACAAGTTGCCCAAATTTTTACGAAACAGTCGAGAAGAAACGATGGTCATACGGCGATGCACTAGCATAGGCTTACAAATGAAGTGAAGAATTATTACATAACAATCTATCATATGAGCTCATAAAACACGTTAAAAGTAATAGTTTTCTCAACCATTTCGACGGCCGAAGATATTAACAATACGATCCATGTCATTGTTGACTACAGAGTTGGAATATGCCCATTTAAAAATGCTAATACAAGTGCGATGACAAGTAATAATTTAGGCCAAGTAAAAAAAAAAAGGTTTCTCGTCTGGATTTCTATAAAAGAGAGCGGGCGGGTGCATTTTTTGTTATTTTCTAATTATTTATACTTTTGTTGCATTTCATACCTGTGTTGTTCGAATATCGATCGATAAATCCTGCAAGGTAATTGTCAGACCTATCCAGTACGGAACTAGCGTAACTAGGATTTAAAGTTTTGGCCTTAGTTTGCATTAAAACGCAGACAAAAGTCATGTCTTACTCCGTACAAAGTAAAAGAAAACATTGTTGGTTTTTGTTCGTTCTAACTTTTCCAAAAACAAATAATTAAAAAAGAGAGGCGGCCCCAAAAAATGAAGCGGGCGGGACGAGAAACATTTGTTTTAATTTGTTTTTTGCCTTATTATTTTTCAATCTGTGCAACGCACTGAATGATCGCTCTGCAGAACACGTTGTACGTAGCAGGTATCACTGCATGGATATGAACCACGTAAGAAAACTCTGAAACCTTATCAAATAGATCATTCTCTTGCATTGTCTCCAGCATTTCTGAAACAGTCATGTAGCCTAATCCGCGCACACGACGAAAACTCGCGCACATTTTCTGCTCGGCTTCCAGAATCTCGCCCTCGATTTTGTAAAATTTAGCAACGCGGAGAAGCTTTCTTTATCAGGTGTTTAACTGTGACAGATATTTGCAGTACAGTGCCCAACAGTAAAAAAAAGAAAAAAGTACAAATATGTCTATCAACAAATGACCCCCTTCACTATTAACCAGAAATTTATCAGGTGCTAAGCAACCACTGTCTTGTGTGAATTTACATCGCTTTAACCCGCCGACTGCAGGTTAAAATAGAAAATATCTATCTCTTCGAAGAAAAAAAACTAGCTTCTTTAAAAACTGGCTTTGCCCAAATTTCTCTTGCTGCCCAAAAAATCTGAGTTGCCCAAAATTTGGGGGGGCTGCAGCCCCCCCTGCCCCCCCGGCCCGTAAACATATTTCTTCGACAAATTCTTCGTCTAGTTTGCCCGGTGGCGAAACCCAAGAGAGCCGCAACGAAGAGCAATTTAGCGGTATCGTTTCTTATAATGAGAATTTAAAGCCGTTTGACGTCGGTCTAAAGGGCAATGTTTGTATGCAAATACTTCAATATTTATTTCATTCGATGAGGTTTTGTAGCTGCCGTCTTCATGTCCAATCGAAGCACCGATCGAAGAAGCCTCGAAGAACGAAGAGGAACGGCGATTCATGGACTACATACGTTTGAATACATGGTATGATGAGAACGACATTGAATAGTTAGGATAAAATGTCTGCAATGTTTGAATTAATAGAGAGCTCTGCATATATATATATATATACATGTAGGTTGCTATTGCCGTTTGCGAAGGATTGAAATGATCTTTACTGTTGTTTTCATTCTTGTAATCTATCATACACGCCATGGGCATAAAATCTATCTCAGCTGTTTATTCCGAAAAAAGCTTTATAAACATGAAATAATGTAAAATTTATACAGAAAAATTAAAGTCAACAAAATGGTGCAGGTGAACAATGGATTTAGCTCCTTGAGTTTTATACAGTCTTACCTTCCTTGACTACAATACAGGTAATAAACCTTTTTAGTAGAAACTCAGCTGTGTTCTATTGGAAATCCGCGAATCTGATTGGTTCTCCCACTGATTTCTATTCGCCGATAGAAAACAGTCGCGCGCTCGCGTAGCTCTTTAAGCGGTAAATTTTCTTGATTTTTGTCTTCAAAGTGCACAATATTGTAGGTTTTGGACTGAAATTCTTTAGAGTTTTCTACTAAAACAATTAGACTACTCGCCCTCGTTTTCTATGAGCGATAGTCAACTCGGCTGCGCCTCGTTGACTATTTGCTCATAGAAAACTCGGGCTTGTAGTCTAATTGTTAATTAAAACTAAGTGTTTTAATGGGTTTTAACACTTCAGACATCTAGCTTCAGCCAGCATTCAGTATTCCTGTTTCTTAAAATGAGAAAACCATTTGAATGCTGTATAGAGTCCTTCACTCTATTTACTGATAATGTTATGAAACTGTCCCACAAGTAGCAGCAAAACTGGGTAGGAGTAGTTTTTCTTATTCATTTCACCCATTTGTTTTCCTCTTGGCCCCGTGATTTTTTTATGATAAAAATAACTGAAACAATATATGCACAACATGGGAACAAGTAAAATAATATTAAGGGTATAAAGTTTTCAGTTCATAAACGGGAACACCTGGACCTCAAATAAACACTGGGACCTTGATCAAACGTTTCCAGTTTTGAACCAGCATTTAAATGAAGCCTGCGGTGAGTCAGGGTCTGGCATCTACTCAAAGAAAATATTTTTTTATGGTATCATATGCAATATGACAGTGGCTCTTTCTAGATAATATCACTGGCAGTACATTGTGCATCTGCAGTATGTGTATGTAATTGAGAGTTCAATTTTGGGACTAATCTTGTGTCAACTTAATGTGACTGTAAACAAGCCAGCTCCGTGTACCACCCTAAATAAATTGCTCCCTTGATGCAAAAAGGCAAAGTCTGCATGCAAGCCTGCTTGCCCATCAGGCCAAAGCATATCTTGGTTTAAGTAGGATTACCGGTAAGCAACCTGGATGAGATGGAAGTACAATTGCATCACAGGTTTAACCTCCCCACTCCCCCCACATACATGTAATGACACTGGTCTGGGCTCACACCTGAACAGCTTGATTCAGAGTCTTGCGCACTGACCATTAGGTCACCGCACCTAAATCAAAACAACTACCCCATTGCTATGCAACATTTTTATTTATGGTACAGGTTTGACTGTATTTATTGTCGGCTTCGCAGTTTGTGTATACTCTTTAAATAAATACATATATAATGGTTGCAAGGGTCCTGTGTGACCTCAAAATTGCCCCCTTGTTACAAAAAGGCAAGGTCTGCATGCAAGTCTAGTTGCCCACCAAGCAACTAGACTTACATGCCCTTGTCACACCATCAATTTGCCAGTTCCCATTCTACACTTGGAGAGGAGGCACCATGAGAGTAGTCTTGCCCAAGAACACAGCACAATGACACCAGTAAGAGTCCACACCTGAACCGCTTGATCCGGAGTCCGACAACTTACACTTAGGCCACCTCACCTCAATCAATACAACATTTTTATTTATGGTACAGATTTGACTGTACTTGTGTTAGAAATTATGATGGATCAGCAGCTCAGGGGTTCTCTGGCACATTCACATGATTTATTGCTGGCTACTACATTCTCAACTTATGAACAAAAAGAGCATGCCAAAAATAAATATATTGCAAACTTAAAATAAAGAGTAGCTAGGATTTCAACGGTGCTCTGTTGCACACAGCATGAGTGATTGGCACAGGTCATAATTATAGCTCACGGCCCCTGTTGTACTTAAATATAATAAAGATATACTGAGTAAAATCCGGATAGCATGTATGTCTCTGAGACAGGCTAACACTGTTCTATCCTGAGATTACTTTTCAAAAAATGTTTATGAATACTATAAGTGCACAATGAAGTACAGTCCTACTGTAGTGTTTTATATTGCATGGCAGAAATAAACAAGTGACCAACACTGAAGACGTGCTGGTGAGTTTATTAAGACTACAGTGTATACAGAGGACTACAATGGAAACATTTTCAGTACACAATCAGTAAAAAGATATTGCTAAGCTTTGCATCCTCTGTATGTACTTTCACATAATGTACCGCCTCGTGCGAATTTATTTAAGTTTATTTGTACAATAGAGGATATAATTCAGGAACATACAGGCCGATTCGCCCAAAAATTACCTTTTTGACATGAAGTATTTACAATAAATTTAAAAATGACTATTCTAGAACACGAGAGCTTGAGCAACAGAAGTAAATTACGCCACTCACCCAATGTTTTGCTTCTAAAAAGGAGCGAATACAGTAAACTCACTGTAGATAATTCGAAGCCTTCTATTCTATTCACTTCCCTTGGATAGTTGAAGTAGTTAACCTCACAAAGGTTGCCGTGAGAAATATCTATAAAGCATTTCCAAGAGTACAAGTTTCCCTCAAAGTTATCAGACGATCTATTATTCATCTTGCGTGGTTCGGGCGAGTTAAAAATTCCGCCTCTTGAAATGTTTCTGCCACTATGTTGTGCAAACGTGACCTGGAGATGCCCTGAAGTATGTTTAAAAAACATTTGCACAGTAGATACGGCTTCTACATCACTACAGATTAAAAAGAAAACCAATGTTTTTCCAGATCGGTCACTCCAGCCTTCGAAGAAGCCATTTTGTTGATGCGCATATGACGTCAGCATGCTCTCGCCCCAACTAGTTCCAGATCTCTATTTGGTCCTCGGACATTTTTGAATCTAGTAATGGCGGCAAGCCAAAGCCGAAGTTTACGCGTGAAATAAGTGGTCTTCCAATTCGAATTTGAACTTAAAATTTGGCAAAGTTACTATTTAATGTAAGTACTTTCAAAAACCGAAGAGAAAAGGGAAGGTAAAATTTTGATCATAGTACCACTTTAACCTTAACCAAACGTTTTATAACAACGAACTGCAACTAGAGCGGTAATTACTTGAGAGTCGAAAGTAATATGCGTTTGCATTGGTTTTGCATTACTACGCTTAGAGACGGACCATTATTTTCTTGGAGGGGGGGGGGGGGGATGAAATATTTTCCTCTGCAAACTTTTTATTTTAGTTTATGCACCTCTGCAAACATTTTTTTTCGAAATTCTTACTATTTTTTGTTATACATATCGTGTTTGCAAACAATTTATTTTGTCTTTCCAGGCCCTGCAAACAATTTTTTTCAATATTTTTCATCCCCCCCCCCCTCCAAAAAAATAATGGTCCTTCCCTTAGTGATTAGTTTAAAACTCTCGCGCCACTTCCGCAGCCAATCAGAAGTAAAACCTAAACCAATCAATCGCTCGGGCACGTTTTCCTGCGATTCGTGCCGGCTACATGTATTTACTTCGAGTTTTGATTGATTTACTGAATTGTCTGTGTTCTTAATAATTGGCTAACGCCGTGATTACTTTGGTTTTGGTTTTACGACACTTAATTGAAAACTGCTCTCTGCTGGGCCTAATCAGAAAAGAATGTTTATAAAACGGTGCAGGAGAGGGTCACCAAGAAAACAGGGATAATAATTAGAAAAGACAAAACGAAACTGAAAGATACATCTAGCTACAATCACCTTGATTTTGCCCTTGAAATTGTCAACTAGATATTTTTTGTCTCGTATAATTTTAGGCCATTTTTGTAACAAAAATATATTTAGAAAGTACAAGGGAACATTGAATGATAATTTTCTACAGTACATGTGCTAACTGACGACGGTCAGTGATTGTTTCGCGCTCTCGTCTGTAGCGGTACTTTTATTGAAGATACACCAGGGATTTAAAGAACTCCGAATTTTATTTGCACTACACTTGATCCATAATAGTGAATCGAAGTCATAGTCAACTGCAATTACAATATTCGAAATACACAAGTCACTGTTTGTACAAGCTTTCAAACGTGAATTCGAAACAAACGTACTTACAATTTGTGTTTTCTGGTTCTATAAAATCCCTTTAGTTCGAACTTCAAGTAGCTTCTAGTGATAAGCGTCCGTTGCTACTGATAGCGTCCGTTGCTCCTAATAGCGACCGTTGCAACTGATAGCGTCCTTATTTAAATTTTTACTAACGCCTAATTCTCGTTTCCAAGCCTCGCTACGGCTAGGCGGTAGTTGAAAAATATAACACGATTAATTATGCACACTGATATGTGAACTGTGCGACATGCACATCAGTGATAGTCGCCGTCTATACTGGATCGTCAACATAAACATCGTCGCCATCGTCTTTGACGTCATCACCGTACCATATCGGGTGTCAATAAAGACTTCAGACTCTGCCTCGTCCCCAGGCGCCGGTCGGCCGGCCTGTTAAGGCGGTAAGGCGGGAAAACAGGGAACGCGGGGAGTGATGGTTGCGGCCGGAGCGAGCCGTATCAGTCCCACAACGCCAAGCGAACCGTACACCACCAAGGAGGAGGACGCCTGGGGACCAGGCAGCTTCAGACGTGCTTTCACGGAAAAGCTAACGCTCGAACCGTGAGCAAATTCAATTTGATAATAAACTATTTTTTAGAGAAATTATATAAATATTTTTTTTTCGATTAATAAAAAATTTGTTATTTTTTTTTTTTTTTTTTTTTTTTTATATAATAATTTTTCCAAAACTTTTTCTAAATTCGCGTTGATTTTATTACGCGTACATTTTTTTCGCGTTGTTAAAATGCCTCGTTATATTCCTATAATAAGGTAAATGCTTTGAAGCGATCACGCGATGGACCCTTCGGTCGTTGCGGTTGGATCAGAAAAGGTCTGGGAGCTAGAACGTCCAGAACGAAGTCGCTTAACGATATTGCTCTGACTTCTAGGTATTAATTTTCAATATTGATTAGCATGCCGCTTTGCCAAGGTCAGACGGAACGATACTGTAGCTCCCTGGAGTTATTAAGTGGTTTTAAACATGATTCTGAAGGTCTACAGTTCAGAACAGTGTATTTACCCGGAGAAGTCAAGTATTTTCCTTAGATAGCCCGGGTTTACAAAGCAAAAATTTTCGTACCTGTGTGGCAAGGCAGCGTATTTGCTCCGTACGAATATTAGCAAGTTTCGACGAGTCCTTTATATTGCTTCATGTCATTTGACTTCAGTCAAGCCGGAAATAATTATTTATCTGTATGGTGAAACTAATCAACTTGCCTTCTTAAAAAAGGAGTATTTATATTTGGAAAGCACGGAAGCGGAAAAAGAAATAAACACTCTACCACACAGCCAGGCAAAATGCATGCTGAACTAAGCGAGGGCTTTGGGTGAAGCAAATTTGAGAAAATATTGTTTAATAAATTGTGGCTTCTTCGGAGATGTGTCTAAAATATTTCGCAACGGTATAGGCTAGTCTGTGCCCTAGTATAGTCTGCCATCGCTTCTGCAAGAATCACTTGTCGTCTCTTTAAATTTATTTGGCCGTCGGCTATGCAAGACACGCAATTCTTTCGAAATCGATTTAAAAAAATGTTCCCTGACATGATCCTGCTGTAAACTTCCAAAATGCCAGTTACGGAACCATTCATTTGCATTGACTGCCTAACATTATCGCCTCTTCTTCGCTCATAAGAATCGACTTGTGGCAGGTCTAAGAGACCTGCTGAAAAACTGAAACGATATTGTCCAATAGATTTACCAACAGGTTTAAGTATTGTTTTGGCAATCAAAATCGTTTTTACGCCGGAAGAGTTTGGTGGCGCTAGCGAGACGTTCTGAATAACTCGTCGATCAAACCCGAACCGCCTCATGAAAATCTCTATTTTGGTGGAAATGTTGTTAGTTTTCATTATTGCCTGCTGTGCTGGTCAAAATGTTTTGTCCTTAGAATTTCATTACCCGCCAAAGATTGTATCAGATGAAAACGTTTGCTTCGTGGATTGGACGTCAAGCAAAGCTGTTTGTGAGTCCACAACACATCCCGCTTACAAGCGCAGGCTCTTCCGCTACGATGGAAAAAAGGTATTTTTAAAGTGAATATGTTGCCACATTTAGATTCTTAATAAAATAGAAGTCAGCGTGCCCAACCAATTATATGGTTAATATTTGACCACTTGACGCAATTATTGCTGTCATGATCCTTATAGCTTGTTGAATTGTATTCTTGCTAAGAAGGTTCGATTTTTTAATTATATAAGCCGTGCGATTTTTAAGAACATTGAGCATTTAAAGTTAAAAATAAATAAAAATGTGTTATAGAATTCAAAATTATTTTATGTTATGGAAACCTCCCATCTGTCACATTTTGCTTGTAATCAGCTGGTAATATAGCCTGACTGACCCTGCACATTGCTTGGGTTACCTTGCCTTTGTTGTAAAGCAGTCTTTATTTTTTATTTGATTTTGAAAAAGGCGCTGTTCAAATTGAAATGTGCTCCAAAAGAACAGAACTTGCGTTTAAGTTGGTAAAATTCTGAAACAGACACGAATGAACGATAGAAAAAGGTAAGCTGCGCGATAAACCACTGCGTCAAATTTGCTTGACACAAAGTGCTATTTGTTCAAAATAGCGCAAATAGAAGATTGAAGTAAAAAAAAAAAACTTGTTTCGCTTACTCAGCAAAAAAAGTTTATTTGGCGAAGCTTATTTAAATCTTTTGAACAATGAGAACAGGCAAATATTTATTCTACCACCCTCAGGGGATAACTGTTTCCGTTGATTGCGTTAACTCTGCTCGATTGCGTTCCTGTTTGCTTTTGTATTGCCTTTCGGCAAAAAAGGTTAATAATCTTCTCTTGCCTTCAGTAAAAAAATGGGTTTGTTTAAGAAGGCGTAGGTACGGAATTAATCTGTAGTATAAGGCTGTGTTTACACTTGGTAACTGGGCACGGTGCACGAGTACGATTCTTGCTGGACACTAATGTAGACATGCTAGGGGGTGTGTTTACATAAGTGCCAAGCCCGGATAGGGGTGCGCCACCAAGGTTCTTAAACCCTGATCCTATTTAAGGATAAAGAAAGTGAAAAATGATACCCTTTTTAAGGCCCAAAACCGAAAAATGACAACCTATTCAAGGGGAGGAGAAGCGTTCCGTAGGCCACATATGGGAGTACCCCCCCCCCCCCCCGTGGTGCCAAGCGAGAATCGTACTTGGGAACTGCTCTGCGCACCAAGTGTGAACATAACCTTGCAAAATACATTGCTTCAGTCTCTTTTCCATGGATCCTGGTAATAAGGTTAAGTAAGGTTACCACTGCAGGTAGATAGCCTTATATAGAATTTGCAAGATCCACTAAAAGAAAGAATAATATTTAATTATTCAAAAATATTTAGAAAAAAAAGGTGATCGTTTTTGACATGTTCTATTCTTGTAGGTTGGCTATGTGAGACATGTTCAGTTAACTGCAGGAAAAACCCATAAAATGATCACGCGGGCGCTCAAGCCTCCTGTATTCGGTATGTGTGTTTTCTTAGAATATATAATGTGCCGGTCCGACGGACTGAATCGACCAAATGGATGGATGAACGAGCGTTCAACAGTGATATATCAGTCGGAAAAAAGTACTTTTCTTAGCATTCGTTAAAACAGTCGTAAATTTTTTTTTTTTTTTTTTAATTGCAACACAAAGACATTCTTACAAAAGAAACTTACATTACTTACAAACACTAACGGCACATGCTGCATTACAACTGCTTCTGCTAAACAATAAATATCACATAAAGCTGCTCTATTTACATTCTTGCTCTACTACTTACTTAATAACTGTGTTACAAAACTGTCCACTTAGAGATGTAAATTTACAAATAATTATCTTAAGTAACATAGCAAAAACGTAGCTTATATCAACTGAATTGATCAAGTAATTAAAGAGGGGAAAACAAAATGATAAAAAAATAATAATAATAAGACTATCTTAAATTGCTAGAAAAAAATGCCATTTATTCTCAAAATCTTTCACTTTATCAGACGTGGCTGCGATATATTTCTCTAGTTTCATCTTTTCCCGCACAAGAGAGACGAAATCTTGAAACTGGAACTTGATAGTATCTAATGCTTTAACATATATAAAATACTTGCCTAACATGATGAGATGGTTGAGAGCTAAACAGTGAGTGTGACTGCGAATAATTCCGAACATGACGTCTAACCCCGAAAGACTCAAATTTCAATTTCAGTTTCTGATTTCTTTAATATCCAATCAAATAATGATTTGAGCAGACGAGAGTCAGTCTTTGAAAGTTGCATGCCATTACCATGATGAGGGCAATTCTTTAGCGACTTCAAGACGAAAACTATGGCCTGGTCGATTCACCGCGTGCCAAGGAGCCGGTTGACTACAGGATTGTAATTGAATTCATAGCGGACAAACGCAAAAATTTAACGCCGATCCGGTTTTCGCCGCCGTAAACTTTCTTAAAGTTTGGAGCAAAAATGTCATGGTTACTTGGCTCTGCAAAGAAAGACCAACAAAACCTCTGTTATATACACTAAATACTCAACGTTTGTTCCTGGCCTCCTGAACAGTTTTTGCTTATGGGCGTGGCCGTGGGCGGAATTCGAAGCTATTAACTACATCATTTATGTTTTCCCTTCTAGAAATACCAGACTTTTTGACAAAAGAGGAATGCGAGCATCTTACCAAAAAAGCAGAAGAAACAGGGCTTATATTGAGCGAGGTGTCATTGCCTGATGAGCAGAATACAACAGACAAGTTTGCCAGTAAGTTATTTCTCAGAACTTGACAAATTATGAAGTCTCAGAAATAAAAAATTGGTTTATTTTTTTTTTTGGAAAACCCCTTATAAAGTACTTATTAAAATGATTCGGGTCGTTCAGTGGGTCCGTTCAAGGTACTAAGAAAGGTCCTTTAAAATAGCTACATCACAGTTTTCCCAATCCTTCTGTATACTCCAACTTGTGAAATCCCATTCCATATTATATGTTACCTACAACCTGAAAAGATGTACCCCTCACGGGAGGAGCCTCCCCGTCCCGGGGGGGACTCCTATATGAAACGGACGGGGATGCTCGTCGGAAATTTTGAAAAGAACCCCTAAAAGAGACCAATCTGGGTGTGGCTCAAGCTTTTCTTGACCCCTAAAAGATACCACAAAATTAAGAATAGAAGTTATATTTGTATATTTCTTCGTGTGTAAACCTAAACGAGACCATTACGACTAAAAATATTGGCGTTTTGCCCGGAACACCCTAAGCGAGACCAAAAATCCGAAAATTACACCCCTAAGCGAGACGACGAGCATCCCCGTCACTTTCATATGTGAGTCCCCCCCGGGCTCCCCGTATAGTTTACTATAGGGAGAACCCCCATTCCGGGCCTTGGCCATGGTGAAGAATACTGTCGTTACACCGGGGACTTGAGTATAAAGAGGGTCTTAATGCGGTTAACCGTTAGCCGTAAAACGGCCAAAAATTTAGCCGTTAGGCGTAAAATATGTTAACCGTATGGTAACCGTAATATGTTAACCGACTAGGTCACTCCATTGTCCCAGAATGGTCCTAAGACCAAAAATATGTTTTTCAATAATGGAAGTTAATTTTTAACTTTTAAAAACAATGGAAATTAATTTTTAACTTCTGTTAACCGTAATGGAAAAAAAACTAACCGTTAGCCGTAAAACAGCCAAAATTGTAACCGTTAACCGTAATAGCCACCACCCCATTGAGACCCTCTATAAAGGGGTTCGTTGTATCAGGGTTCCAGGGTATACATTTCCGAGCAGTGCACAGTTTAATCAGTTTAGCGCTTTACTGTTCTTCTCATGTAGGCGATTGCTATGATGATGACTATAGATGCATGAAGTGGGCAAAAAGTGGAGAATGTAAAAAAAATCCTGGCTACATGTTAGAGAAATGTCGACAAAGCTGTGATGTATGTAAAGGTAAGTCGAATCAAGCCTTCATTTATATTCTAATAATTTCCCGTAAGCTAGTACTAACAGCAAATGCTTTTTTTTAAGATGAAAGGTCTTATGACTTTGACAACTGGGACCTTGATAAAGATGGCGTCCTCACTGGATACGAGGTAAGATGAGTTTTAAAAGAACACTGAGTTGTGTGTGTTATATTTGAAGGGTTGAAGGAGGCGGCTTTAGCCGAAAGTAAGTATAATGTCCCCAAACAAAAAACCTTTTGGTATTTTTTATAAATGATGCTCTGAAACAATTTTTTTAATAAGATCTCTTTAAGTTCAACTATATAGTCCCAAAAATAATCACATTTTAGTATTTTCTCTGAACGTTTTGACATTAAAAACTTTGATGTTAACTGGGCTGCCTGCAATTGGTAGAAAAGCATATGCAAAAAGACTAGTCTCATTTTTAATTGAAAGTTTTACTTTACTTACTTTGGCTTTTTTTATTTATTTGCAGTTAATAAAGGCATCCGAATTGTTTTATTACATGTACTTGGATGAATTCGATGTACACGAGATGTAAGTCAGTCAAACCAATTTTGAACATGTATTACTGAAATGAAAAAGTCTTGCAGATTATACAGTAATAGACGTTTAAGTTTTCTCTAGGATGAATTTCATGTGATCAGGCTCTGTAACCAGGGCCCCTTTGACAAAGTAAAAGGTTCAAGTCGCACTGTCATACAAATTCCATACGTGGGGCGACTAAGAGTATCACTTTACCCCCATGAATGGGATGGTAGCCCATACCATGGCAGGAAACCACCTCCCAGAATTAATGTCGGGTCGCTCCGACAATTCACCAGTACCCATTTGTAATCGCTGAATGGAGAGAAGCATTTTGATTACTTATATAAATTCTGGTTTACTGCGTTTGAGACCTTAGTTCGGCTACTGCCGGGTTTGAGGTGAAACAGCGATTGAATGTTAAGTAAGATTATATTGTTGAGACACTAGAAATAATTTTGGATAATATTCCCTCGTACATATAACTATTTAAGGTTGTTGATTTCTCCTTTGTAGTTAATTGACTGTTCATATGCCTTGTACATTCCTCAGATCGTTTTTTTTTTCTCGTTTATGTTTCATAACTACAGGTTTACAGTTTTGAATATAACTCAGTTTGGTTCAGGTAAGGAAACTATATATTTTCAATATTTCATATTGTTATTTGAAATCCCTGAATGTTGAATTACCAGTGTTACCTTTTTTTAAGAAACACAATTCTCAAAGGCGTGACGCTAAAGGAGGGTTAATCCTGCGTGTTTCGTTTAAAGGCCCAGTAATACGGACGACATTTTCTTCCAACATTGACTGTCTCGCAACATTGTTGAATTGCAAGTTGTTATGTGTTGTTGCTCGTATAACTACCCGTAAAACGTTGCGGCAACATGTTGATGCACAAAGTTGAATAAATGTCAACTAACACGGCAGGTAATACGCACAAATGCTATACAACTTGTAGTGCAACTCAAGTCGAAGGAAAACGTTGCCCGTATTACGGGATCTTGACAACCAGGAGCTCAAAACAACTGTTTTCTCAATTTTTAGGCGGTTCTTGTGATGATAATGACGCTTCGTGCTCACAGCTCGCAAAGGAAGAAGCATGTGACATGTATCCAACCTGGATGTTATTGACCTGCAGGAAGTCGTGTGGGAACTGCGGTTGTGAAGACTTAGCAACGAACTGCTCATCACTAGCTAAGGAGGAAAAATGCCTTCACGAAGATCATGTCATTTGGATGTTGAGAAACTGTCGTCGAAGTTGTAAAGTTTGTCTTGGTAAGTAATTGCGGACGAGTCTCAGAGAGTAAGGACTTCTACTGAGGGCAAACGGGAAAGCCTGGTATCTTTCTTTAAGGAATGAAATGGATATATCTTAAGGAAAAAGATTTAAAACAACAATAACGACAACAACAACGACAACAACAACAACAACAAAACCACCAATCTGTTGTTATTCTAAAGTAACAAGGATATTACAAAGTCAAACATACGCCAGATCACGATAGTGTTCATTCCAGACGTTAAAAAAATCGAGCTCTAAAAAAAACTTGTTAGTGAATGGTTTGTGGGGAGTACATTATTTTAGCACATTTGAAATGGAAAATTTGAAGCATAGCTCTAGTATTTTTCTGTGTTTTTTGTTTGATTTTTGTAACAACATTTTTAGAATTCTTTTTATAAAATTTCTTCCATGATCAGGCCGAAAAACATTTCGGTCATATATCGGATTCGATAATTATTTGTAAAACTTGCACCTACAATGTTTTCTGGTCTGCTTCCTCTTTTTTCAATAGGCGCCATAAACAGCGATATATACGATAGAATGGATACGAGCGACATTTTCAAATACATGAAGACAATGGAGAGAAAACACCCGAGGCATAGATCACGCTACAGTCACACGGCCTGGTTACACAGCACCATTCCAGACCCAATACAAAATAGGATGATTGACAGGTACTAGGGGTGTAACCAAACATTGAACTGTCGATGCATCGCAGGATTGTTCCAAAAGGGATGCATCGATCGCAAATTCAATTATATCGATAACAATCGCGATAGTTTTGTTAATTTTCGATAGTTACGATTATAATGTTCTGTGGTCCTTTTTCTTAATTGAGCTGAAAATGCGTCTCTTGTTCTCTGCTGTTCTCCTGTTTATTTTTGTAGAATCCAGGAACAATACTGTATTACGAGTCATAAAAACAAACTTCATTCGTTGTTTTTTAAATTATTTCTTTTCACTCCATCATTTAATTGTACAGAATGGCTGGCCACGGGAGGGGGCCAAATGTATGACCATATCTTCTTATGTCAAAGAAATAATAAATGAGAACACTGTAGAGCTCGAGTCACTAATCGCAATATTGTCACAATAGTATCACAATAGCAGGGTCACTTGCCTCGTCTAGATCAGTGATTTACACCAAAAATTAAAATAAAGAAAAGGTTTAGTTGATAACCAAATACTCAAATCGACTAAATCGACAGCCAGTATAGTCCACCATTTGGAGTTCTGCGGTCCAACATCTTACAATTTAATGAAGCCAAGAGGTGATAATACTTTCGCCACGCATGCAAAGTGAATGGCTTAGGCTATGCAACCGTGACTCGACTCAGACTATTCACGCGATTTATTAATTCCCTAACATGATTTCGATCTGCTTGTCAAATGTATAGAGTTGAGAAGTTAACCCAGCTTCCTCGTGAGATAGTCGAAGGTGCCGAGTCTCTCCAGGTAAGAAACTGCAAAGTTTGATGAAAATCAAGGATGAGACGAGAAGTATATTTAACAATTAGACTACGAGCCCGAGTTTTCTATGAGCTAATAGTCAACGAGGCGCAGCCGAGTTGACTATCGCTCATAGAAAACAAGGGCGAGTAATCTAACTGTTTTAGTAGAAACTCTAAAGGATTGCAGTCCAAAACCTACAACATTGTGCACTTTGAAGACAAAAATCAAGAAAATTTACCTCTTAAAGAGCTACTCGCGCGCGCGATTGTTTTCTATCGGTGAATAGAAAACAGTGGGAGAACCAATCAGATTCGCGGATTTCCAATAGAACACAGCTGAGTTTCTACTAATATGTGTTATTATTCAGCAAATGCGCGCGGTGCCCATATATGGTCAAAAGGTTAGCGTTATCTGTCATCCGTACATAACAGATATCCTGCGATATACGTAGGTTGCGAAGATTCGTCCGAAATCTTGTAAAGCGCTGCATAATTACAGTTTTACCATCTGCAAAATGTGTTTCGTTGATATTTTGTTGAATAATAAAACAATTATCCTGCTCAATCTTGCGGAATATCGTCTGACTTTAGCCAACTCGGCCTACGGCCTCGTCGGCTAAGTATCATTCGATATTCCGCGCGATTTCGCAGGATAATTGTTAAATATAGTCCCAGGGGGAGTACTCCGGCTTGTAAATGACGGGGATGATCGAATGAAGGCAAAAGTCAGGACCTAAAAAAATCCCTAAGTCTTCCAACATTACCCAAAAAAATCCCTGGACCAAAAATAACCCCCCCAAAAATCCCTTGTCAAATTACCCCAAAGTTGCCAGGAGGGGCAATAATATAACACAAAAAAGCATAAAAAATTGAACGCTCGTGTTTGTTTATTCATCATACCATAAATACGCCAAGGCCGCACCAAGGCACTTTACTTCGTTTTTAATACCCCCCAAAAAAATCCCCTATTTAAATCAAGTCACCCAAAAAATTACTTGCTAAATTTTCCAACCCAAAAAAATCCCGGAATCGAAGATTTCAAACCCAAAAAAATCCCCGTCATTAACAAGCAGGAGTACCCCCCTGGGAATATAGTCTGTCTATGATAACGTTCGAGGTTGCATGTCGATGGTTGGCGCAGTGTATTGGCATGCATCCTTATTCAAAGGGCCTGATCGCAGGTTTCCTGAAAGGGTAAATGGGGAAATGGGCAAATTTCCACCGGGAAAATGGAATTTGGGTCACCAGGACTGAAATCACAAGCAATTTTAATTGGGAATTTCATTTGGGAATGAAATTTGGAAAATCAGGAAAACAATAGGCTGATAAATGAGATTTGGGCAAAATTTGGGCTGAGGATTAAGATTTGTACGCGTTCGCTTATCAAACACGACTTACCATTAAATAGTGTATTTATTAACTTATGCCAAGTGTGTTAGTTTAGATGACACTTCGATTGAGCAGAGTAAGAAAGCAAAAATAGACGTATATTTGATTTATTTAGCTGATGCGCGAGCTTGGTTACGTTAGAACTAATGCATAATACGATCTGCTGCCTTCGCCAATCGATCAACGCCATTTTGGATTTCACTACAGATTTTCGAGCTAAGAAAGTTCACAGTTCAGGCTGTACAGTGAAAACAATGTATATGGCGTTTCAGCTTTGATGTTATACTTGCTAGGTTGTTAAATATGACAAGTACGGTCATTACCACGCCCATTATGACTCTTCATCCTCCGGTGACGTCAACATGATCTGCTGTCATCAGACGAGAAACAATACCCAGCCGTGTCGTCTCTGCAGGTAAATATCATACACATGTACAACAACAATGATTTGATTCACTTCACCTTTGAGATTTTGCACGAGTGCCCCCCTTCCCCCATCCCATCTCTGCTAACATTGTGAAAACACAGTTAAAAGACCATAGCATTCCTGAGCATTAAGCCCCAATTCACAGTCTAGCCCGTATTTGTCAGTCGGGAAATTGGCCAGGCCCGTCAAGAAGGTGAGAACAAGCCACAGCTGGTTAAAAAATCAGTGTGTAGTGTACCAATTTCAGTGTAGCCTGTGTGATACAGGGAGCTATGTTGGCTTCACGTGCGGGCATTTGCATGCCCGCGTGGATTGCCAAAAAAGCACGTCATCTTCTGTACGCAAGCACTATGACAACGACCACGCGGGTGCTGTCTCTGAAGCCCTCCTCAGTTGTTTCAAAGTTCTAAAGAAATAGGCAGGAACAAATTCGATGTTTTTGTCAACGAGATGCTTTACATCAAGAAATTAACACTGCACCGAGTTTGAACGGCAAACAGGTACAATCCGTGCTGAAGTGTTTGTGTAGCCACCTCCGCTATGTAAATTTAATTTATAACTCTTTGAACTCGCATTTAGTTAATTTCTCATTTAAACCCTTGATAATGGCGTCATGAGGTCGGCGAAACGTCGGGAAGTATATCGTTCGCTTTTACCTGTCTGAATATAAGTAAAACGATTCTTTTCTATTCTTTTTTTTTTCAGGATTGTAACAATCCTTTATTATCTAAACGACGTAGAAGAAGGAGGAGAAACGGCCTTTATTGTCGCTGATAACTCTACTCTTAACGAATCGGTAAGGTCTTAGTGATTTCAGATTCTTGCATATCACACAATTTGGATGGATACCTACAAAAGTGGTTAACTAAGCTCGGCTGTTCTTTCTCAGTCCACCGCGGTCAGAAAAAAACAAATGCTCAAAATTATTTTTTGTACTAAAAAGTTTGCAGTGTCATTCCGGAGATGAGCTGAGTACATACTTAATGAGCTCTTTGCATAAATCGGTCACATGGTACAATGTTTGCTGAATGACAATAAAATGTAACAGCCTTTAAAACAAAGAACTTTAGCCAGTCAAGCTGGAATTTTCATTGTTTTGGATTTCTCAGTGCGTTAACAATAATAAGCTTGCCATCCAGCAAAGCGAATTTTTTGCGATGTGACCGTTTTATGGAAAGGGCCCATTTTGATGCTAGAATCTGCTAAATTAAGCCAACGTGTTATCTTAATGCTCTAGATGCTCATATCAAAAAGAGGCAAGGAAGGCGACCCTTACAATCTGAGTAACTACTGCCAGGAAGCCAATCTGGTGATCGCACCGAAACGAGGCACAGCGATCATGTGGTACAACCACTTGCTCGACTCCGACAGCGGGTGGCTTGGGGAGAGAGATCCGTATTCTCTGCACGGAGGCTGTGACGTCAGACGGGGAAAAAAGTGGATAGCCAATCACTGGATACCAGCACCGTATAAGACTCATCAACATCTCCCAAGTATATATCGAAGAGGAAAACGCTAGGTTAATTTAATTAAGCCAACTTCTTCTACAAAATACGGATAATACACTACCAACCAGGAAGGTGACAAGAATCAGTAAAAATAATCAACCAGGGGAAATGGTTTTGTTGTATCACCAGTCTTAAGGAAAATTTTTCTCTCGATCCTTAGGACTGAAAAAAACTTCTAGTGTCAAACGCTTCTGCTTTTTGGACTTACTGTGAGAAGTCCTACAAATTTCTGTTTATTTTCTTCTTGTAAAGACTGTTGTGTTGCTCTAGAGCACAGAAAAAGGTAGCAAGATTAAACATAACTTAACACATGAAATCAAGCGAATTAAAATTCACGACAAATTTTTTTATGATTTTTATATGAGGGGAAGCCGGCTTTTTTCCCTTAAATACGTGATGTGAACTATCAAATTAAGTGGGTAGACGTAATAACCTATGCAGTGAAGGCCACATATGGTCGCTCATTGGAATAGTAGGAGAGAGCAAACTTAAGGGGTTTTTGTAATGAAGTAATTATTAACTTTATCATTACTAGATAAGATTAGGATTTTGTTTAGAGATGAGATGAGATTTTTTTTTTTTACAGCTTTTCATGTTTTCTGTAAATTGCAGAGGTGTAAAATAATGCTCAACTTTGTCAGAGATTTTGTAAGTCAGGTGTAATTTTGAAACAAAACTGATGTAACTTTTTTTTTATTCAAAATAAATGTTGCTGGCATTTCAACCTTCTCGTGATTGCCTTTAAATTTGTACTGAGAAATTTCCAATAATTTACTCACTAAACAATCGCCAAACGTCCCTTTTTATTCACTCAGAGTATCAAGGATTGCTCACTTTGCAAAGTTTTTGCATTTTTTCGCAGGGCGCTAGCCCTCAATCATTGTGCTCTGCAGTTTTAGCTTAACTATACAGTGTACCAACATGAACAATGAATCCAAACCCATCCTTTTTGGTTTTGGTTTGTTATCATCATTATTTTACCAGTTAACAATAAGTCTGCTTGTTTCGGGTACAAGCAGAGCCGCAAAGGAAGACTACTACCCATTGTCATCGTGGCTTCGCCGCTTTCGTTAGCGGCTCCGCCAATTTTGTTCATTAAAAGAAGAAAATTATTTTACATATATATCCTGCCAATAATTTAACTTCCATTCACTTTCGATCCAAGTAAAGGAGTAGGCTGCTTTTACTGGGCGTGCACACTTTGAAAAATAGCCTGCGAGCGAGGTGAGCCTCACGCGCGAGAATAAGCTGACGAGAGACCGCTCGCAGGCCCTTGCAATTTTCTCAGTATAAAAGAAATGCAGTTCGAACAAGCCTCTCGCCTTTAACAAAGTAACCACATGTTTCCCACAAGATAACAACCATTGATTGGATCTTGTACCTGCAGGCAGAGCTACATGTATCAAAATAGATAATTGATAACTAAATATGGAACTTCAACAGATAGGAGGCTTACAAGCTTTCGTAACAATTTCCCCATTTACCTAACATGAATCTCGACGGAATTTCAGTTGTGTCTTTTTTATTGAATTTAATTCAGTTTTGCAGTTTAGAAAGTGTTACCGTTAATAAGAACAAAAAGCCGTTTATTAAACCGTGTTTCGAAGAAGATGTGAATCTTGCCCAATGTTCCAGTCCAGACGAGTCGTGCGAGAACACGGGAGTCGGTGATTTTAAGCTTGTTCGCTTGCAGGGCATACGGGTAGGTGAGAAATTTAAATTTGATTCAGTTAACCAACTAGGAAGTAACTATTTTATGCCTGGTTCATATTACTTTTAAATTATATTTCAGAGGGAATTAGTAGAAGTTGTTGATGTACGCATAAATATAAAATCACAATTCATGACGAGAATTTTTTTATGATAGTTATAAAATCCTTTAGCATATAAAGAAAAGAAGCATTTCTTTGTGTTGTTTGATACTACTTAAATGTATCAGCTGCTTTCAGAATATTAAGCCCGCCTTGTTATTCTTTTACTATAAGAAAATACCATCCAAACAACCAAACTGTAACAGTGTGAAGTGAAAACAACTGAAAAGCCCGCAAGTAATACAATGTGGTCAACTGGTGGCACTGTCCGTGACCTGCTAGATTTGAGAAACAAAGCGTCTTCAACAGCAAAATTTTCGTTTTGTGGTTAGAATGCTGGTGCAAATCCACACGTTACACTGAGGAAATTAAAAACACGAAAATTCAGTAAACGCAAATTGAGTGTTATTTGGGATTGCAGTTGGTTTACTTTATGCGCTCGCTTTCAAGAGCATGAGAATGACCTTGATTATGTATAGCAAATTAATCAACCAAAAGAAAAGAAATCCATCGATTGCAAGCGATCAACGATGTGGAAATAATCCTTAATGCGACTTAATTTATATTATTTGGTCTGTCTGTGGTCGTACATACGAGGTTTTACTCGGTTTACACAAATAGATTTCCTGTCGTCAATCATAGCGTACGTTTCATTCATGGCTAAGCTTAACTCCATTTGCTTCGCTCCTATACAGTTTTATTAAAATGCATTAATAACAGACAGGTCACGTAAGATGGTTGGAGCTGGAAGAAGGGAGAAGTTACAAGTTAATCACCAGATCCATGAAACCGTTACTGTTTGGTGAGTGCTAGTCATTTTTGTACGCTGGGACCAAATACTCGATCATTAAACAACCCAACCCGATCCCAGGTCATGATCGAGAGAATTAGTCGTGAGCTACTTATTATAATATGTTTCCGAGCTAAATTAAAATTTTGATTGTTTTCTTCCCCTCGTCCAGAGATTCCCGACTTTCTAATCGATAAAGAGTGTGAACACTTGATTTCACTTGCAAAGGAAACAGGTCTCAGTATGAGCAAGATAGGACGCCAGGAATATGAGAGGGACTTGGACGAGGTCATGAGAGAAGCTGGTGGGTATTCGAATCCCACAAATAACAAGAATTCCTACAATAAAACAAGCTAGATAAAGGATGAATGAAATACCGAGTAAATGCATAATGATTTAGACAACAAATGCAAGGAAACGTTGGTATACTTAATTGTTATATTTCGATATAATTCTATATCATCTTCGGACTAAGGTGACAAACAAGTAGCTAGGATTTAATTACTGAAAGATGGTACATTAGCATTTAAAACATGCATATGAAAATACAAAAGAAAGACGTTAATGTCAAGAGAATAAGCATAGTTCCCTGCTAGCTTTTAAACTATCGTTCAAAGATGCTGCTGAACGCTTGCGGACAAGCAGAGTTCTGTTTGTTTTGCCGATGTACGAGGAATTGCAGCCGCGACAAGTGAATTCATATACAGCATTTGATTTGCTTAGTGGCGGTGTTTTGTCTTAGTGCTTGTGAAGAAACATAACTTTGTGGTCTTCTGTTTTATTTGGATGTTCACATTCGGGTCGACGAGACATCTACGAAGCTTATGCTTAAGTTTCTTAACAAGCTGTGTTGTAAGGTCACCGACGAACGGTATGGTAAGCCAGATAGTTGAATCTTTGTTGTCGCGTGAGGTATTGTAATGATTTTGAGGATTATTCTGGGCGTTAGTAGTAAAGCAGTCAATTAATGAGTTCGCAATACGTCTAGGGAAACCGTTCCATAATAAAAACTTTCTTATTTCGCTTAACGATTCGGTTTTAATTTTGTTGGGAGTGCAGATTCAGTGTACGTGCAATCAGTGCTATACAAAGAAGCCTACCATATCAAGCACTCAGCACCATCTTTGAACAATGGTTTAAAAGCTTGCAGGGAAGTTCAACTATGCTTATTCTCTTGACATTAACGTCTTTATTTTGTATTTTCATGTGCACTGATGTTTTAAATGCTAATGTACCATCTTTCAGTATTTAAATCCTAGCTACTTGTTTGTCACCTTAATAGTCTGAAGATGATATAGAATTATATCGAAATATAACAATTAAGTATACCAACGTTTCCTATATTGACACGATGCATTTACTCGGTATTTCATTCGTCCTTTATCTCCTAAAATTATCAGCGGGTAATGGTTTTTGGAAAAACAAGCTAGCCTGCTAGGAGTGATAAGAAGCAGCAGTATTCGCAGGATCGGAGCCGAAATGAAACTGTGGCTTTGAGTTGACATATCTATTACACTGCTATATCAGTAATTATTAAATCATTACCTTCAAGTCATTTTATCCATTTTTGTGTGATTTACTTTTTTCAGTCGAGGATTCAAGTAATTATAATTGCCTATATTAATTAGCATAAGAAAATAAAACGGAAAAACTAAAGCTAGGGACACTGGTAGTTGCGTGAAGTCTAAATGCATTCTAAAAACGTTAAAGGCTTTGAAATAACGAAATTGTTTTTTTTTTTTTGCTAATAAGGTGTAACATAGCAAAAATGTATTGTTTTACAAATTAAATGTTTGAAAGGTACTTAGAGAAAAACATCAAATTTAATCTCATGCCGCCTTTCGTTTTAAGACAGTAATGCAACCCTTGACCAGAAATATTATTTTGCACGGGACTTCAACGCATGGGATGCAAACAAAGATGGCATCATTGACATTCCAGAGGTACATATGTTATAGATATAAACAGGAGATAAATTAGAGAATGAAGATAAAACGAGTCAACAAATCGGTCAGCATAATTTTATATCATAGCTGATCTCAAACGAGTCGAGAAAAGAAACAACAAAAATTCAAACTTAAAAGGGAAAAGATCTCAGAAGCTGAGTTAGTAGTGCATTTTACTATAGAAAGTCACCAATAAATTATCTGAAATTATAAAATTAATAAATTAATAAAAGAGCATTTACAACACACATTGTTTCTCTCTTTACAGATAAAGACATTTGCTCAGGAATACAAAACGTTGCACTTAAAAGATGATGAAATAATTGAAATGTGAGTATCGGCAGCTATATAATTTTATTTCTGGTTAAAAGCGCGGGAATATGGAACAAAATCAGTTATTAAATCTTTCTTGTTTTGAAGGTTAAGACGGTCAGGAATAGCTGATAATCAAGTAGAAGGTAACCAAACAAAAGCAAAATAAACTTTTTTTAAGTTGATCTGATAAGTGTTTCCATCCTTTTTCCGAGACGCATGATAGTTATATTTTGTATGCAAGAAATTCCAAGTTTTTGCATTTGATCTTTTTTTTCATATATTCAATTTACTTATTATATGTATAAAGTATTATTTAACACAACTTATTATGAGAAACTTGATTGCAAATGGAGGCGCGGGGGCCTAATGGCTAGTGCGCCAGACTTCGATCGAGCGGTCCGAGTTCGAGCCCTGGCCGGGGTCACTGTGTTGTGTTCTTAGGCAAGACACTTTCTTCTCATAGTGCCTCTCTCCACCCAGGTGTATAAATGGGTACCGGCGACATAATACTGGGGGGGGGGGGGGTACCCTGCGATGGACTAGCATCCCATTCAGGGGGGAGTAGAAATATTCCTAGCCGCTTAATGCTACGGAAACCGGGATAAGCTCCGGCAGTGTGGGCCGCTTGGCTCGTGGCTTCCCTTTTGATTGCAAATGTATTTGCTTTGCTTCTAGGAAAGATAACGGCTACACTATTCAGTGAGTGGAACATAAAGAGAATCCTTGCATATATGGCTTTTTTAAAATCTTCGAGTCCCCGTCATAAATTTCGTTTCAGCGACACGGCCTGGTTACGCCAGGACAAAACCGCTGATCATGTTTTAAGGCGCCTTCATGAAAGGT